>NW_027526225.1:16842644-17320144 GCF_048455015.1 Haemaphysalis longicornis | reverse complement strand
ATCATTGTGAATTTTAACCTAATTTATGACCCATTTTGACTATGTCATGATAATAATCAGGAAGCACGTGATTACCCTCATCGAGACCTTTAATTTGATAGGCCCTAGCGTCATGAACCTGAATTTTAACCGAATCTTTGATTTACCATGACTACGTCATGATATATCCATATCTCATGTTCGTCCCGAATGATTCCCCACATCGAGACCTTGAATTTGATTCCCCACATGCCCACGCAGCGTCATTTTGAATTTTAACCCAATCTATGACTCATTATGACTGACTGATGACTACAATCAGGAAACATTTTTTTTATTTACCCTGCGTGATTCCGTTATTCCGGACCCTTCATTTGATACCTTACACGCCTTAGCCTCATCAGTTTCACTTTTCACCCAATCTAATGTGGTCATTATTCTGTCCTAAGGGGCGCTGCCCAGTCAATTCAGCTAATTCATTTGAAACAGTAGAAAGGACAGCCCCCGCCCCCATTTCCCCCCGGCTTTCACCTCTTCCTTTGTGACCGCTAGTATATCAAGCCCTTAACAGTACAAGGCGAACAACCAGCACGCCAGCACCGCCGTGTGCTTTCCCACCACCCTTTCCCACGCTCTTAGTGGATCCGTCAGGAGGAAAAGTTAAGACAACCCTTTTTTATGACCTCACCAGTCAATTATCACTCACGCGCCCAGCCGCGAAAATTGGGTATACAGCAAGTGCTTATGGCCATAAAAATTCAACAAGAAACTAAAAAAAATCAGACACCACCTCCCTCCCAACCGATCATGCAGATCGCGATTGGTGCCATACCCGCAGGTAACTTGAATTCCGAGCCCACAGTGACGCATGAAACTTAACAGCCAACCATAGCTGCTCTAGGCTACTCATATGTACTCAAACTCCGAATGGACTTAAAACTCCTATTTACTCAGAACTCAAAATGTACTCAAAACTCAATATGTAATCAAACTCAAAATGTGCTCAAACTCAAAATGTACTCAGAACTCAAAATGGACTCAAACTCAAAATGTACTCAGAACTCAAAATGGACTCAAACTCAAAATGGACTCAAACTCAAAATGTACTCAGAACTCAAAATGAGCTCAAACTCAAATTGTACTCAGAACTCAAAATGAACTCAAACTCAAAATGGACTCAAACTCAAAATGGACTCAGAACTCAAAATGGACTCAAACTCAAAGTGTACTCAGAACTCAAAATGGACTCAAACTCAAAATGTACTCAGAACTCAAAATGGACTCAAACTCAAATTGTACTCAGAACTTAAAATGGACTCAAACTCAAAATGTACTCAGAACTCAAAATGGACTCAAACTCAAAATGTACTCAGACCTCAAAATGGACTCAAACTCAAAATGTACTCAGAACTCAAAATGGACTAAAACTCAAAATGTACTCAGAACTCAAAATGGACTCAAACTCAATCGGACTCAAACTCAGTCGTGATCACTCGGCTCAAACTCACTCAAGTTCAAACTCACCACGCCACACTAGCCTCGCGCTCACTCAAACTCAAACTCACGCGTGAGTTTGAGTCCAAATGAGTCTGAGTGAGTGGACTCATGAGTGAGTTTGCCGACCTCTGCCTGCAGCTGCTTCAGCGCGCTAACTTAGCCGGACGGGTACGGAAGGCCACTCCCGCACAGTTTGCACTCAATCTGGGCAGAAGTAAACTTAGAAAGGGGGTTTTTCATAAACTTTGATTTGAAAGTGACAAAGGATACTGCTCAAGCGAGCATAAAGGGACACCGGTGGACCGACTCTGAGGAGGTGAAGAACGACATTAGCGTTAAAAATTTCGTTTCGGCCAGAGGATGTTACGGAGCGGGGCGGAGGAGGGGGGAAGGGCGGAACATAAAGGGAGGGTGAAGCGAAATCAGTTTGTTCACACAAATCTCTCGCACAATTGGAACTACATTGCTTCAACACACACGAAAGCATAATTAGAATAAACTCCCTGGATTACAGCGTACAATTGTATTACCATGCTCTAATGGCTATGAACTGAATATTTGGGTTATTTGGTGAATTTAGATCAAACGACAAGTCGGCTGAGCGTGATCTATTTATTGCTCACCACTGGATGGCGCTGTCTAAATTTTATTGAAGAAAACACCGCCTAGGAAAGACGCTGTTCTAACCCAAACAGGCTGCCGACGTACAGCATTATGGAATGAAATTGTAGGAAGGGCCGGCCGTCGCGTAAAGAAGCAGGCCGCCCGTGCCCACAAATGTTTCACGGCGCCCATGGCCGACGGGGTCATGACCACGAGGAAAGGAGACGCAGAGAAATTGCTTTCGTTCGAGCCTGCAATCCAACTTTGTTCTCTTCGTCCGCAGTCAGGCAGCATGACGTCCAGCCCATGACAACGGGCCTGTTGGGGATCGTGCTCCAACATTATATTGCTTTATAAATGAGGACCGGCAAGGAATCCGCAGCAAAACCTCCCGCTGGTCATATTTTGATTAGAATAAATATAAACAAGTTCCGCTGAAGTAACTCGCGCGCGCGACGGCTAGCACCGCTTTTCGTTTTGCATGTGAGGAATTCTCCTTCCCGTACACCCCTTATTTATCCGCTATTCCCTGGTCCTTTATTGCTTGCAACACTGCCGCGATGTCAATTGAATGGAACGTTTTTTTTTTCATGGCCGATAAGTGTCATGTAAAAGGGGTTCATTATACTCAGCGGATTTTTTGTGACTCTACTGATGACATCAATGTGAGTTACTGTAACGTATCTTTATCTAAACCCAGTCTGTTCTCTGGGTTTTTAGAACTCTAAACTGCAGTTTATAGGGTTCTTGTTCTTTAGCGAAAACGCCGAGAAGAGACTATTACCTCGCGAACAGCTTGTATACAAACGAAAGCAGGCTGATGATCCTGTTATTGTTGCCATTTTCGGTATCTTTCTTGTTCCGAACAAGATCATGTTGGCGTGTTTAAATCTATGGGTAACATTAAGATACTAAACCATTCTTAAAATAGTTTAAGCAAACTTTTCCATTAAAATATTTACCCTTCTTTTAAGAGATCCATCTTATGTCGTCGGCACCTGCCGCTGTTCCTCATTTCATGAACTTGTCCCCTTTTTAATTCTCAATTTATTAGCAGGACATGGCAACCTAGGCTTCTAGGCTCAGTAGTTCCATCCGATGTAACGATAACGTATAACCTAGTTAATTATCATTCCGCTACTTTTAATATGTCGTCTCTGCTGTGCATCGTACTCCTTGCTCGTCTCTTAGTGCGTTAACTCTGTATTTCTTTTACTTTCGTATTTGTTTTGTTTTACATTTGAGATTGATATTAAGTTTGGCTTGTCGTGAAACTCATGCTTTTCTTTTTCACATGTTGTGGTTGCTGAAGGTCGTCATCGTAGAGGGGAATTTGTTTCCCTTAGAGTGTAAAATTCCTTTCAACACAGAAATTAGACAATAGCTGGACCGTTTCCTATTATCTTCGAGGTCGCACAAAACAGACTGAGACAGAACTGCGTACACGGGTGGAAACTCTTGCTGTCACTAAAAGCAGCAGTAGTGAACCAAATACCGAAAACATCTCAGCGATATTTGAGTGTGCCGTCATGTGATTGAAGACCGAGGATGAACGTTCCAGCTGCGTCCGCAAGATCAACCTTTCATCTGCTGCACGCACGACGGCCATTCTTCGTACGCTTTGTCACTTCCTGCTTAGGCCAATGGCTCCGCCTTTGTTGTACGATTGCAGAAAATGGTGCGGGGAAATAACGCGATCGGGCAGAGTTGAGGCATTTCTTCTGCGCAAATGATTTGTGTTGTCCTTTTGTGTTTCGTGGCTCGAAAAATAGAAGGAACCTAACACATCCTTTGTGCAATAAAAAATTCACTTCTACTTAACTTTCCCTAGTTCAAGCTGCCCGAATTCGAAATCCTTACCCGTAATTGGCATGACTGCGACAAGTGCCTATATTAGTGTACAACAAAAAATAATGGTTGCGGCTTAGCTCAGGTAATCTTGGATATGCAAAGCAAAAGTTTGGCTTAGTCTGGTTGAGTCTTGGTTTCGCTTGGTTTAACCTTTGATGTAGCTGTATTGCCGACCACAGCTTAAAGCCGTTCGGTCCCGTGCAACGCTCACAGAAGAAGGCCCGGCCTCACTTTCATTCTCGTCGAACGCGGCTCTCCTCTTTCACGGCGAACGCCGCGCAACATGAGTCACATAGCCCGAGACGACCCAGCATCGCATGCGAAGGAGGCTGCAGGTTTGGTAGGCGGCCGATCACCTGAGCGGCCGCTCCCGTCACGGCCTCCGCCGCTACGTGAGCAGAACGACATAAACCCCGGCGAGTCACGCGATGCGCTTCGAGGGGTGTGTCGCCGGGTAAAAAAGTTCTCTTACGCATCTTCCGTGAAACGGCTGGAGAAAAGTAGTAAAGCCCTGCTTTAAACAAGGTTCACGTAGCCAAGGCCGCTAGAATGAGCGAACGTTACTGTTGAGACGGCGGAAACGCCAAGAACAGTATGTACAGTATGCGAGAGGCCTGCGAGAAACGCCGAATTGCAGGCTTCTAAAGACTAATCAACGCGCCAAAGCCAGCATCAGCTAGCGAAGAAGGGGGACTGGCTGCTCAGTCATCATAAAGGTAACAGTTAAATTTCGCCTCTGCATCTTCTTGGTGACCGATGCAGACGAAATAATGATGTTCTTTTGATGCGCGAGCCGAGAGGACGATCTCGACTCGCTCCGATGACCGACGACCGATGCTTGGAGCGTGTGAGGGATGAGGACTGCCTTCCTTGCTGGATATTAGGTTTATTTACACTTATTTACATTACTCCAAGTTTACATCAGGTCAGAGTGACGGTTACATTGTCACTCTGACAGCAGCAGCCTGTTCGGCCGAGATGTATACTGAACTAGATCCCCTCTCGACCGACCCTCGACAAAACCCAACACTCAGGTTTTGATACCAAAAACCCCGCCTCCAAAAGGGGGGCGTTCAATGAAAGAGAGAAAAAACCTTTCAAAACAATGAATACAAACCATTGATTGGCCACAGCAACCGCCAATCACACACATGTCCCCACCTGCGGTCACGTGACCCAACACTCTCTCTTATACACTCATAGTGCGTTTCCCACGCACGCTATTACACCTGACGAGCAAATACAGGACGTCTGCGTCCAAAGTGGACGCACCATTACGTTCACCGGGCGGCATCCGCACAAAACCCAAGCTGAGGGCCTACATCGCTCTTCGCGAGGCTACCATCCCCCCGCGTCTGCCTTGGCCCCTCGTCTGCGCGTGCGTCGGGACAATGCGGGAGGCGCCGCTAATCCCCTCCCAGACCAAGGACAGCGCCGCCTGCTGTCTGTCGCCAGGGAAGATGCGCTTCAGGCCCAAGCAAAATCTTCGAGGCGAACGACCCGTCAACGACCAGCGCCTGGCGCCGGCTTCACAGATTCCCAAAAACTTACACCGCGCGCCTTTTCGATACTATGAGACACACCGTCATTCAGCTTCTCGTCAGCTTGTCATGCCGAATAACCCAGCCACCTCCGACGCGACAGAGGTACTCAAGCTAATCGCCCCCGTCTTTTGACACACAAAAGGACGGGCACAGAACACGCTCTCGGCGGCTCCGAACTAGGCGTCCGTGCGGCTACATGAAAGGGACACAGGATCGTAGCTACCAGCGGAGGCGACGCCAATACATGGGCCACTGGCGGCCTTCATTAATTACATGCGGAGCCCGAACTTAACAGTACCCATTTCTGTTTTCTGTTGTCCTTAGTCTGTGCCTTTTATTGCCTATATTCCACACAGTTTTGTAGCCAAAGCTACACCGGCCGAGGTTGAGCAGTTTCGCGTGGACCTTGAAGGGCCGCGCTGCGCAAGCGCGAGGAGCATAGGATTGGATTGAATTTGATCGGATTGGATTGGATTGATTTAGATTTGGATTTCGATTGGATTGGATTGAATTGGAATAAATTGTATTGGATCGGAAATCCAATCCAATTTAGGGTGTGTAGGCAATTGGGTCTGCATATTCGCCGGTCTTCGCATTCCAGAGGAGTGACGTCATAACCGCGACATACGCACAGGCGCTGGCGCGTGCCCAGCTGTACGCATCCGTTGCGCAGTAGCCAAGTGTTGACTCTGCGCCGGAGCTGGTTGATAGCCATTTCACGTGGCTCCTGGAGAGCCGTGCTTCGCATGCGCGAGGTGCAGTGACTGAACTAGACTGCACTGGACTGAATTGGATTGGTTTGAACTGGATTGTATTGGATTGGTTTGGATGGGATTGGCTTTCAAATCGTTTTATCAGCAGTAAGAATGATAATCAGCTAATCGTAGACAACCAGGAAACCTAAGAAGAACCAGCTGAACCTTAGCTCACGCTGCATATATCTTGGCGTAGCCGATCTAAGCCCCTACTAAAACGGTAGTGCTCTTTGCTGTGCACTCAAGTTATGCCTCAGCTCTAGCTGAGATTGTCCTTGCACTGAATAATATTGACATTTATTAACAATGCAAGCCTTTTCAGGACAGTGAAAGGCTGTTCGTTATTGAAAACTAAGGCTCTGAAAATAGGGCTGTGGTTTGAAATGAGACTCTGGTCATAGGATTTTTTTAGATTTTTCCAAGACCTTTGAATTTTAGTGAACCATGAACTACTGATGACACTACCCTATTACAGAATTAGGAGCACTGCTGGACTGTCAATGACGTCATATATGTCTAATAAAAGGCAGGCTGTCCGCATAAATGGCACATACTGCAGTGTTAGCCTTGGGGTCCCTGGTTTCCCGCAGGGCAGTAAACTGAAGCCTCTGCTTTTCCATGTTTCTTTGAATCACATGGTGAATATTAGTGGCACAGCTACATTTGTTATTTATGCAGACGACTCTAGTATATTTTTGTCTGGCGATAACATTATGAACATATATGTGCCGTTGGCCAAATCTTTACCTAGACTTCGGTGGCGGCTTGTTTTTGTACGTGAGCGGCTTATGACTAAAGCCAAGTTGCAAATAGGTCGAGTTGCAAACAGGTCAGAAGCCAAGTTGCAAACAGGCTCATCGTCTGCTAGTCTGTTCCTTTCTAAGAGCCTCATAAGACCGGAAAATCGGCGCTCGCGCACGCTAGTTAAAGATTTGGCCGACTGTACATGCAATTGCACGAGTGGTGCGCTGCAGAAATGGTCTGATGCCAACTACATACGACAAAACGAAGCAGAAACCACAGGAGTTGTATGTCCTCCTAGAAACAAACCGGTTCTCTATGGGTCCACTGATACACTGATTCGCAAGATATGCAGTTTGTCGACAGTTTTAAATCCCTTGGTATCGTGTTTTCTGCAAACATGTGGTGGGATAATCATGTAGACCATGTTGAAAATAAATCGTCTCAAATTCCTAGTGTCATCGGTCATTTAGGCTACATTCTCCCCAGGTCTGTGAAATTGCTACCTGTACAATTCTCTTTTTTATTGGAATTTCAACTATTGTCAACTTTTTTGGGGTACTGCAAAGAATTTCTCGCTAGGTAAAGTTTAGTTACTTCGAAAAAATTTCCCGTCACGTGTATTAGAAATGTTACAGGGAGCCAACCAGGGGCATTTTTCCTAAAAGTGGTGTAATTGAAACCTCCAACTTGTACAATTAAGCTTTGAATAGCCAATTCTAACGGAAACAAAAAAACTTTATGAGTAATCTGCCCGACTGAATAAATTAATTACCTTTTTAGGAATAAGAAACCTTGGGTGGTACCTACAGCTTCTTTGAACCCTGGAAATGAGCGCATACAGAATACTCTGCATTCTCATTTAAATGTATTTGGGTCCACAGGATTTGACATCTGGAAATGCTAGAAGTGTCAACTACGTGGCATGTGCACCAAAGTGTGTTAACCTTTTTTATGTCTCATTTTCATCCTCATTTCACAGTTTTTTACACGCATTGAAGATAAAGGGCATTGCCTGCAACTCAAAGAAATGTCTTATTGCTAGCTTTTTATTATTACTTTTTCTCTTTGCCTTCTAACTGCGTTTATTCTTTGTCGCGATGCTGCTGTCGAGCAGAAAGAGGCTGCGGCCTCGTTAATCTCTCTGAGCGCTTTTCCCGCGTTTCCTTTTTCTGTATCTGCGTTCCTAGAACAGGAATTGAGTTTCTTCCTGATCATCATCGTCACAACTAATATTATTATTGTATTGTTATATATTTATTATTATTACTTATGGAAACTTCCTAACATTTTGTTACAAAACCATCGTTTTATGTGCATACTCTATCTCAGTCATGTTCATTAAATATTTCTTGTACTCAGGGTGTTTTGGTGAGTTGCGCCACCACGGTCCCTAGCTCGGCAGGTGTCTTCCAACACTACGGACCCGGGCACATGTGGGTTGGACCTACCCACGTCCCGGCTCTGCGTGGCTTTGCCGCGCCCGGGGAAAAGGGGAACCTGGTGCCTGAGCCAAATTTGGGGTGGTTTTGGACATTTACGGCCCCCCAACAGCGGCAACACGCCACATCGGCCTCCACTTCTCGCAGACGGTACCCCCGGTATGCCCGCCCGGGGGGGAATCAGTCAGTCGCCGTTTCCTCTCTTCCTATACATTGTTTAAGTATCCTATCTCCTCTCCTACCCCTGTCCTGTCATTTCTTTTCTTCCTCATTTCAACATTTTTCCTGGTGGCAAGGGTATTTCCTGTACAAGGATATGAACCTTGGTACCAAGTACAGGGTTATAGCGGCAGGGTAACGGTTAGCGTGTACTTTAACGTCACGTCCCCTTGTTGGGCAGGCGACCGGCTCGGCCACCGAGTCGATTCCACGTTCATATGGCTTTTGCTATCACCCCCACAAAACTGATCGGCCTCCTAAAAGGGGCCGCACCGAGGTAACTCAACTGAAACCCGTCTTCCAAGCTGAACTTTCACAAAATACCTTGTAATCCACTCCGAAGACGAAAATGCACCACTTGCTAAAATATCTGTCTTCCTCATTGCAAAGTGCCTTGAAAGCCTTGTCGGCCGGGATTACCAAGCAAAAAACTAGCCTCTGGTGATCTGCTGGTAGAAGTGCAACGAAAGAACCAAAGTCAGAATAAACTGAAACAGGACACCCTGGCTGAATTCCAAGTAACGGTCGGTCACACCGCATCGTAGCCGGAATACAACGCAAGGCGTGATCTCTGAGAGGGCACTGCTTCACGAGACAGATGAGGATTTCCTTGAAGGACTGGGGGACCAGGGCGTCACAGCTGTGCGGTGGATCACCATACGTATTGCAGCTGAGAAAATTCGAACTAAGCTTATTGTTCTGACCTTCAAACGTCCAAGGCTTCCTGAATCCGTCCACGATGCCTTCATATCATGCCCATTACGCCCTTACACACCTAGTCATCGGAGGTGTATCAAGTGCCAGAAGTATGGCCACGGAACTGAGTCTTGTCGTGGCCGACCCACCTGTGCTCACTGCGCACGTGCTGATCACACAAGTGATGACTGCAAAAAAGAACAAGTGAAATGTCCAATTTGTGGTGAACCACATGCTGCGTACTCCCGTGCATGTCCGGCATTCAAAAAGGAAAACGAAATAACGGAACTCAAAGACACTGAAAACCTAACCTTTGCACAAGCACACATGAAGCATGCCCTGCTTTCAGGCAGAAGTTACGCAGACGCTGCTCTCTGGGGGGTGGAGCGTCGTCTGGTGGATGCGGGCACAAAGAGCAACCTGGTCCCGCCACATTCCCCCGCTCAGCAGCAGAAAGTTGGTCCGGTGGCTTCCGCTGCTACACCCTCCTCCAGTGCTGTGCCTAAGTAACTAGTGCTGCGCCTAAGGCCTCCAACACGAGCTCTGGTGTTGCGCCTAAGACCTCAAGAACGAACTCAGTCCAGATGAGTGATGATGTGGCTCCATCCCGGGAATCTGCAAAACAACAGCAGACTGCTCCTGTGGTCACTGCTGTTGCAGCAATGCCTAGTGCTGTGGCTGCGACCTCTAGCACAAACAGTGTCTCCACGGACACTTCTACTTCGGAAACCTTGGATGAGGCCATGGATGTCGCTCCAAGTACACCTGCCCCTGAAATACAACACGAGCGCTGCAGTTCCGCTGGTCGTGCTAAATCAAAGAAATCGAAGTCTCCTAAGGTCACTAAATCGGGAACTAACTCGGCGACCTAGGTAAAGTATTCAAATGGCCCCAGAAACACAACTCCTTCACTAATGAGTTTTTTAGTGGAAAAAGAAGATCTCATAATCTGTATTTCTCTTCTCTTTGTATTTATGGCAGCTTAAAGTATTATCCATTGGAACTGAGAGAGACAGAGAGAGAGAGAGAGAGAGAGAGAGAGAGAGAGAGAGAGAGAGAGAGAGAGAGAGAGAGAGAGAGAGAGAGAAGGCTCTTTATTCGAAGAGAACGCCGAGATGTTTGCCGGAATTTCGACACCGACGTGCTACTCGGCGGGGGAAGAGGGAGGGGGAAAGAAAAGGCCCCATAGATTACAGGGCAGAAGAAAGAGAAGAAATAAAAGAAGACAGAAAAATAACAAGAAAATGACACTCAGTTTGGGAGTAGTGGGATTACAAAGTATGTCTTCTAAACTCTAAATCACTGCAGAGGCGCCAATCTCGTCCAGATAGTCAAACAACGCCTTCAGTACTTCGCGTTGAGCTGGTGGAGATGGCCATGGACCAACAAGTATTTTCAAGGTCATTGGTCCTGGGCTGAGGCGCTCTAGTTTCTGCGCAAGACTGCATCTTGCGTGTATGTATGCAGAGCATTTCATCAGCAAATGCTTCACGGTTTCCGGCGACCCGCAGTTGTCGCAGTAAGGATTTGTGGTGACACCAAGTCGAAAAAGGTATGCCTTCGTAAGCGCTGCGTTGAGACGAAGTCGGTGGTATAATGTCTCTAATCGGCGCTGAAGTACCTCTAGCAGCCTCATCCTGAGCTCAGGGTCTATGTAGGGTAGGAAGGCATGGTGGTGATCTGGAAAGACCAGAGACGGTTCCGTTCCATTAAAACAAGCGCCTTTGCCATAGTTGAGACATCACGCTTATTGCAAAAATTCTGTCTCACATTGCGCATTTCCAGGCCCCTGCGAGCAGCTTCGTCCGCCTTCTCATTTCCTAAAACAACACAGTGACCGGGAAGCAACTGAAACATTATACGGTATACAGCGTCGTTGGAAAGGTGGTGCAGGTATGTGATGTTGCGAGAGGCATGTTCATGCAGGGTGAACCAGTGACTGCGTTGCAGGTTTTGGAGAGCCGCCTTCGAGTCTGAAAGCAGTCCATTGCTTTGGCTGCTTGCGTAAAATGTAGCGTATAGCTTGCTTGATGGCGTGAAGCTCGGCGGTCTACGATGATGTCGCACGCTCGAGGCGGTATGAGAACGTCTGGCCAGTAGAGGGAATAAATATTCCGGAGGAAGTGTGCTCATGTGTGCAGGAGCCATCTGTGAAAATGTGGTTTTCGTCAGAGTACAGCCAGCTGATATGGTGAAGTGTTAATTGTACGAGTACGCTTTGAGGCATGCTCTTTTTGGAGTCGATTCCAAGGATGCTGCATCTGATATGTAGGGGCGAAAGGGTCCAGGGTGGAAAATTAGACGGCATTGCTTTAATGTCCTGAGTGTTTGCCCGAAACTCGAATTACCATCTTCAACCATGCGTCTTAGTATACTGCTCTTGGTGTGCATCCGATGTCGCAGATGTATTCGCACAGTCTCCTGAAGTCGAATCACGTCCAAAGGCAGGCAGCCAGATTTAACGATCGTACCTAGGCCCGACGAACCTTTCGGGAGGCCGAGGCAGATGCGGAGGCAGTTGTTTCTGGCCGAATCTATCTGCTTTCTGCTTGTGGGCGGGAGCTTCTGGAGTACCGGGAGGCTGTAGCGCAATAGCCCGTCGACATAGGCTTTGCAGACCAGTACCATAGAGCGACAATCACTGCCCCAGCGACTGCCGGCGAGATACCCCAGAATTTTTAAGAAGACGGTGATTTTTGACGGAGTGTTTTCACTTCAGGACCCCAGGAAAGATTCCGGTCTATTAAGATTCCGATGAATTTATGGGTTCGCACATATTGCAAGGTGCGGCCACCGATAAACAGTGGATATCGTTTCACGTCCTTGCGAGTGAAAGCAATGGCGACACTTTTCTCGGAAGATAGGTGGAGTCCTCTCGGTTAGAGGTACGCAGATATTTTGCGAGATATTTCTGCAGCCTTTGCTGCGTGGTACGACGCGATCGCGACGCAATCCAGATGCAGATATCGTCCGCATGAAGTGTGACATGGACTCGCTTTAGGTGGATAAGAGTAAGGTTAAATACCAGAGTGCTCAAGACGGCTCCTCTAGGTACTCCTTTTTCTATAGTATAGTAGGAAGTTAGGCCATCCGGCGTGGACATGAAAAGTTGTCGCCCTTGCAGGTAACTTGAAATCCAAACGTAAAGTTTTCCACCAAACCCAAGAGCAGCATGGAATGTCAGAATGGCATCATGAAAAACTGAATCAAATGCCAATTTAATGTCTAAAACACGGCAATAGTAACATATCCATTATGTTTTTCTTCTTCCAGAGATGAAACTAGAGCAATCACATTGTCAATGGCTGTTCTATTTTCGTGAAAGCCGTTCATCTGAGGCGGATAGAGATTTTTGCTCTCAAGGTACCAGGCCATTCTTCTGAATATCATTATCTCCATAATTTTGCAGACACAGTTCAGCAAAGCTATTGCTCGGAAAGAGACATAAGTCGTTGGTGGTTTACCGGGTTTTAGGATGGCCACTAGCTTAGTTAGTTTCCCTTGGGGAGGTACTGTGCCACAGAGCCAGATTGAATTATAATATTCTAGGATACGCAATCGAGAGTGATGGGACAGGTGATAAATGGCCTCGTAAGTTATTTCGTCTTGACCCGGTGAAGAACGTTTGTTCGCACGGGAAATCGCGGCGTTGAGTTCGTATATGGAAAAAGGAAGGTCGATGGCGGGGCAAGCCGCAAGCGAGACTTCGGAGGGGGCACTTGTGGGGCGCGTTGGCGGTAGTGATATTGAAGACAGTAACCTACAATACTCTTCAGCCGCCTCTTTCAGTGAAATGTCGTCGTGCAATGATAGCGCGCGGAATTGGTGCAGCTGCTGAATATCGCTGCGCACTCCCTTAACGACGCGCACAATTCGCGATAGAGGCTCGCGAACGTCCAGTTTTGAGCAGAAGTCCCACCATCGGTGTCTGCTCAGCTTTTCCAAGTGGTGTCTTAGCTGCCTCTGCATTCTGCGAGCCTCTCGAACGTCTTCTGATTTCTTTGTGCGTCGTGCCTTACGTTCCGCACGCCCGCGAAGGGCTCGTAACCTTTCATACTCTTTCAAACCTTTCAGGATTCTGCTAAAACGTTTCAATCCAAGCCGATGATGAAACTGAGGCGAGCGCATGACATAATGGCGGTCCATGACGACACAGACGTCCTTGGTGTGAGCAATAGACGCTAGCGCCAGATTCCTCTCTACTGTATATTGTAAGAAACTCTCTGGTCCTACTACGGCAACATTTCTCTGGCCGGGGAAGCTGGCTTGGACGGTTACAATTTTTCCCCGACGGAATGAGCAACGTTATTAGGTGCTTGAGAAGCCGGTATGCCCGCCTACTCTGGGTGCCCAGACAACGCCCAGCGGGCTGTGAGTGAAGCCGCTTTTGAAGCAACAAACGCTATTTCAAATATCAAGCGCGGCATCCCAGAATCCCGGCTGGCGACATCATGAGGGCGCCTTCACATCACATCGTCTGGCGACCGCAGCCACATCTTCGCCAGCCCGGCGCGAGCGTGAAATAAGCACTCTTTCCCGGCTGGTGGGTGGAGCAGTCGTCATTGCGCGGGCTCCCCTGGCTAAAACATAACAAGGGCTGCCCGACGCATGCTTTACGGATTAGCAGCGGCGGTTCGAGGGAACGGGTGGATAAGTCAGATAGCCATTTGCAATAAGTTTATTTCACGGGTGATTGCGTTCGAAGTGGGCGCGGGCACAGTTTACTGATAACAACATCCGCGCACGAAAATCGGTAGATTGGAGCGTCAATAGCTTCACCTGAAGTGCCTCGTGTTTTTGTTTTTTTCGCTTCTAATGAAGGCACTTTAGAGCTTTCCTGCGGGGGTATTATTTGCAGAAGTGGGGGCTCACCTTGTTGGTTATTGACTTCTGTATTTGCGCGCCAACGCTTTTCGAAAACGCAACTGAAAGCATGACGGCTGACTGAATAGTGAGGGAAGCAACCTGCCTTGCAGTATATAAAAGCTGTGGTCTTAGATACAATGAGCTAAGGAAAAGCTTTTTTTTAGGTTTATTTCACGTGGTCGACCACATACGGGACGGTTTATTTCAGAAAACCGTCTAGAGATCTTTCTCCAATGAGCTCTCGCCATTCACAACGTTTGCGACCCCACAACACACACCGTGGTGCCCAATTGCGCACGGGGTGTCGTCACCTATTTTCACGTTTCTGGCATTTTCTGCCTTATAAAATAGCAACTGGTAGTCGCGATAATTGTGTTTTTAGGTTCTCGGGAGCGTAATACATCAATACAAGGCAACTTGTTTTTGATTGATTGATTGATTGATTGATTGATTGATTGATTGATTGATTGATTGATTGATTGATTGATTGATTGATTGATTGATTGATTGATTGATTGTGGGGATTAACGTGCTGACGCTAAACATGCGATAAGCCACCCCGCACTGAGGGCTCCGGAATAATATTGCGCTCCTCGGGATCTTTAACGTGCTCCGAGATCTCGAACACATGGGCGTGTTCGCTTTTCTCCTCCATGAAAAAAGCGCCTGTCACGGCGGGGAATCGAACCCGCGTCCTTGGGCTCAGGAGCACAACGCCTAAACCACTCAGCCCAACTTATCCTTTATCCCTTAGAGTACCTTTACAGCCTGCGCTTGTTGTGCGTGCGTAAGGCATTACATTTTTAGAGGATGGTGCATTACAGCAAAGAATGCTTACTTAGTGAAGAAATTCTCCAACCTATTTAGCTCTATATTTGCGTCACCACTGTAAATAAATGATGAAGTCATCACACCGTAATACACCTAAGAACCTTGAAGGTATATTTTATAAAGACATCTTCATTACATTTTGCTACATTGAAAGCAGACCCAGCTAGAGAACTTTGTGTAATGTGACCGACTTTCCTGTAAGTGGCAGTCGAGTGCGGGTGCTCCCCCAGCTCTCTGATCTCTGTTTGCGCAGGAACACCTGCTTGCCCGAAGAATCTAACAGAAATATGTAAATTGTATAGCACGCACCAAATAAAGAGTAAAATTCTAATGCTCATTCAAGAGGAAGACTTCGGGGAACACTCGAAAACTTCAAAGAAAACAGTCAATGGCGTAACGAGAACCTCTGAAAGTTGAAGATAAACGAATTAAAACGTCAGTGCCCTTTACAACAAAGGCGATCGCTATATCCGCGCGCAAACCACGAGCAGGGATGTGGTTTTGCAAAGCCGTATTGCAAAGAAGTACGAAAAAGCCTTCTAACATTTGTATTGCGAAACTAGTGCAACAAACGGCTGTTTCAGCAGCAAACACGCATCCCAGTGGATTTCCTTGAACATGCCTGGCGTCAGATGGCAAGGGCGCTCTTGGGAGCTTTGCAACGATGGCTGCTGGAATATTTAACGCTTTTGTTTGAGAAAATGGGACAGTAAAAGCACGGGACACCCGGCTGTCGCGTCGTTGCCGGCGCACTCAAAGTGCTACATTTGCATATGCAAATTCCTCGAATTGTGCGAGGCAATACAGCGTTCTCTAGCTCGCATATTAAAGAACATTTTTCTTTATTTTAAGACATAATCAATATGACGCCGTTAGAGCGCAGCTGAGAAAGGATCGGTATGCAGAGTCATACAAAGGTGGTTAGGTTGCTAATTTCATTAGCACGGTTCCATTCGAACACAGAAGAGCCAGAACATATGCGGGAAAAGGGCTGACTTTAAATTAAAGGAACTTTGAACAAACATCAGCCACAAAGTCCTGGAATACAATATTTCCCACAAAAAACAAGAGCACGTGCCGTGTGCCTGGAGAGAGGACTTCTAGCGAAATCTTCTTGTCAGATGACAGCACGCCACGTTGCGCCATTAAGGAATCTGGCTTTTCAGAGTTGCGAAAAAATCTAAGCGGATATTCGTGTCTTTTTTTCTCTTGTTTTCTTTGGTTGCGTAGTGTGGCTGACTGTCGTCTCCACCGCAGTAGGTGAGTTTAGAAACTATTTGTGGAGTTTAATTACTTACCCAGCAGGTTAGCAGCATGGTCATTAGGAAGGAATCGTCCGACAACCATGGTAGACTTTCCATTATGGGTCTAATGAATTGTTGTTGCTGATTTTAGTATGTTAACGTAGGAACGGTAATCAAGGACGAGGGTAGCTCTGGCGCACTGGAAGCGCACTACGAGATTTATTTTCAACAAAGCGCTGGGGGCCCCTGTTAACGTGGAACGGTCAGTGTGTCGGGTTTGCCCTCTGATCCCACTTCTATTCTGCCTGCATATTGAGTCGTTCTGCTTGGATATAATTGAAAGTGAACACATTCGCCGGTTTCAGCTATGCGAGGCAGAGGTTAAACTTCTAGCCTACCCAGACGACATTTCTGTTTTCTGAACAACCGAGGAAAGAGTAAGAAACACGGTGGACATTGTTAAATGTTTTGGGCCAATCACAGGTGGAGGAGTAAACTGGCGTTATGTGTTGGGAGAGAGAGATAGAAAAAGTAAAGGAAAGGCAGGAGTGTTAACCAGGCTACGGCCTAGTATGCTATCCTGCACGCGGGAAAGGGGAACAATGAGAAAAAAGAGGAAAATAGAAAAAAAAGGGGAAAGGTTCGGACAGAGCGTGGAGTGGTGTGCCCAGCTGTAGGACACTATAGACAAAAAAGTTCAGACAGTTCGTAGAGAGTAGTCTTGTGGTACAGTCTTTTGGGCAATTCCGTCGTTTTGAGGAAACACACGAGCGCTTTTGTCGCCTTGTCCGCAGACGACGGAGAAGGCCAGTGGCCCAGGATTGTCTCCTCAGAGAACGGACGCCGAGAATCTAACTTTTGTGGAGTTACAGAGAGCTGGCTGCGTTCGGATGAAAACCGTGGACAATCGCAGAGGACATGTCCTATGGTCTCTGGTGTGTTACAGACTTCGCACGCCTCACTGGCTGCCATTCCAATCAAATAGGAGTAAGCATTTGTGGATGCGACTCCAAGCCAGGGGCGACAAAGAATGGTTGCATCAGACCGTGGGAGGCCTAATGGGAGGGGGCGCTGAAGATCGGGGTCTAGGGCATGGATACCGCTCGTGAACTCTTGGGTGCTCCATTTCGATAGCGTGGTCTCCCGAGCAAGTTTGTGGAGAGCCCTAGCGGCGTCCGTCCTGGATAACGGAATAGATATGGTCTCCGTTTTTTGGTGTGCCAAGCGTGCGGGAGCATCCGCACTTTCGTTTCCGACAATGCCGCAATGACTGGGAAGCCACTGAAAGGCAATGTCATGACCCGTTTGGGTGGCACGGTCGTACAGTAGTCGGTATCTCGGCCAGCAGCTGTTCATGAGGTCCACAGCACAGGGCTGACTGGAGCGATTGAAGCATAGGTTTTGAATCGCAGAAGATCGCCCATCTTCGGCATGAAGTTTGTTCAGCGGTTTGAAGGGCACAACGGATGGCGGTAAGTTCTGCAGCCGTGGAAGTGGTAAGATGGGCTATTTTGAATTCTGGGGACATGGACATTCGTGGTATAACAACGGCGCCGGCAGAACTAGATGTTACGGAGCCATCGGTGTAAATATGGGTGCAGTCACTGTATCTCTCGTGTAAATAAATGAGACTTAGGTGCTGTACTGCCAGCGTTAGAAAATCTTGCTTCTTTGTTAAGCCTGGGATACTGAGGCATGCTCGAGGCTGCGTCGTACACCAAAGTTGGAGTGGCGGCTTCATCGCAGGCGTGTAGTTCGATGGCATGCTGGTGATGTTGGAAGCTACAACCTTTGCGAAAAACGCATGGGGGCGTTTAGATGGTAGACTAGCAAGGTGATGATCCGGCAGCCTGGTTAGGTGCCTAATATCCGCCCTGAGTGTTTCAATTGTCACGTAAGTGGGTAAGGGGTGATTACGAGCCACAGCAATGGTTGCAGCTGTTGACGTGCACCGTGGTAGGCCAAGGCAAGTTCGGAGGGCCTACGCTTGTATGCCTTGCAGTTGCTGAATATTGGTACAGCACTTTCCCGAAAGTACAGTCAGGCTGTACCGTAGGGAGCCGAAGAATAGTGCGTCGTACAGCTGAAACATTGACTTCATAGATGCTCCCCAAGTCTTGCCGCCGATGAACTGGAGAACGTGGGCCACTGCAGACCGTCTCTTCTTCAAAAAACGAACATGGGGGCTCCAAGAAAGGTCTGTGTCGACGACCACGCTGAGAAACTTGTGACTCTTCACATTAGATACCCTTTCGCCATTAACTGTCAAAGGGTATGCGTACATAGACTTCCGTGAGAACGCAAGCACTGCGCATTTGCTGGAAGACACTTCCAACCCTTGCTTGTGCAGATAGGTGTTTGTCAAATCTGCAGCCTTTTGCAGGCGCGCGCGCACGTGCCGTCGAGTCACTCCATCTGCCCAGATGCAAATATCATCCGCGTAAATCGACAGATGAACCGTTCTTGGGAGGGAGCTTGCGAGGCCGATGAGAGTCAGGTTGAACAACGTGGGGTTCAAGACGCCTCCCTGGGGGACACCGCGTTTGGTGTAGTGTACTGACGTTGGGCCATCTTGAGTGATTACAAAGAATGACCTCCCCGAGAGGTAACGTAGAACCCACTGGTAGACGCGGCCGCCAAGCCCCACTTCCTGCAGCGCTTTAAGAATGGCATCATGCTCCACGTTGTCATACGCTCCTTTCACGTCCAGCAAGTGTGCAGCGCATATGCGCTTGATGTGTCTCTTCTGCTGCACAAAGGTCACCAGGTCGATAACGCAGTCGATAGAAGAATTGCCACGAGGGAAACCAGCGCTGACTCTAGGGTAGACGTTGTAGTGTCCCAGGAACCACTCAAGGCGTGCAAGGATAACTCGCTCCATAATCTTGCCAACGCAACTGGCAAGTGCTATTGGTCGGTATGCCGCCGGGTAAAGCAGAGATTTTCCAGGTTTCAGGAGCGAAACAATGCGGCTAGACCTCCATTTTTTAGGGAATATGCCATCACGCCATAGTTCGTTGAAGTATTTCAAAAGGGCGTGCCGGGCGCCATTGCCAAGGTGACAGAGGGCAGCATAGGTGACTCCATCTGGCCCAGGCGATGACGATCGGGTGCAAAGAGCCAATGCCGCCTCGAGCTCTTCCATTAAAAACGGCACGTGCATCCGAGAATCCGGCGAAACGGGAATGTCAGTGGCAAGTGATGAATCAGCAGGGCCTGTTCCACTGGCGATCCGAACGCAGAAGTCCTCTGCTACTTCAAGCTCCCCGCGTTTCTGGTGAAGAGCCAGAGCCTTGAATAGGAAGCGGTGTTGCACGGGGGTCATTAGCCCTCGCACAGTTCTCCTTATTCCAGACAAAAACTTCCGATGGTCGAGTGATTCGCCAAAGGACTTCGAACACTGCGCTTGCACTTGGATAATGCGGCGTTGGATCTTCTTCTGCGTCCTTCTCGCATCTCTTAAATCTTGGAGAGACTCCGTACGTCTGTATCTTCGTTCGGCGCGCCGGCAGACAGCTCTAAGGCGTTCCAGCTCTATGTCGAACTCTGTGATTTTAGGAGACACCCGGACGGAACGTTTGCAAGCAACTAGCGTTCTTCCAATGGCAGACTCCAGATCTCCAGGCTCGTCGCACCCGCAAAAATCGTCCATCTTGGATATAAATTGTTACCAATTGGTCACCCGAATAACGTTGGGGTCGAAGCGACTTCGTAGACCATGAATCTTTAAATAGGTCGGAATATGGTCGCTTCCATGGGTTTCGATGTCTGGAAACCATTTTGTACGGCCGGATAAGCATTGCGACGTTGGGATTTCTGGCATGAGGACTGGTCTTTGGCACCGGAATATTTTGCCAACGTGAGCTGTGAAACCAGCCCCGCTAAGTATCTACGGATACTACTGAAGTGCTGCCGGGAGAGCGAACCGTATTGGCGTGTCCGAACGCAGGACATACGTGACAGGGCAAAAAACAGAAAAGGTTTTTTCTCTGAATGTTTTCTAAGGCGACAATTTGTAATTTTTATTGCCGAAGTGTCGTACGCGAGGCAAGTGTTTCATTGCTCGCGTGTGAATGCAAAAAATGCCTCCAGCGTTTGCTGTGTTTATCTGGTCGTCCACTTGGGAAAGGTGCCCTAGAGATAGCCTTTTTTGATGTGTCAAGGAGGGCGGTCTTCGATTGGCGCACCTGGTTCTCCGCCCGTTGGTGAACAGGTTCCTTTTTTACGTGATACAAGCGATCCTTTTTTGCGCACAATTTGCCAGGTGCGGCTGCCTCAAGCACTTACGGTATTTGTTGCGTCCAGTTTGCACACGCAGGGAAGAATTTCGGGCTATTTTGAAAAGTTCTCATGTCATTCAGCCTTCTTACCCCTCGCTTTTCTACGGGCTATTTCAGTACAGCGTCAGGTAAAAAGTATATAAAGATGTTTGGGACAGCCTGTTTTCGGTACCGCGATACAGAGAAATACACAGTGAGGGCTCAGGGGAGGTTGTACTGAAAACTGGTAAGCGCAAGCATGGAGAACCGGGGAGGGGGGGGGGGGGGGGGGTTAAGTGCTTTTTTTTTTCAAACTTCATTTGGGGACACTTTTTGTGCATACTTGGTACAACGGAAAGGGGGAGATACACCGTGGGGGGTACTGACTGCACAATTTGTAGACACCGGGATAACATAGACCACATTTTTATACACTGATGGATAGCGGTGCATTTGTGCGGTGTTATGCAGCGAAGCTTGCACAAGGATGCTCCACTTAACCCTCACGGTATAGGGTATTTGCCGACAGACAATAACGAAGGAGTCTAAAATAATTTATTAATTCTCCTGGGCCTTTACAGCACATGGCGGGCACAAAAGGCGTGGCTCCATGGCGACGTGGATTCTCTATCGGCCAGGAGTTTCTTCGGATGAGTGTCACGCAGTTCGTAAAGGGGCTGAGAGTCCAGCAGCCAGTTCCAGATTGGTTGGATTTTGTACAGCCGTGAACTACTCTGACGGGATGACCGAATGACAAAGCCAAGTCAGAGGGACGGCTGGACGTTTGTGCGCTGTCTGTTTTAGCACATGCTGCTTGTAGTTATTTTTATGTGTTACAAGTGTGTTGAGGACGGGCAGTAAAGAAAAAAAGGATCGATGTTCGAGTGGCAAAACACTCGCCTCGTAAGCGGAAGGTACCAGGTTCGAATCGTGGACTTCCTTATATTCACTGGGTTTCGGAAAGGGTACAAACGTCCCCAGAGAATCGGGATGCATTGGACCTCTGAACAAATGCTTGGAAAGATTAAGCCCTTAAATAAACGCTTGACCACAAGAAGCCATGGCCGGTCATGTGGAAGGACCCTAGATACTCCGGACGGGGTCTAGGACCGCTGGGCACCCACCAGTGAAAATTACGCCCCTCTTCCCGCGAGGGAACCCTGTTGTGATGCGACGCATCGGGGGGTTCAATTGGTGTTTTCGTTGCGTTGATTCTCTAAATCAGGTGAAACGTGTTGTGACGCGAATTCGAACCAGAGCGACCGCTGACTGAACCGCCGCAGCACGCTACCCGTTTTATATTCACAGCGCCTGAAGGAGAGGAGACAGCGGAGGAGAGTCGCGCATGCGCGCACTTGCGCGACGGAAGCGGAGCGAAGCGAGCGAAGCTCGCGCACGCAGCTGTTGTTTATGATAATGAGACGGAGTGAGAGTGTTGCGCACAGCTGGCGGAGAGAAGAGCGGAGGAGAGTCGCGCATGCGCAGGTGGCGTGGGGACGCTGCCGACGCCGACGCTGACGCAGGAGGAACTAGCTTCAGAGCAAGAGATGCGTCGCATCTAAAACGATTCAAGCCCCCTCAAGTATATTGCGAGCGTAACAGCAAAAGCATAAAAACACGGTCATAAGAAATATGGACTGTATCATTTTCACGTTCTCCACCTTTGGACACCAAATGATTATACGCGCGCCGCTTTCTTTCTTAAATCACCGTGTCACCATTGTCATGATAGCTGGGCTTGCAAACAGTGTTGTAGTAAACAACTTTTTTTGCTGCGAAAGAGTGATTGCTGAGAAACTGTGTATTGTGGTGCTACAAAAACGATCTTTTGTTAAAATATGTACCTTGTGATTCCTCTTTCTGGTGGTAATTGGGGCACTGACTCCGACAAGTGAAATAATTTCACTTTTTCCCGATTCAACCGCTTCGTCTGAAATAAACTTATAACTTTCAAAAAATAATTTCGACCAGATCTGTGAGGACGCCCCTTTTCAAAAAAGGCATAAAATACTGGATTAACAATTTGTGCATAACTACACTCTTAGTCACGTCCCGTATGGCGTCCTATTTATATGCGGTGGGCAGTCTCAATACCGTGATATAAGAGGCCCTGACAGACTTCTTTTCCGTGACAAAACCTCAGGTGGTTGCATCACGCTTATATGCTGCGCCAACGGCCCGTGTTACAGCTATAAACTAGCAGAGAGCCTGACGCCGGGAATAAAATAAAAAAGGGGGCAATCGTGAAGCTCCGAGCGATATGTGTGGCTTGCGGTGCATGCGCGTATTCCTCCTCACAAAATCGCCCGCGAGCTTCTTTTGCGATGGCTGACGACGCGCGCCCGACGACGCGGCGAAGGCCGAAAAACATTCAAAACTATCTTGCTATCTTGCGCGCACATGCGCAGTAGGAGTGCAAAAACGTTCGCGCGCGGCGAGTTGTGGTACAGTGATTTGTGTCTATCGCGCACGTGCGAGGAATTTCACCGCGGAGCAAGTTGGGGTCTCGCGCTTTGATTCTTGCTCTGTGTAGTTCATACTTAGTTCCGAGCGTTCACACTTTCTTGACCACGTTCCGCTCACATCAAATGTGTGATTCAAGGTCGGTGTAACAGTGGAGACAACTGCAAATGCGATGCGTATATTAAGTGCGAATGCACTTTATAAGCGACCCCAAACCTTCCACCGCCGGCGGCGGCGGCGTCCGCAGTCCTCCTCTCCCTAGCAACGGCGTGGAGCGGAGAGGAGCGTCGGTAGCAACGGCGCGGTGACGTCACTTCACCACGTGACCGCGCTCGCTCCGCCTCCTCGCCGTGGCTGCGCGGGTGCGCGACGCTCCCCGCACTGCTCCTCGCGCCGTGACGTCATAGTATGACGTCACAGCGCGCCTCCTCTCCCCAGCAGCTGCCGCGCGCCTCTCTCTCCACCGTGACGTCACACTCTCTCCTCTCCCCCTCGCTCGGCTGCAGCTGCCGTGCGCCGCTGTCCCTCTCCCCTTGCGCTCGCCTCCTCTCTCAGCCACCTGGCTCGGCGCGGCGTACCCCCCTATATATGCAGCGATAAACTGCCAGACCTCCGTGGGTCGGCTCGCGCGCGCTCACGGGCGAATGCCCACGGATTTTAACTTTACTCCCCCTCATAGCATCACCCCGTGCATTCGCACTTAACCATGTTCACCCTCGGGGAAATGCTTGGGAGTTTTTAGAGCCACCGGTCACGCAAGCCAAGCAGCGGCGCCATGTCAAGCCGGCTGGTGTGTATTGTGGGCATAGCCCGGTTGAACACGAAAGGATAGGTAAGTTCCTGGATTTCTTGTTTTTTTTTTTCGAGGTGTGGGGGGCGCAGACTGTAAGAATTTGTGTTTGCAGACAATTATAGTAAGGGCCATGGAATTATGCCTTTTTCCTCGTCGTAAGAAGCCCACGCCAAACCTGTTCTCTGATACTCGGGCCGTACGGTAAATTTGACGTACAGTCGCGCGCGATTTGAAGGTAATCGCGCGAGCTTCGACCGATAAAGGCGATAACGCCCCCGCGCGGCCTTTTTCGGAGTGACTGGGACCTAGTTTATGCATTCTCCTCTCTCTCGGTCGCTGTTCCATCAAGTAGTGGTCACTCCCACGGCTAGTAAACCACCCTTTCCGCTTTGTGGTGATCTTGTGTGGTTGCAATCACGTGTGCGTTTTTTTTCTTGGTTATCGTGAGCAACGATAGCACACATTGTTATAAATGTCCAGTATTTCCCGAGAATACGTTTCTGCGCACCGTTTCGAGAACTGCTGTAAAATACCACGAGTGCGACATCGTCGCTGCGTGCGCCATAAAAAAAGAGTAAGGGGTTATTGATTTTCCTGCTGGAGTGATGGCTGCTGGAATAAACAGCGACCGAGGGAGAGAAGAATGCGTAAATCAGGAACCAGGCAGAGTAATACAAGCCGCGTGGGGGCGTTATCGTCGTGGTCGGTCGACGCTCGCGCGATTACCTTCAAATCGCACGAGACTGTACTTTATAGAGAGGATTCGGTTTCCCTGTGCGGCGGCCGTTTTGGGATGCAGGCGAAAAATGAAAACGCTTGCACATGTGGGGTACTTCCGTTGCCGTAATCAGTACCGTGATGCAATAAAGAAATGGCATTTTTCCACGCATTTCATTGTCCACGTAAAGGCACATAAAAACTAACCCAGTTTCAATTTTATATTTTTCAATATTCCATGGCCACTGCTTGTCATTTTCGGTAGGCGTAGCAAAAAGTTATGTAACGTTTTTTCGTAACTAGGTTTTCGCGTCGTCGTTTCGGCTAGTGACTTTTCTGACGCGTTGAGTAGTGTGGATTCTGTGCCGATTTGTAAACTTCATTACGGTGCGTTTAAGTGGTAAAGTTTTCACATGAAGCAACATTCATGAGTAACACCAGCTTCATCTTGTGTTCGCGACAGCTGTCGTCTGTCTGGAGTGTCAACTCGCGCTTTGCAGAAACATGATAGCATTGGCAGCGCAAACGCGGCGCGTCGCCGGCTTGGAGGTCGCTCGAAGCGGTGGCTTCTAATGTTGTTACAGATGCGCTGGCTGTTGCTCGGTGCGCGCAGTTTACCTATGCTTTAGCAAAAGATATTGCTAGCAGTTTTGTTCCATCTTTAGTAAAATGTTTTGCACCATACTATTGGTGGAAATTGTTTCATAAAAAAGAAACTAGGGCACATTACCCTCCGCGTGTAACAGCGAACAGATTTTGTTTACGACGTCCAATTCACGTGTCGGCGTCAAATAAAATTATGGCAATGTTTTCTCGCATGCCTTTGCACTGAAAAAGCGCTCTGCCTTCCTATGTATATGAAGAAAACGTCCATTTGGAGAGCGTTTAAATCTACAAACAGTAAGAAAGAAATAATTGTCTAAACTACAGCGATGCACTTGCCTGATTTATAATATTTTCACATATCTGCTAAGGCGTTGCTGATACTTCTCTGCGCCCCTTCAGGCTATATTGTTATACCGCCGATAAACAGCGCCACAATTTTGTACCTGGTCACTTTTTCACCTGCTGTTTTTCTTCACGCAGTGCCAACACAACAGATTGCTACCCGTTACTCAGCGTTTTTGAAATGTTTACAACGTCGTTTCCATTCCAGTGCGACGCAATTCCAGGAGCAGCAGCTCCCGGGCCAAAGATTGCTTGGAGTGATTCTACAAAGGTCATCTACATAAACGGAAGTGGTGTACCTGGACCATAAGTGAAGCCCGGAGAATGTACATTTTCTTTGTTTGGTAATATATTATATTAAGGACATGAGATACCCGTCAGGTTTAGGCCAAATGTTGGGCGGTATATAGTCAGTAGCCTGCGAAAAAGACGAGTTTCCGCCATGTTTTGCAAGCCCCAAGCTGCTGAAAATTCCATAAATGAAAACAATAATTTTATCTTGACAGGTCTTTTGCTCTTCCACAAAAAAAGATTTTCATTTGTGTGTTCCATAAGGGCAATCTTCTAATATTTGTATTTGTTATTTGAGTATAAGTACTTTGTGTTCATATTTGTGTTTTGGATATCAAATAAAAAAGTAAACATCGTTCCTTCTACATGGTGTCATTTATGTAATTTTCATCTCACACTTGTGCATGCTCATGAATTCGAGAATGACAAAATACTTAACATTTACATACCCAACTCTGTTTTCTGTTCGTGTCCCAAGTTTGAATGAGTAGACTATCACTTCAATATCCGTATATGTTTAAGGTATACAGACACTTGCTTTGAACTTTTGCTTGTAACATGGCATAATGAATATAGGGAGTTTTTTTATTTCGTGGTATGTGCATTGAGGCCTGATAAATAAGATAGCAAAACACTGAGATTGTGAAGGTAAAAACTCATTACATGAAAACTGAGGTGATGAAGATGTTCCAGAAGGGCACAAATCAAAAATGTTTTAGGGCAATTGCAGCCATTGCAATCCATTTATTTCTGGCATTCTTTTATATGGTCTAAACTTTCGGTGCACAAGGGTGCGTTGATGCCCAAGGGTTATGGTTTTGGTGAAGTGCCTTGAAAATGTTAAAAATGCTGTACCGCTACCTTGCGCTTCCGCGTACAATAATAACTCGCTAATAACGGAAGCGCCAATGAAACGAGGCCACTTAAAAAATGCATAAATCCAGAGAAATCTCTACTAATGCGCAGCATTTTTGTGCCCCTTCTCTTGAGTGTGAGTCTTTTACATCCACTTTTCTTCGTTTTTCTATGTCCTGTCCGTTCAATTATCTCCATTTACCCTATTATAACGATCACAGGTGTTACTTGCGCCAAATCTGCATTTTTCGTAAACGAAGGGCATTACAAGCCTTACCATTTTCCGTACTTTTATACTTTCCTTGTTCTTTAGTTTTTCAAAATTCTGTTCGACCAATTATCTCCATCTAAGCTATGATAACGATTAAAAGCGGAATTTCTGCTAAATCTGAATTTTTATGGAAATGCGGGGTGTTATACAGTTCGCCATTTTCCGTCATTTTTAAATATTTTTCTTAATTTTAGTTTCTCAAAATTTCGTTTGACCAATGATCTTCATTTACGATATTATAACAATTAAAGGTGGAACTTCCACGAAACAAGGATATTTCTGGAAATGCAGGGCGTTACAAGTTACACGGCCGAGTGCTTATCCGGTCTGCGCGAGAAAATGCTAAGATGTTCTTTGTTTGCATGCGATCCATAAAAGAAAACGCAGTATCTGGCCTTCCGACGGCTCTTTACCTGGGCGTCAACGCAGCAATTCTGCAGGCGTCGCGACACAATGTGAGGTAGAGTGAGTGATTTAATATTGGTTCATTACATTACCAGATGCGTATTTTACTACCGCCCCCCTATTACAAAAAGAAAGGTCAAGGCATGTAACCACTCAGACGAGCAGAAAAAATTCAGTACAACATTTCATGCTTGGTATACTTGCCATTCGTGACGAGACAGCTCTTATTTTGAGTACAACAGTGCGCCTTACGTGTTAGTTATTTGCAAGCATTGTCATAGGGGGCACTTTCCGCCAATGGCCAAGAATACTTTTGGTACCAAGGCAGAAGAACTGTTATCAATTCCGTTTGCATCGATGGAATAAATCCCCGCACAGCGCATGATACTGTTAGAACGGAACCACAGCATGACAAAAGATTTCCGCTCGTACCAGTGTACTTACATTCCCGCAAACCATATCATTATGCCTCTTTGGCTAAGTGATTCAATAACGGTGGTCTAAAGAAAACCGCTTGCCACCGAATGTGTTATTTAAGACTCCTGCTTGACGCGCAACATCATGCAGAATACTTATGAGTCCGTGTTTGCCCTCCCCAGCAGCTCGTGGGTCGTGGCGCAGTGGTTATGATATCCGCCTTTTGATGTGTTGTAGTAGACCAAGGTTTGATTCTCCGTAGGGTTACGTCTAAGTGCTTACATGTCTCGCATGATGTAACATGTGTTAGAGCATTTCTCACGGGGTGCTGGCGTTGGCCTGTCAATGCGAACGAAAAAAAACTGATAAAATCTATTCTGGCCGAGTGGGCTTTTTTTTATTTTTTTGGTGAAAAGCAACAAGGCCACTTATTTGAGGGGCCGTATGATTTGGGGGCCGCTTCGTATGCGGGAATAGATTAGCATAACGGGCCTCGTAGAAAAATTACGGCCAGCGGCCCGCCGAACACACGGCCCGGGGTTTAGGTGCCCTCTGGTTAGGCGGCCCTCAAGAGGGCCGCTTAAACGCCGGGCCGCGTGTTCGGTGCGCCGCGTGTTTGGGGGGCCGCTTGCGCTCGAGGCCGCCTGAACCGCCGCTTTATAAGCGGCTTTAAATTGACGCGGCGGCCCGCCTGCATGCGGGTCGTATAACCAGGAATTGACTAAGAGTGTACATGAGCTGCTCTGACAGTGATGATCAAAGCCATCAGAACAAAATTAGGCACAGGAAGAATATGGTATGGGCGGAACGCTGTGTGTGCCCCGTGATTTCCCAATATAGTGAACTCCCGTTAATACGAAGTCGGTTAAGACAAATTGTCGCTTATGCTGAACAAGGTGAGAATGTTTGGTTGGCCGAATGCAAACAATACGCTTATGACGAACAGCCTTGCATGTACTTTCAATTAAGACGGGCAACCTCGGTGGACCACCACTGCTGACGGTTAGGGTAGCGAACACGAGAGTCCTTACGGGGTGGGGCGGAGCGTTCACGCAACGCGACAGAAAAAAAAAGTAAAAGAAGGACTATACAGCCCGAGGCGAATTCGCACCGCGGAGGAAGGAAGGTAGCGAGAAAAAAGGACACGCCGATCAAGATATCAACTCTCCCACCCTTCAACTGGCGCAGTCACCGCCAAAGCAAAGACAAAAAAAAGCTAAGGTTAGTTTTGTGGCCACCCTGGTCTGGAGGAGAGAGGCGCAAGAGTAGGAGAATTAAAAAAGTTTTAAAAACGAAGACTGAGACTTCCTGTTCTCGAAGGTGGAAGCCATCGTCTCTAAGGCCGTTTCTCTGTGGCAGCATGGGAGTCCCACCGCGTCACCGCCGAGAAAGCGAGGAGTTCCCTCTCTGCCTATGCTACGCTGTAGCTTGAGGTAGCGGTTGTGTGCTGCCTCTGGGACTGGATAAAACCATACAAGAGCACTTGAAGACAGTCTTCTATCAATTTGCGAACTAAAATACATGATATTTTTATTTTTTTTCTCCATGGTAAGTCTGCTTTGTGCACCGTCTTGAAGCAAGATATTTGCATGCCCCTGGATGTGTGGCCGATGCTTTTTGGGGGAAAGGGTGTGATATTACGAACAAATTATCGTAGTCTCTTCGAGTTCGTCTTAACGAGAGGTCACTGCCGTTTTGCGCTTAAAAGACTTCTGTGAAACCAATGGGGCCTCTTAGTGATGACACAGCTGGTGGAAACAACGGTTCTCGCAATGCTCCTTGAATGCCAAGGGAAATCCGCCCAATGAGTCATGAAAATAAAAATTCCTGGGGTGAAACTTCACATTGACAAAACAGCTGCGTGAAATACAGGAAATATGACTGTCCTTCCACTCTAAGAATTAGGGTGACCAGCGAAGCTGGACGCACTCCATTGCGCGAATGAAACGAGACACGTTTGTCTCTAATTTGTATTTTAACATATTTGAAACGTTCAAACTTGGGCGAACTGGAGTTTAATTCCAGGGATGAAACATGGGGTTTTCTGTCCGTTTGCTTTCCACTTCAAATATCTCATGCCTGTGCTACACGACGACTTTCGATTCACATTTCAACGCTCACCTAAAAGTTCACTTTATGTATTTTATGACAATGCAGTTTATGACAATGACGTTTAGAAAGTGCACATCTCCCTCCGTTTTCAGTTACACATTTAACGCGCAATCGCTTGATACCGTAGACGAATACAATATCTTGGAGTTATTTTTACGTAAAATTTGTCTTGGTCAAAACATATCAATTCTTTCACAAATAAGGCACTGAAAAAATGGGTTATCTGCGCCGCACGCTGGCTGAAGCACCCAGGGGAACAAAGCGGATTGCTTACAAGTCACTAACATGCCCAATGCTCAAATACGCTTTGCCAGTTTGGAACCCATATAGGCAATGCGAAATAAACCAGATTGAATCTGTACAAAAGAAATCTGTGCGTTTTATCTGTCGGCGCATCGACTAAGAATTTTCACCAACTAATTCTCTTCATTCCTCATGGTTAATACCTCTAGCTGCGCGCCGCATTAGCGAATCAGTAAAGTTTATTTATCGTGTTATCAACTCGCAATGTACCCTTTCTGATAATCATAATGTCACCCTCGCTGAACCGTCCACAAATCGCAGTTGCTGCCCTTCATCGTCATCCCCGTATTTTTGCCGCACTACTTCAAGTGCAGTATATTTCCCTATACAATATAAAAATGGGATTCTCTCCCCGGCTCAACCCACTCCCTGTCATATGATGAATTCGGGTACGAACTCTAGAGCACTTGAATACTATTGTATCATGCTGTTTGTAAACTTACCTTGTTTTTTTTTTTATGCGATGTACCTACCCATCCCTTCGATAACCCTCTCGGGATGCCGTATGTAATAAAATTAAAAAATAAATTTACAATGGGGCCCCTCGAAAGATATTTGGTTTGAAGCCCTTCGGAAGGCCTTTGAAACGGCTGTGTAGCCGAGGCATTACTCTTTTTGTCACACAGGAACACAAAACGCTATACCACACCACGGACGACAGCAGTCACGTCTCACTGGGCCGTGAGACGTCCACGTTGAAATATCCCACCCGCGCAAAGGTTTGGACCAGCGCATGAAGTCTGGATGCTCATGCACGCCCCACCCATGCACACATGAACGGGAAACCGGTGATGTGCGCATGTTTATATGTGGAAGACACGGGTCAAAATGTCACTCCTTGCGGGATGGGAAGAACACCGCGAAAACTTCGCACTACGATCCTCTCATGAAAAAAAAAAAACACGACATCTTGGGTGCCGAAAATTTCCATTCTGCGCCGATTTCTCTACGCACGCTTCATGTGGAAACCGAGCCACATGCAGCTTCAATGTAACGCACCCACGCAAGATATTCTAGTTCCAATTAAGCGATAGATGTGGGGTTAGACAGGTGAGTATTCTGTACATAACATGCGTATATAACATGTGGACCATCTGCTTAACGAAATAGTTTCCAAGGATTTCAAACAAATTAGAGGAAGACCAATGATTTGGTGGATGAGCGAACGAAAAAAGAATTAAGAAAGAAGAATTGGCTCGGCCTGGTCACAATAGGCGTGGCGGAAAGTTTATGGCTGCAGCCTTCATCCTGCCGTCCACACGAACAAGCCGACGATGATAATGATTTTCTCACTCGTCGAATCACGCGGTATACGTACGAGGCAGTATACCACATACCGTATTATCGCCTAGGTACCGCAGAAAAACTTAGTATTTGAATTAATCACGTGTACCTTAATCGTGGAAAACCGAGACGTAAACGCGTGAACGCGTCTTTCAGGGCAAAAACCACAGAGCTCGCATTCCTTTTTTTGCCCAGCTCGAAGTGAAAAAGCTAGTACACAGTTGAGATAAAAGTGTTTGAGCGCCTTGTCATGTATCGTACAGCTGAAGAAATTTTGAAGGGAAATATTGAAACCATTGGTGAATGCGAGATATTCGACTTTCCCGGAACGGTGAGTGACTAAGTGGCGGCGTGCCCCGATGATAGATACGTACGAGCCACGATGTGCACGCACTGTTTAATGCGTGGCTGGCATCCGGCGCGTGGTACAGTCGTCATGGAAGAAGTCCCTTAGAGGAGCTGCTGTGGTCGTGGTCGACAACCCTGACAAGATGGCCTTGCAAAAATGTGGGTAAAGCGCCGTTTCCTGCAGTCAGCAGGGGAGCTCCGGTGGTGACACGAAGGAACCAGTGACTTTCAGACATTTCAGCCCCTCTTTCCATGTCTTGAGTCACAGAACACTGCTACAGTAATCATTTCAGTTCTGTTCCTTTGGTAATCTACTTAGCCGATACAGAATATGTAAGCAAAGTGCACACAGGTTTGGCAAACTGGAAAACGAACTGAAAGGTCAAACCGCCCTGGCATCTCATCCTACAACATGACGGAAAATACAGCCCCTGTAGGACTCCGGGTAAGTCCACTTGGGCGCAGAGCAATGGCGCCGGGGGCATTGAAATACGCCGCGCTAAACCAGCCTAATCAGGTCGATGCGGTACTTCGTCATGGGGATTTATCAGGGGCTTATACCACCTTTGTTCCCCGCCAAATGCAGCAACCTATACGTCCAGCTCAGGAAAGAATAAATCGAGCACGCACGCACTAATGGGAGGATCATTTATTACCGAGCGAGAATAAATCCCTTGCTAGCCTGCCTGGCGGCAAGATTGGTGTGACGCAGAAAGGTTTACACTTTAAACGAAATCTGCGTCGCAGACGCCGTGCTCGCAAACTTTCCATGGATGCCATGTTTCCACGGACAAAGTCTGTTGCAATCAGGACAGACAACTACAGCCCGAAGACGAGCAGACAATAAAAACCTGTGTCACTAATAACATTTACGTCATTCATGAAACTCACGTCAGCTGGCGATGCGAATCAGTGCATTTGAAAAACCCTTGATCTTTTTTGTGCGTCGATTGGAGTCTGTAGTTAAAGGTGTAGCGGCGCGAAAAAAATACATATGCCGATGAACAAAAAGATGTACAGGCTCAAATTCTCTGATCTACGCTCCCGCGTGAACGCATTTAAAGATGTAAACAAGAAAAGGTGAGGTATGCAATTAAGAAAAACATGCGCTGGGACAGATCATGCGCGCATGTCAATAAGCAGCGGCTTTAAAAATAGCTGCGTATCTTCTCCTTTGGTTGCAAATGTCGACGAAAGACGATAGTCAGCTGGTGCTCCGGCTAAGTAAATGCCTCCGTTCTCTTTCCGCTCACCTCTCATGCTGTCCCTCCTGCGTCTCGTTTCTCCCAAAATAGCATGCTAGAGATTTGTTCAAGTCAATTTAAATTTACCGTTCTACACTGCTCCAACTTGGGTGCCTCGATGCCAACTCTGCCGTACGGCGTAGACGCACGTAGATCAAGCACACTAATACAACGTTTATTGAACCATGCTGCCCTACTTCATTAGAGTTTCAAGCGGAACGTGGAACCTATCTAGTTGAACCTTTCCTTACTCTTGCCGTTGGATTATTTAAATGCCAAGAGGAGTTATAGCAGCGCTGGAAACAGCACGCGACGGGTTTCTGCAGTCGATGTATTATTTTGCTTGGTATCGCAAAAACCAAGCATCCATAAATTTTTAAATAAGGAAACACTGCAAAGATCACTTATGTATTGCCTTATACTTGTGTAATATCCCGATCCTGTTGAACAATGTTGACAAGTATGAACGTTGACACCGGTCGTAAACATTTAGATTTGACTGTGCGTATAGAAGACTTGCGCAGCTTCTGTTTCACTTTGGCGGGGTTACTGAATCGAGTCACAGACACGCAGACACACGAATACACCAAAATATCTGTGTTTAAGTAGCCCAAGAAAGACTCTCGTCTTTAAAATATCCACCCGACTGGCAGGGCATGTGCTTTGACACCACCATATGCTTCGACGTCTCGCTTGTTCCTTTTGTACTATGCTGCCGGGCTGCGCCAAAATGTTTGTCTTCGTTTTCTTTCCTGTGGCGGGAATAAACGGAGGCGCACCGACGTGTGAAAACGTGACACAAGACAAGGACAAGCTTATACTCTGTCAGTCTTATTGCATCTATTATTGTATCTTAAAGCCTTATTGTATCTCTGCAGCGTTCATTTCGACTGTCAAAATTAGCTACATCACATTGGATCAATACGGCACGCCCTTAATCAATGAGAAGAAACATCAGCAAGAAACAGCCAGCGAGCGGCGTCGAGGCCATACCCCTTTCATACGAATGGTAAATGAGGTAGGGCCTGTTGCATTTTTATAAAGACTAGGATGAATCAAGGTGAAGCTGTGAGTTGACAGAAGAACAAGAGGAACGACAAGGAACCTTTGGACACCATGTTGGTGTAAAGTGGTCCAGTATAATGTAAATACAGCCATTCTTTCCGGCGGCTTCGGAATTCTTTCTTCCACATCTTATAGTGCATGGAAACCCTGGAACGGAGTTGGACCTATTAAGCCGACGGATCAGGGACCAAGCAGTGTCAAAACGGCAACGGTGCGACAAGGTGAACAAGCCTGCGGTATAGCATGCACAAGGTAAAAGAAAAGAGAACGGCCCGTCGGCAGCAGAGCACATGGTTTATCACTTAAGCCAAGGATGTTTTGGATTCTGCCGATTTGGAGACTTGGGGCGCGCTCACAGAACGGCTGCATTTCAACACGGAAGAGTTGTGCAGACTGAACGCACAGATTGATAAATCAATACCAGAAGAAGAGTTTGCGGCACAGTTTGTCACAGTGTTGAAACACGAGGATGCCGCGAAAGGAATGCTGGGGCAGCTGAAGGCAGAGGAGGCCACCCTGCAGAGTGGAGAAGGCCGGCAGATGTCGACGGTCCCATCGCCTCCACCGGTGCATCGTTCTCGTTGTAGTGGGTGTCATCGCCATGAAAGCTGGGTGAAACTCCCCACTCTACAGCTGCAAGCGTTCAGCGGCAAGTTGTGCCAGTGGCTCAGCTTGTGGACGCAGTAAAAGGCATCCGTTCATGACAAGCATTGCCTAACCAAAGGACAAAAGTTTCAATCTCTCCGACCTCATCTGAGTGACCCAGCGGCTGATGAAATCGCCGGACTGCAAGCGACGGAGTACTGCTACGACGACGCCGTGGAAATTCTTTCTCGACGCTTCGGGGACACACGCCGCATCGTGCAAGAACATCTGGGAAAGCTTCGATCACTTCCTTCGGTAGTGTCCTCTAAGGATATCGGCGGGTTACGGTGACTTCTAGACAATGTGCAATGTCACGTGCGGGGACTGGCTACGTTGAAGATTTCTTCAGCTACGTATTCTGCTATGATGGTGGAGACTATATTTGCTTTGCTGACGAGCCCAGACTATTCTGCTATGATGACGAGGCTAGATTTGCCGTTGCTTCTCTTTCGCGTGAGCATATATATGTATAGGTATTAGTGTGGGCACTTGTATGCATGCGCATGTATGATCGTATATGTGCTATGTTTAAGTACATTGATGTGTACGGGTGTGTTATGGTTCTGACGACCGCTTTCTTTTGTTGTCCGTATTAAATTAGTTTATAGGCTGAGTTGGTAAAATACGATGTATTTATTGCATGGGCCCGCCACTAGCAAGGTTGCTATGGGCCCAGATAATGTGTTGCAAATCAAAATGTATTCCCTTCTTGGCAAATGATGTTGAAATTGAAAAATTGAATTGACATTCTTCTGAGATCCTTACCGTCGAATATTGACCTTGCTTACAACCGAAAAATGGCACGTAATTTGCAGAGTTCAAGTACCTAAGGGGAAGGGCCGTCCGTAGATGGAACAGCGGCATCGTCCACGTTTTTTGATTGTGCGCTAGATAGCCTTTACGGAGAACCTTCAGGTTGAAGTGGAGTGTAGAGAGAGAAGTGTGATAGCGAACGGAAAGTAACGAGCTCACACCATAGTAGACGAGGAAATGGAAAGTTTAGACATGCTCCCATGCCCAGCTGTGCTTGCTTCTAACCTCTCATACAAGAAAAAGTGTATATTTTGTGGCTCAGGTAGTCCCCCTACGGTACTGTGTGATGTAAGCAACAGCCATCAAAATAAGTTTCGAAGATAGGCAGCCGAAAGGCGATGTTTTTGTTGCTCCAGGACAGTGAATTTTTCTAGGGATTGCATCCATGACGTCAAATCGAGAACTGCACTGGCAGTTTTATGACATCGGTGTGCTATTCAGGCTGGCACCGCAGCGGAACATACAGAATACGGATAATGGACGCCAGCAACGTGCACTGTCACACTCGGCCTCTTCTCGACCCGGAAGAACTGCTGCAGAATTGCAGGCTCTGGATTATAGAAACTGAACAATGGGCGTACATCCGTAGTATAATGGACCGCGGGAGCCAACGCTCCTTCATGTGCGAAGATGACTCGTCAGGACAGCGACGATGTGTTCCCTAGAGAGGCAATTGAAGTTTCCGTCATTTCAATGACATAGTAAAAGTACCTACTGATAGGGACTGTTACTTTGATCGAAGTCAGTAGTGAGACCATTGCGGACAAACTTCTCCGGCCGGGCATGGATTCGGTACCGGGAATTAGCCTTGTAATTGGAGCCGGCCACCTTTGGAAAGTCATTACAGGAGAGTTGCGTCGACACCCCAGGAACAACTGTCTAGTTGCACCTAACAAAATCTACGGTTCGATGTTTCACGGGGCCCTTATCTGTCATCGTTGGTTGCATCGGATGCCTGCGTGTTGCGAGTGAGCACAAAGTACAAGGCTGCGGGCGAAGTTCTTCGGTAATTGGGCCTCTTGACAGTGTAGAGATTTCTGAAGTAAAGGCACTAGATGACCAAAAGAAAATGAACGTGTCTTACAAACACTTGAAAGGCGGCGACAGCGCCGGATCAACTCCGCAATAATGATACCAAGTTCTTAACAGACTCCGACACTATTATGACAGTGATCAGTACCAAGAGTGAACAACAAGGTTCACCGGTACTACATCAAAACGAAAAGAACTTGCGAGAATTTACCAGCGCCAAGGGACATCGTCTTCAAAAGTAGTCTGAGAGTTCCCGACACAAACGCTCGCCGCAAAGAGTGAGCCAAGATTGAAGCAGTGAAGTGTCTCGATGGAGGCCTTTATCGTCCAAACAACAAAAGAACATGGGGTCATCCGGATTAGGTGCCATTTAACCCCATCACAAAACAGGCGAGATGATGGGGTATAGGTCTCACGAAACCAGAAGCGACTGAAAGAAGTTTAAGAGCGGTGGGGTGCTTTGGGTAAACAGGCATTTTTGAAAACGAAACTTTTTCCACGAGACGATCTAGGTGGGTAGAGTCTACAAAAGGGACCAGGAGAGGGGCAATCGGTTGAAAGGCTATAATGGAGGATCAACGTTCGGATCTTGCGAAGTGCATTTCTTTGTAAGGGGGACAGGATGTTTTATTTTTATGAAGAAGAGGATGAATTACGGGGAACGTATGACTCGGCAGAAGAACCAGAAGGAAGACTAGGAACATTTGAACGCCGAGTTGGTATAGAATGATTCCGACTATTGGAAATACCGCCATTCTTTCATTTCCGACAGCTTTGGACTCCTTTTTTCCACAGGGCCTGCGAGTTTGTTTTTGTGCTGCTAACGCATTTTCAGAGTGAACTTATTTTGACAAACGGATCTTTCCCGTGTTCTGTTGAATTCGTGAAATGTTCCGTCTTGCCATCATTCCCTGCCCAATGCCATTGTGACTTCTTCCCAATAATAGAGTTGTTACGACTAGTATTAGGTAAAGCTAGCATACACCTTTAGATTTTCACAGAGCCCAGCTGGTATGGCGTTTGTGTCTCCACAACAGGTATTCTGCTTTGACACGCGGTGACGTCCTTTGATCGTCTTCGATAAATTGCAGACTGCGTGCACCCAACCCCATTGCCTTGAAACGTTCTCGGTTTATTCTCTCCACTCGTCTGTGCTGTATTTACCCGTACTGAGCAAGCTTGCCAATGATCTCTCGTACCCGGGTGTATTACTTTTGCAATTTTACACGACCGCAGGAGTGCACCGCTTTTTTGGTTGGATTCGCAATGAAGTTTCAGTAATGTCAAACAAGATTTTAGTGCTTTATAAAAAGTTAACTCAGGTGTTTTCATTTATTTGGATTGCTACAACTCGTTAACATCCGATATTACTTTTATTGCTTCCGTGTGCGGAAAAAGTACGGACAGTGAGGGCATTGCTGGTTTGTTAGTACGTTTACGCGGGCTCATTTCCCGGCCGCGGCGGCCGCTTCTCTGATCAATGACGCGAAAAGCGAAAACGCCGTGTGTTCGAGATTTCGGTGCACGTTAAAAATCCCAGGTGATCAAGGTTATTCCGAAGCCCTCCACTACTGCGCACCTCATCGCCTGCGTTGTGTCGACGGGTTAAACTAAAAAAAAAAACTTGTTAGTACTTTGAAGTAGCAGCTGCAGTTGCTACGTTGCGCGACCATATTTTTCTCTACTTTGTCTCTTGGCGTCGTCACGAAAGTGTAAATGTGCGAACAATGAGTGGCTGATCAGCCAATATAACCGCCTTGACGGAAGCGCGGTAAATGTATTAAGTGCGAATGCACTTCTTAAGAGAGCCTGAATCGTCCGCCGCCGTAGTCCGCATAGCAACAGCTGCGGGTGCGCGCGTTCCTCGTCTTCCTTAGCAACGGGGGGAGATGGGCGCGCGCTGCCTGGCCGCTCACATGGACCATACCCACGTGGGGGATTGGCCAGGAATCGGGCGTGAGAAGGGCTAATGCACCCGCTTAAAGGAGTACTGACACAAAATTTCAAAGATGGGCGCGCGCTGCCTGGCCGCTGACATGGCACATACCCACGTGGGGTATTGGCCAGGAATCGGGCGTGAGAAGGGCTAATGCACCCGCTTAAAGGAGTACTGACACGAAATTTCAAAGCTGAGATCCGCTCTAGCAATCAAGTACAACGACAACACAAATAGGTGTCTGTGAATAAATGCATCTTTCTTTCTTTGTAGTTGTGTGTGTGTGTGATCTCTCTTTCGCGAACATTACCGAACCGCGCAAATTCAACTCGTGCATTCGCACTTTCACATTCTTCCCCTCGGGGAAATGCGGGGAATTTTTTTTTTCTTTGGCTCGCTGAAAAGCGGCGTCTGAATTTCCAAAGATGGGCAGCCCAGGGCGCAGGGGTGTGGGCGATGCGAATATGCGACTGTCCTACGTTAGGTATTCCGTCTTCAAGTGGTAACAGAAACCTGACGGACCATGGTTGGGGCGTTTCTTGGAATATGATGGGACTCAACATGTTTTTTCCTCAATTTCAAATCTAGACATTCAAAGTCACACCGAAGTCCCCGTATCGACGTGAGACGTCATTCGCTGGAACCTGGTGCAAAAATTACTGGTTGTACGGCAACGTGCGAGCTTAGGTTCACCTCGCAAGATATGAAAGCGTCATATTAGGCCCAAGCTGGTCAGCTGTGGCGCAAAGCTAGCAGTTGCTGCTGCTACTCCAGCAAAGCATTTCCTCCTAACAACGCGTATTGGCCGCGATTGCCTGTTGGACAACGCTTTAACGGCAATACTTGCCCTTACTCTGAATGCCATTGCAAGGCGTAGAAAAGATGATAATAATGAGAGTACACGCAAAGGGTAAAGGGTGAGGCCTATCATGATGATGCTTATGATGACACTAATGCTTTCGCATTCACCTCGTGATTAGGAACGCTTACGGGCTTTCACATTTATTTACATGCACTGAGCATTGATGCTTCTATATATTTACCTTTACATTCATGCCTACTCGATTTGATTTTTTTATATATTGACCGTATGTATGTATCTATATATCTATATATTCATGTACGTGTGTACGTTGTGTGTATGTATGTATGTGTATATACGTATGCATGTATGTATGTATGTATGTATGTATGTATGCATGCATGTATCTATGTGTGTATGTATGTATGCATGTACTTATGTATGTATGTATGTATGTATGTATGTATGTATGTATGTATGTATGTATGTATGTATGTATGTATGTATGTATGTAGGTAGGTAGGTAGGTAGGTAGGTAGGTAGGTAGGTAGGTACGTATGAATGTATGTATACATGCGTGTATGTACACTTGTATGCATGTGTGTCCCTGCGCAAAGTCCAGCAATGCCCCTTTCGTGCCGATTTAAAAACTGGTATAGCACACGTTCAGTAATCCGTAAAAACGCATGATTTCGTCCCTTGCCTACATTCGTTCTATTAGATGTGGTTTAAACAAACACTAAAAGAAATATGCTTAAATCGACAGGCATTAAATATATATAGAAAAACAGCCCTGCTGGATCATCAAAATTTTATCCTCTTACAGCAAAACTCCCCACACGTGCCCCCACCCCCCCTCCATTGGCTTATTCGTGTACGGCGTCCGTAGAAAAAAACTACTCGTTGCGGGAAAACCTAAATCCTGGTCAATGCTATGTATCTTTTAAAGGGGTGCTTAAATACCTTCCGACGATGCATGGATGTACATGTAACCAAATAAAGCAACGTATTAGCAATCTCCTCTCGCAAGAATTTTGTTAAAGCAATGAGCATTAGCTGAGAAATCGTAAATCAAAAACCGAGCATTATCGTCGCGCCGCGCCTTCTCTTCCTGTCAACTTATTCATCGCTGTCGACGGCGCGCGAGCCTTCCCTCCCATCATGCTGCGCTCCTCAGCGGTGACGTACTTCCGCTATTGCGCTCCTGAGACTGCCGTCTGCTACGGGCAAGCTTTCTTGACACCATGAATCCCGCACTCCGCTCAAGGCTGGAAAAGCGAACGAAACATCTGGCCGCATGTATGCGACGGCCGGGCCTTGCCCTTTCGCGGTGTACGTTGCTGCAGTTGCTATTGGCGGCACGTGACATTTTATCGGCGGCGAACTCGCAGCCGCACGGGGAGGATCGTGCGCTCGTTCCCTTTGATGCATTGCGCACTGTTTATCCAAAAAGCGCCGTATTAGATGCGGCCCCGCTGGTGCCAGGGCATATTTCGCGGCGGCGGTAATTCCCGCCGGCGGCATGTGAAAAAGGCATTTTAAACCGATACAGAAACCCTGCACAAAACACTTCAATTATATGACCAGTTCAGCTTGGGGCGACGCGTGGTGGAGAGCGGTAACGCTGGTAAAACATGCTCCGCCGCGGCTCTGAGCTTCTAGCGCTGGAGCGAGCGCCATTTTTTTGACAATCTCAAACATCGGTTGCCTTGGCAACAAGGCACAAACCGCTCTAGAAGTCAGTTACGGTTGCGTGATCCCGGTTCAGCTCGGGGCCCCACCTCACGACATGTGGGCACTGCAGGCGTACCATTAACTCCCATTGGGAAGTGCGAGATGCCTTTGGCATTACAGGAGGCGATGGTGTGTGTGTTGTGGACGCCTTTGTTTCGCGATGAAATGCGACGTTGTGCTTCTGCGGGAGGATAGTGCTTCCCATGCTCTGGACTATCTTTCTTGAGCTACGTACAACTGAACCTCGCATGGGGTATATGCAGTGTGCGTGGCTAAAAGCCATCTCGGTTTGTGCGCCAGAGTTCAGTGACCCACTTTGCTGTTCGTCCCCGCAAACCACTCGCGAGGTGAGTGCCGAATTTACGGCGGGCAGGAGGAGGCAACCCATCGTCTGTCAATCGCGGTTCAGACTTCCAACGCGTGTTGTGACGTTTTGTTCGTTCGAAACGCATCTCTGGATTGTTTTGAAGTTGAATAAAATGTATGCGCCGAACCCGGGTATTCGACTCAGGGCGTTCTCTGCGATTGCACGAAAGAAGTGCGACAGGGCTTCAACGTTTCTTTATGAAACGTACTCAGGTAAGAGAATATCCATGTCGTGTTACAGCAGTGTTGCATTCAATACAAACGGTTAAGCGCTTGTTTACACTTGTTTCGTTTGTCGTAAATTTTCCAAGCACTCCGGTACTCCGCCGGCAGATCAGCCGGTGAGCCGACGCTGAGCAGACGACTCATCTCTTTGCCGGAAGTACGTGAAAAAGCCGCCCAATAGCAGGATGTCTAGCTCATGACGAACATCTGGAAATCGATGACGCAGATATGTGAAGATGGCGGCGTCCAAAAACACGAAAGGAAGGGTGAGAAAAAAGCGACAAACTTTGCAACAAAAGTGTTAGCTTTCCGCTGCGCGTAAAAGAGTAATACTTGGCACAGATGACGTTGACGACCCAATCTAACAATTGCGCTAGTTCATTAAGTGTGCTCAAAACGCCTTTCAGGGCCCCTTCAATGTAGATATGTTGGGTACAATCTTGCTTAAGTTAGCCTCTGCGATCACTGGTTATTCCGGATAGTTTTCTTTACCGGTCATAAATAGTTCAACTTTCCAATCTCCGGGTAAAGCACTGTCATCTGTGTGTTGATGAATTAGTGAGTGAGCCAATTCCTCAGTCAGATGAGTACTTGCCTATATTGATAAAGCGTATGAAAACGTCTTTCGCGAGATAACTGCCCCCTGGATTTGTTGTGTGCAATCCTGCAGTTTGACCTGAATAGGGAGTGGCGATATTTCAGCGAGCGTCAAGAGTTGAGCGCTATGTGTTTTCTTGTGGCGGCCACGTGCTGCTGCTGCTGATATCTCTATTTATGACTCTTGATGATGACGTAGTCCTAGCAGGTTGTTGATGGCGCTGCAACTATACGCGTATGCGCAGACAGAGTGCACACGTACTTCTAATCGTGGCGCATCTATGTCTAAAACCTCTTAGATATTGAAACCAAAAAACTTGCCAGTTCTTAGGAAGTACTATCCAATTGAAGTACTGGCCTTACACAGACGGCCGCGTCCGGGCATTGCTATTCTTGCGAGATTCAGTGTACTTTCAATGTTTTTTACCGTGAAGTATTTCCGGCGTTGCAACGGTCCTAAATTTATTACATCCTGTTGCAACTTTCACGCCTACAAAGGAGGCTTATACAGGAATTCAAAGCAGTTTTTTTTCTTTCAACTGAAATAAACTTACTACATTCGAGTCCGTTTGATTGCGAAGTTCTAAGAATGAATCTCGTCTGCGATCCTGTCATAACTGCTAAATTAGTAAGGCCAAAGCAACACCTGCACATGAATTTGCATATAGGTGTCAATTCATAAATTTTAGTCACGTTGAGGCCCCTTTGAAGCCTGATAAAGGGCAAGTATCATGTGTAAATACCTCCACCCCTTCTGTGAAAAACTGCAGTCAAAACAAATTAGGTTCTAACCAATTCCATGTACTAAAACAGCGTTTGCCAGTCCTGACATTATTTCCAACCCCAAAATTTGATTTCTTCGGGAATGAACGCTTGGCGCAAGGGTTGTTACTGTTTTCAGCGGGCCGGGTTTCGCGGGAAGCTTTGTTCCCTAAGAGGGGTTAACGTTTTTCTGATGCACAAACGGAATACGCTTGGAACCCGCAATAGTTTGTTTAGGGGAGAAATGTATGAGGTAGAGAATTTGTATTACAAAAAACACAAAGCCATTTCTTAATCGAGAGGTTGTTTAAACGCGCAGCTTTCTGCAATTGAACGTGAGTCAAAGTGAAATTCCAAAATACAAACTGATTTAACCCGATAGAAACCTATAGAAATGGCACAATCAAATAAATGTCGCCTTCCTGACGCGTGAGATCCAGGTTCGAATCCTCAAACGGGTTCGAAATCTTCAAGCGTTTTCAAAATCGGAGATGCTCTTGTTCGAGGGCTTCGTAAGACGTGGCGTGGTAACGCTGGTGCAGTAATGTGGAGAGGGCATAGCGTAGCGAGGGGTAGAGCAATCGCAAAGCACACGTGCAGAAACCTAAAACAGTGGTTGAACGAGGCTTTTATCAAATCAATTCGGTACTGCTAAATCCGGTGGGGATGCGCATAATTGTCAACGTTCTTGCGCAGAAAGGTTCCATTAGGGATGTTTGAGGAAAGACATCAAATTTATATATATTTGCACTGGTCTTTTAATTAAAATACTTGCTCTTTTATTTTGAGCGGTAGGAAACAAAAGAATACGCTTTTGCAAAAAATGTTTTACCTCCAAATACAAAGAGCACTGCCGGTTCCTCCGTGTGGCACGGAACCAAAGTTAAAGATAACGAAAGAGAACAGTGGATGGCGCGAGAAGTGGAACCCGGCAAAATTTAATTGCTGCGAACGGGAATCGTTATACTGTGTTTGAGAAGTTCTATGAAGCTTTGGCTTTTTAATTTTTGACCGCCAGGCAGCTTCGCAAATATTATCAGGGTTTACGAGCTTAGGTCAGCGGAGCAGGACTAATTTTTGCTTAAGGCGCTTCGCGTTACATAATCATGTTGCCCTTTTAAGAAATCCATGGTGTAAAGTTGGCTTTTCTGCAGTGCGTTGTGTTGTGCTCTATCGCGCATGTACGGAATAGAAAGCTTAGCTTTAAAATGGTGTTACAAAACATGCACAAGTTTTCCAGGCTACTCCAATGCGTCCTATTTCTGTTGCTTTCACCGGCCGTAACTGTCTCGTTAAGTCAGCAGATGTTCCACGGCCACTCACTCAGGCAGACGAAACCCAAAGCCATGTAGATGTCTTCACAAGCCCCTGTGGTATTGTGGGCAGTATCACTGACCCAAATACCCGGAACAACAAACCACAGGCAATAAATACATCGTGGACTTGCCAAAATAGGCCCATCTCTTCTGTATACGAGAATAGGTAATCCAAAAGGGCGCTGGCATGGTAGGAAGGAAGAAATGACAACGAAAATGTCAGCCCACCAGAAAGCAATCTGCTGCGGGCTGTTTGGACATACGGGTATCAGGCCCAGCTGCCTCGGGCGATCCGTGCACGGGCGAGGGGCCTAGATCTCCGGATCGAGTATAAACAGCTCGCCGCAGTATAAGCGACCCCAGCTGGTGCTTCCAGTGTTTGTTGCTCTGAGAACATCCGCTAGGGCGCGCAGCTATGGCGTACACAAACCATAATGCTGCATATATGTCTTTTTCGTGGCATGTGTTCCAGTTATGAACAACTTCCAACTTTATGGTTCATTTTCACGGTTTATTTTCGCACAAAATTAGAAACCTTTTTTTCAGCTCGTATATTTTTTTGGCGTTTCTGGGCTATGGCTGCCCAGGATACTTGCACATCGAGGATATGCTAATGCAGGATAATTCTGTCCCAACTCGTCCTCATTCCACAGCTTTTAGCATCTTCTCACGCCACACAAAACAGCTTTAGTAGCTCCAGACCTACCTTCCCAGTTGAAACTTGCCGCTGCAGTGGAAAAGTATTTGCTCCGTGGTCTGAATTCGGTTTGTGCTTGCTCCCACCAAAGAGTATGAAGTGGTGGCTTGGCGTCTTCGAGCAGTGCATTGCTCTGGATGCCGGTAATGCAAGTACTCGGCGCAAGTGGAGGGATGAGAGAATAATCGTAAGTTACTCCGAATTTACCATTTCAAATGAAAGCTCTCCAAATAGCGAGTTGGCTGTGTTGCGGTTTATGCAACCTCCATGGTTGTGTGGCTAAGGTTAAAAACGGAATCAACAAAACTGGCGCAGCTTGAACTAGTGATGCAAGAAACTCGGTCGACCCCCACCACTGCTGTATCTCCAGCCTTTCACACTAATGCAAGGCTGGAGAAGCGCCCTTCTAAAATCCAACTAATCTTGTCCTCACCCCTCAACACAAAGCGTAGCATAGCAAAAGCATGCAGAACCGAACAAGGCTTCCCAAAGCAGAGGAAAACCTAGCAAATCTTCACAAATCTTGGAGGTGCTATGTCGATCCTCAGCTCCGAAGTTTCTCTAGCCTCGCACCACCAGTTAGCTCCGCCATTTTTTTTTTTCAGAGGCACTCCCAAGGTAGGGCAAGTTTTCCTAAAGCAAGTTTTCATCGAGCCGTTCTGATCGGTCTCTACCCTGACAGCGGAGAGACGTACTTCTTCGCCCGAACTATGTTTTGCAGGAGTCTAAATGATGCGCTCCGCGCAGGGTCACGAGGTGCTGTTTCGCCGAAGCGGCAAAGGAAAGCGCCGCATCGGCGCAGTGTCGTCGTAACTACGCGAGGCTCTGCACCGCTAACGCAGCTGCGAGAAGTTATGCGAGGGTAGGCGCGGCGTTTGAGCCGGGCGGCTCGTGTCGAAGAATTTTTTTTCAATACGATGGTCTTTCTTGGGCTATTTGAGCGCGGAAATTTTGGTCTGTCTGCCTGTATGGCAGTGGTGGGTGGGTAGGCCACGGCCCACTCGGGGTGGCAAAACCCCAAGGGAGTTCAGCGACTCCCTGGAACTGTATGGGCCAGTTCCAGCCCAAGGGGCCGATGCTGGACGCAAAGGCAGGCCCGGACATCCTGCGTGGCTACCGAGGTTGGTCTCTTGGTTCAATTCGAACAAAATCTGCGGCAAAAAAAGTGGCGGATCAACTATGACTCTTCATGGCTGGGTGAGGTAACGTGCCCCTGTAACCAGCGTGAGGGGAGGCCGGAGTGTCAGTGTTGCGAATAACTACAGCACTCCTACAGTACAGCCATTTAGTTGGCGATCATCGCGGAAACAGTGGCTGGGAACACCACTGTGGAAGCGTTGGACTCCAAACAGACTGGGAGAGCGGCGAACCCCTCTAACCGAAGCTTGGAAGAACCTTAAAGACGAGCTGATCTGCATGCAGGGGGAAGTGACGAGCCCTTGTAATCTAATGTCGTATAGGCGAAGTGCTACTTCTCATTATATAGTTGCAAATGTATACCACTATGAGGCGGGGGAGTAGCGAACCCCTGTAACCGGAGCTTGGAAGGGGCCTAAAAGCGAGTAGATCTCCCGCCGAGAGATGTGATAATCTCTTGTAACCTCAGGTTGGAGGGGTGCTGCCGAGGGCAATGACGCGCCCTTGAAACCTCACTCGGAAGGGTGGAAGGGTACCGTACGTGTTATAAATGCACTGGTATACCACTATGAGGCCGGTGGTGCTGCGATCCCCTGTAACCGTAGCAAGGTACCACGAGGGGCCTATGCTGAGGGAGGTGACGATCCTTTGTAACCTCACGTCGGAAGAGGTTTTTCGTGGGAATTGACGAACCCTCGTACCCTCAAGTTAGATGGGCGTTAAGCGGTGCAGTTTCGAATTATAGAAAGTTCACAAAAATAGGCATAGCTCTATGAGGCCGGGAAAGTGGCGCTATTGTCAATATTCTGGCGCTATTGTCCCTATTGTGTCCAACTTTCCGTAATGTCTGATGTTTGTTTAAAGGTACGCAAAATTGCACTTCCGTCCGAGACACCTGCGCTCACTCCTTGGTCAAAACGCAGTGCTGTTCGAAAGAAAGCGCCACCCTCTTGGCGACCAACTTCTCAAAATGCTTCCCTTCTCTCTTTTCCTCGCGTGTAGTGTTCTGGGAGCGAGCTTCAGGTTTTACCACCCGCACTTCCCCTCTCTCCCCTCACCCAAAATTAAGGAAAAATTTCGGTAGGCGTGGCGCTCGTGCCCGCGCGCCCTTCAAAAAAAATAAGCAGTCGTCTGTCTACTGTAGAGGATGCTCCCTCGAATGGCGTTTGCTGGTAAAAGTTACACGTGCCTAGTGCACGGAGAGCTACCACAGGGCCCCAACCTTCTCCCTTTACAGTTGAAGCAATTAATCGCCGGCGGCGGCACGCGGCAGTCCCCCTCCTCGTAACAGGCGCGGCGGGCGCCGGGCACCACACGTACTCCTGCGACGTTTCACCGGCCAACTTCACCTTCGCCTGCCAATAAGCCATAGACGCAGCCTAACAAAAACACCTAACAGCCGTTCACAGTGCGGACAATTTTGGTTGTGCTAGCGAGGGTGAAGTAGTGAGTGTTCTGCTCGAGACCCGCGCAAATACGCATTGCTTTCACACCGTTCGGCATCCCCAATGACTTCCCAGGCATGGCGCCCGACGCTCACGCATAACGCTCACCTCCCGTGGCGGAGACTCGCCCGTGCAGGGACGCGGGAAACACAGTTTTATTTGACACTAGAAGAGGCACAAGTATCCCGAAATGTTGGTTACAATAAAAAACATGCAAATGCTCCCTTCAACTACCTCGTAGAGGCACAACAGTGTTGTTTTTAACGAGACACTCTCCGTTAGCGATCACTAAATTTAGGCCTCGCGTCGGCTCGCTGGCGCACCTGTAGGCTGGAAGGTCGGTGACTCTGAGGCGACGTTGCAGTGTAGCCTGGAGGCGACGTCGCAAGGTAGTCTGGGCTGGTTCCACAGTGTTTGCAACGAGGTTCGGTTGTCGGGAAGCACTTCACATTTATTCGTGCGGCCGCAAGTTCATATCGACAATCATACCTCGGCAAAGTTGGCGCGGCTCACTCAAACTCACTCATAATTTTTTTTTCGGATCACCACTCACTCAAACTCACACTCAATGCTGAGCAGCACATCTGCGCTCACTCAAACGCAAAATCACATTGAGCGCAAAACTCAGAACTCACTCGGACTCAAACTCAAAAAGTACTCAGAACTCATAATGTACTCAAACTCAAAATGTAATCAAAACTCATAATGTACTGACACTCAAAATGTACTCAAACTCAATATAGACTCAAAACTCAAAATGTACTCAAAACTCAAAATGTACTCAAACTCAAAATGTACTCAAACTCAAAATGGACTCAAAACTCAAACTGTACTCAAACTCAAAATGGACTCAAAACTCAAAATGTACTCAAAACTCAAAATGTACTCAAACTCAAAGAGAACTCAAAACTCAAAATGTATTCAAAACTCAAAATGTACTCAAACTCAAAATGTACATGAAACTCAAAATGTACTCAAAACTCAAAATGTACTCAAACTCAAAAGGAGCTCAAAACTCAAAATGTACTCAAAACTCAAAATGAACTCAGAACTCAGAATGGGCTGAGAACTCAAAATGAATTCAGAACTCAAATGTCCTCACAGAGATTGAGACAGTGAGAGATTGAGAGTGAGAGTGTGCGAGTGAGAGTGAGAGTGAGTGTGAGAGTGTGTGTGAGAGTGTGAGTGTGAGAGTGAGAGTGAGAGTGAAAAAACAGAGAGTGTGAGTGAGAGTGAGCGTGTGAGTGTGAGTGTGAGTGTGAGTGAGAGTAAGCGTGAGAGTGCGAGTGTGAGTGAGAGTGAGACTGTGAATGAGAGTGAGAGTGAGAGTATGGGTGTGAGTGTGGGTGTTAGTGAGAGTGTGAGTGAGAGTGAGAGTGTGAGTGAGAGTGGGAGAGTAAGAGTGAAAGTGTGAGTGAGAGTGCGAGTGTGAGTGTGAGTTGAGTCTGTGTGAGTTGTGTAAGTCTGAGTCTGAGTGTGAGTGAGAGTGTGAGAGTGAGAGTGTGAGTGAAAGTGAGAGTGTGAGTGTGAATGAGAGTGAGAGTGAGAGTATGAGTGCGGCGGAGAGTGAGAGTGTGAGTGTGAGTGAGTGTGAGAGTGAGCGTGTGAGTGAGAGTGAAGTGTGAGTGAGTGTGAGTTGAGTCTGAGTGAGAGTGTGAGTGTGAGTGTGAGAGTGTCAGAGCGAGTGTGAGAGTATGAGTGTGAGTGAGAGTGAGAGTGAGTGGGAGTGAAAGTGAGAGTGAGAGTGTGAGTGTGAGTGAGAGTGTGAGTGTGAGTGTGGGTGAGAGTGAGAGTGTGAGTGTGAGCGAGAGTGAGAGTGAGAGTGTGAGATTGAGAGTGAGAGTGTGCGAGTGAGAGTGAGAGTGAGTGTGAGTGTGAGAGTGAGAGTGTGAGTGTGAGTGAGAGTGTGAGTGAGATTGAGAGTGAGGGTGAGAGTGTGAGTGTGAGTGAGAGTGTGAGTGTGAGTGTGAGTGAGAGTGAGAGTGAGAGGGAGAGGGAGAGTGTGAGTGAGATTGAGAGTGAGTGTGAGTGTGAGTGTGATTGAGAGTGTGAGTGGGAGTGGGTGTGTAAATGTGAGTGTGAGTGTTAGTGAGAGTGTGAGTGTGAGTTGAGTCTGAGTGTGAGTGTGAGATGAGTCTGAGTGTCAGTGTGAGTGTGAGAGTGTGAGTGAGAGTGTGAGAGTGTGAGGGTGAGTAAGAGTGAGAGTCAGAGTGTGAGTGAGAGTGTGAGTATGAGTGTGAGTGAGAGTGAGAGTGAGAGTGAGAGTGTGACTGTGAGTGTGAGGTTTGAGTGAGTGAGAGTGAGAGTGTGAGTGAGAGTGAGAGGGTGAGTGTGAGTGTGAGTCGATTCTGAGTGAAAATGTGAGTGTGAGGGTGAGTGTGAGAGTGTGAGAGCGAGTGTGAGAGTGGGAGTGTGATTGAGAGTGAGAGTGTTAGAGTGAGAGTGTGAGTTGTGTCTGAGTGTGAGTGTGAGTGAGAGTGAGAGTGTGCAGTGAGAGTGTGAGAGTGAGTGTGAGATTGAGTGTGAGAGGGTGAGTGTGAGTGTGAGAGTGTGAGTGTGAGTGTGAGTGAGAGTGGGAGTGTGAGTGAGAGTGAGAGTGATAGTGTGAGTGAGATTGAGAGTGAGGGTGAGAGTGTGACTGTGAGTGAGAGTGTGAGTGGGAGTGAGAGTGAGAGTGTGAGTCAGAGTGAGAGTGTGAGTGAGAGCGAGATTAAGAGTGAGAGTGAGAGTGTGAGTGTGAGTGAGATTGAGAGTGAGTGTGAGTGTGAGTGAGAGTGGGAGTGGGAGTGGGTGTGTAAGTGTGAGTGTGAGTGTTAGTGAGAGTGTGAGTGTGAGTTGAGTCTGAGTCTGAGTGTGAGTATGAGATGAGTCTGAGTGTGAGTGTGAGTCTGAGAGTGTGAGTGAGAGTGTGAGTGTGAGGTGTGACTCTGAGTGTGAGATTGAGAGTGAGAGTGAGTGTGAATGTGAGTGTGAGTGTGAGTAAGAGTGAGAGTCAGAGTGTGAGTGTGAGTGAGAGTAGGAGTGAGAGTGTGACTGTGAGTGTGAGTGAGAGTGAGTGAGAGTGAGAGTGAGAGTGAGAGTGAGTGTGAGTGTGAGAGTGTGAGAGCGAGTGTGAGAGTGTAAGAGTGTGAGTGTGAGTGAAAGTGAGAGTGAGAGTGACAGCGCGAGGGAGAGTGATTGTGAGAGTGTGAGTGAGAGTCTGAGTGTGAGTGAGAATGAGAGTGTGAGTGAGAGTGAGAGTGTGAGTGTGAGTGAGAGTGTGAGTTTGATTGAGAGCGTGAGTGTGACTGTGAGTGTGAGTTGAGTCTGAGTCTGAGTCTGAGTGTGAGTGTGAGTGTGAGTGAGAGTGTGAGCGTGAGTGTGAGTGTGAGAGAGTGTGAGAGTGTGAGTTTGAGTGTGAGAGTGTGACTGTGAGTGAGAGTGAGTGTGAGAGTGAGAGTGTGAGTGTAAGTGTGAGTGTGAGTGTGAGTGAGAGTGAGTGATAGTGAGAGTGTGACTGAGAGTGAGACTGTCAGTGTGAGTGTGAGTGTGAGTGCGAGTGAGAGCGTGAGTGTGAGTGAGAGTGTGAGTGAGAGTGTGAGTGTGAGTGTGAGCGTGAGTGTGAGTTAGAGTGAGATTGAGAGTGAGAGTGAGTGAGAGTGAGAGTGAGTGAGAGTGAGAGGGAGAGTGTGAGTGAGAGTGTGAGTGTGAGTGAGAGGGGGAGTGTAAGTGTGAGTGTGAGTGATAGTGGGAGTGTGAATGTGAGTGAGAGTGAGAGTGAGAGTATGAGTGTGAATGGAGTGAGAGTGTAGTGTGAGTGTGAGTGTGAGTGAGAGTGATTGTGAGTGTGAGTTTTATAATGTGAGAGTGAGTGTGATAGTGTGAGTGTGAGTGTGTACCTTTCGATATATACCTTTTGCTATATCCATATAATTATAACCAGAAAGCTCTTTTATATTTGTCCCACGTGATGCCCCTCGATGAGACCTTTAATTTGATACCCCAGACACCCTAGCAGGGTCATATGGAATTCATACCTGTCAAACTAACCATGACTCTCATGACTGATGACTGTAACCAGGACGCATTATTTAAGTGTCCGACGTGATTCCCCTAACTGGAACCTTTATATTAATGCCCCAAATGCTTCAGCGGCCTCAGCTTGAATTTAACCCAGTCTATGACTCATAATGACTATCTTATGATTCGAACTACGAAGCCTTTTGTTATTTGTACCACGTGATTCCCGTCGTCAAGATGGTAAATATGAGACCCTACACGCCCTAGCGGGGTCACTTCGAATTTTACCCCAATATAAGACTCGCCATGACAATGTCATGGTTATAACCTGGAAGCATTTTTGTATTTCTCCCACGTGATTTCGCTCATCAAGACCATTAGTTTGATACGCATCACATCCTAGCGGAATCAATTTGAATGTTAAACAATCAATGACTAACCATGACTATCTCATGATATAGCCCTACCACATTTTTGTCCCAGATGATTTCTCTTATCGGAACCTTAAATTTATGCCCCAGACACCCAGTGGCGTCATTGTGAATTTTAACCTAATTTATGACCCATTTGGCTATGTCATGGTACTAATCAGGAAGCATCGAGACCTTTAATTTGGCTCAGTGGCTAAGGCGTTGCGCTGCTGAGCACGAGGTCGCGGGTTCGATTCCCAGCCGCGGCGGCCGCTTTTCTGATTGAGGCGAAAAGCAAAAACGCCCGTGTGTACGAGCTTTTGGCGCATGTAAAGATCCCCAGGTGGTCAAAATTAATCCGGAGCCCTCCACTACGGCGCGCCTCATCGCCTTTGTTGCGTCGGCGCGTTAAACCCTTCAATCAATCGAGACCATTAATTTGATACGCCACACGCCCTAGCGCCATAAAATTGAATTTTAACCGAATCTATGACTTACCATGACTACATCATAATATATCCATAAGTCATTTTCGTCCCGATGAATTCCCCACATCGAGACCTCGAATTTGATTCCGCACATGCCCTCGCAGCGTCGTTTTGAATTTTAACCCAATCCATGACTCATTATGACTGCCCGATGACTACAATCAGGAAGCATTTTTTTATTTACCCCGCGTTATTCCGTTCACCCCGCGTGAATCCGGACCTTTCAATTCATACCTTACATGCCTTAGCCTCATCAGTTTCACTTTTCACCCAATCTAATGTGGTCATTATTCTGTCCTAAGGGGCGCTGCCCAGTCAATTCAGCTAATTCATTTGAAACAGCAGAAAGGACAGCCCCCGCCCCCATATCCCCCCGGCTCTCACCTCTTCCTTTGTGGCCCCTAGTATATCAAGCCGTTAACAGTAGCAGGCGAATAACCAGCACGCCAGCGCCGCCGTGTGCTTTCCAAACACCCTTTCCCACACTCTTAGTGGATCCGTCAGGAGGAAAAGTTAGACAACCCTTTTTATGACCTCACCAGTCAATTGTCATTCACCCGCCCAGCCGCGAAAATTAGGTATACAGCAAGTGCTTATGGCCATGAACATTCAACAAGAATGTAAAAAAAATCAGACACCCCCTCCCTCCCAACCGATCATGCAGATCGCGATTGGCGCCGTACCCGCAGATAACCTGAATTCCGAGCCCACAGTGACGCATGAAACTTGACAGCCAACCATAGCTGCCTGCTAGGCTACTCATATGTACTCAAACTCAAAATGGACTCAAAACTCCTATGAACTCAGAACTCAAAATGTACTCAAAACTCAATATGTAATCAAACTCAGAATGTACTCAAACTCAAAATGTACTCAGAACTCAAAATGGACTCAAACTCAAATTGTACTCAGACCTCAAAATGGACTCAAACTCTAATTGTACTCACAACTCAAAATGGACTCAAACTCAAAATGTACTCAGAACTCAAAATGGACTCAAACTCAAAATATACTCAGAACTCAAAATGGACTCAGAATTCACTAGTTCTAAGGTGTACTCAAACTCAATCGGACTCAAACTCAGTCGAGATCACTCGGCTCGAACTCACTCAAGCTCAAACTCACCATGCCACACTAGCCTCGCGCTCACTCAAACTCAAACTCACGCGTGAGTTTGAGTCCAAAGGAGTCTGAGTGAGTGGACTCATGAGTGAGTTCGCCGACCTCTGCCGACAATACATTTTCGGGGAGGCTAGAACTCACACAACACACGACACCAACTGGCAGCCATTTTGTAAGGAGGCGTAATGGAAGAAGGGGTGAAGGAGAAGAGAGAAGTGGGGGAGCTTTTAATACTCCCATTAGGACAAACGTAGTATTCATAGCTAGATACTGCGTTTTCTGGGGTGGTACAATCGTGGTAAATGCGCCTATTTACGATGGCCTGTGGCCCCCGGTGTAAACTTGGAGTTTTTCCACCATCATACTACCACACGTGGGATCAGTGCGCCAGGCCTGCGGAGTTTAAAAGACAAATTTCAGCCAAAAAACTCCCATTCAGGCTAATGTGTGTTTTGTGTGTAGCGTACCGAGAAAGCACCGAGAGACAAGCAGCTGCTGAAACCGGAGAAAGGCACAGAGGAAAAGTAACAGCGGGGTTTTTCTCGAAGTTGCGATTGCTTCCGAGACGGGGATCGATGAAGGTGTCGGTTGGAATTACAGTATTAAAAAGAGCAGTAACTGTACCCCACGTAAGGCTGCTCCGACAGTCGGAGCCCAGCTGTTGCAAGACCCAAAACTAGGGAGGCAAATTCTAATTGGAACAGTCTGATGCCCATCCTGGTATCAGGCCTGTAGAAGGAGTCAGACATCAAAGGATCAGAACAAAAACTCGCTGTTTCCATTCCCCTCCTCAATCCCACAACCTATCCCAACATTTCCTAATACCCTTTTCAAAATCCCATCCCCACCTCTACGTCGTAGGGGAGATCAGGGTAGTATCCCCGGGCCCGCTCTCCTGGCCTTGGTTCCACGAAGTAGCACCCTCCCACTTAACATTACCTTCCTACCCACAACAACTACTGTGACGTTTGTCCTTTCTTTTTATTTCACCATTGGCGTCCCTCGTGATATGTATGTGGTACGGGTTTGGGCTCGTATTCTTGTCTTGACGTTTGTCCTTTCTTTTTATTTCACCATTGGCGTCCCCCGTGATATGTATGTGGTACGGGTTTGGGCTCGTATTCTTGTCTATTCTTGGCTGTCTGTCTGTTAGTGTGTCTGTCTGTCTGTCTGTCTCTCCCTCGATACACTGCCTGACCAAAGTGAATTCAGAGGTTGAACGATACGTTCATATACCAACAGCCATTCCTAAACATCTAAGTCCAGTGGCAATGTTCGTTCATACTTCTCAACATTGCTGAGCCAAAACAAAACATCACACATATCTGAGGCAGAACATAAATGAATGTGATGTTTTCACTGTTACTTTCTTAAAATACATGGGTGCTTGTTTTAAAAGGAAATACGGCCAGAAAAGTACAAAAGAGCCTGCCCGCCTAATCCTTAGCGGCATTCTAAGAAGACAAACGGCAATACGAACGAAAGGTTCCAGTCGATGGCACGCGGAGTACAGTTACTGCAGTAGAATTACTGGACAATAACTATTATGGAGAAGCCTACCTCGATTCACGCGCGTTTCCGTCGTGCGGCGGCGCTGGCATAGAGGCTCCCAGAGTGGAGCAGTGGAATGCGATAAACTTAAATTAGCTTGAGCAACCTCTAGCGTGTTTATCTTGGGAAGAGCGAGAAGGGGAAGCAAGAGCGTCCGAAGTGAGCGTGAAAGAAAAGCGAGGAATTGACTTGGGAGCGGCGCCAGATGACTATCGTCTTTCGATGACATTTGCAACAAAGCAAGCAGATACGCCACGAATTTTTTTTTTGTATTTTTGGTAGCGCTACCCGACCGAGCTCAAGTTAAACAACTTCGTCTTTAAAGCAACACAAAAAAAGTTTATTTAGGAGGCATCAGGGCACCCCTGGAAAGGGACAGAAGTGAGCCCACAAGAATGCGACATATGCATTGACGACGGCAAACCGGAGGGTAAGCCATGCATACACCAAAATAACGATGTTCAATTCTATGCCTAACTTCTCTTATTCAAGCTTCAGGAATTTTCCCTTTAGACAGGCTGTACACAATTTTAGAGAAGAACTGTCTTTTTCCATCAAATCCTCCTTCTGGTGAAAGAGTACCCTCATCACGTAACACTTGTATACGTCCTCGAAGAGTCGTATAGGTATGCAAACAGGAAAGGATGCAGGCGTGCTTCATTAAACTTTTTACATTACGAACTCGTAGACTCGTCCACCGGCTTAGCCCTAAAAACAATTTGCGTACTTACCTTCTTCTCCTTTCCTATCGAAAGATAATTTAGTCTCAACATTGTCACCGTTATGAAGTGAAATATAGCACTCAAGTTCTCCACACTGGTTTGAACCATTTTACGTCAGAATGTTCAAGTACGCCGCGCAAAAGTAGAGCATTATGCCCCAGCTAATCCTGTGGACGACTGTATCAATCGGCCGAGCCGTCTGTGTAATTCAGTCCATCCAGCGGTGTTCACAGAATCAGACTAATTTTCGTAATCTTTAAATACAACATAAATGGGTTTATTACACCGTTGTCTGATTGGTAACAAAAATGGGAAGAATTGTTTGGAAGCCTTTCTTGAACCGAGCTTTTGATCTCGCTGTTACCAGATTCATGGTATTGCCTTTGAGGATCACACTTATCTCTGTAAGCAACTCGCAAAAAACAGAAAGCAGGGTGATTTTCTCTAATTTTAAGCTCTTTGGCATTTCCCATGGTGGGGCGCACACTTATGTAGGTAGGTTTTGTTATGAAGGTAGTTTAGCGGACGGGAAGCTTAACGGCTCTGAAGGAATCAGAAAATAATTTTGCAGGATTCTTAGTGACATGTACATTTTGTAGTTTTCTAGATTCACGTTATTTCCGTTTCCTGGTCTTTTTTTTATTTCTTCAGCCCCTTAAGCGCCTTTTCTATCTCCTCTCCAGTGACCATCCGGACTTTCACAACCAAGTATTTTATTCAGGTGCTGCCTTCTGGCCCGGATTTGCGAGCGTAAAACTCAGCATAACAACTTTTCGCTACTTTCATCACCTCGCAGAGGAAGAAAAGTTGGGCTAGTTAATAGAGATCCGTCTTGAAGGAAAAAGCACTAAAAAAACGCAGGCATATTTTCTGCGTGTTTTTTCGTTCCTCTAAGATAGGCGCTCTTTGCGCGAAAACGAAATTTTACGCTCTGTCTCTTAATCACTGCGAATTCCCGTTATTCCTTATAGCTGACATTATTATTTCTTATTCCCACATGTAGTCCTTTTCTCCACCATAGTACCCTGCGGTCACTGCTCTTGCTTTAACGTAGAATGAAGGAAATCTCGTTATTAGTTTCCTCTTCGGGTAGTTTCTGTGTCTATTTGCAATTGTCTAGCGTGTAGATAAATGTCTGCATTAAGTTGGAGTTATTGCTCGGAGCATACCGAAGCAGTGTATCTCCTCAGCCATTCCAAACCCTCTTCTTTACACACACACATAAGCAGACTCCCGAGTACGCCTACGAATACGCGACACACACACGCACACACGCACACACGCACGCACGCACGCACACGCACTCACCATTACAGCACGTACTACATGACGGTGCAAATTTATCTACGGCATCGGGGCTGAGGCGCCCCTCGTACGACTGGGTAACATATATTCGCAGCTGCGACAAACTACGAAATGGTGGAACAGTGGAAAATTTTCCGCGTACGCCTCTCCCGCTGACCGGAGGCCAAGGGGAACACAGCTAGGTTTACATGACGGCTGTACAGTGATGTTCAGGATTACATAATTTCCGAGAACGCTAAGATGATTCTTCGGTACGAACACAAGCAGCTTCGACTTCGAAAGACATAATTAGACTAGCGCAAAAAGCGTATTTCTCAAGTGCAAAAACCGCAACGTTCGCCGGCAATGCAGCAGGCATTGCGAGACTTGGTAGTTCGCAAATTGTCACAAAGTCAAGAACGACGCAGTTGTCTTGAAAGATAATTACGTTTATTGGAGCGAACTTGTGCTCCTCTAACAACTCAAAAGAATACAGAGGAGGGGAAGCAGCTGTCAACAAAGTGACCCGCCGCGGTGGCTCAGTGGCTAAGGCGTTGCGCTGCTGAGCACGAGGTCGCGGGTTCGATTCCCGGCCGCGGCGGCCGCTTTTCTGATGGAGGCGAAAAGCAAAAACGCTCGTGTGTACGAGATTTCGGCGCACGTTAAAGATCCCCAGGTGGTCAAAATTAATACGGAGCCCTCCACTACGGCGCGCCTCATCGCCTGCGTTGCGTCGGCGCGTTAAACCCTACAATCAATCAATCAAATCAATCAACAAAGTGACTAGCACAGGCGAGTGTCGTCGAATGAATGCCGCGGCGTCTGCTCTGCAGGCTTTTATCTTTCGGCGCAAGACTTTCTGGAAACGTCGGTTCACATCCAGAACATTGTAGATCACAGAAGATTATTCTGGGCTAGTGATGTTAGGGCGAAACAGTCTGCTTATCTGAATGTGATAGCCCGTGCGGCATAAAAGTAAAGAATGTAAGACGCGCTTCGTTTGGAACGCAGATAACAGAGCCGGGCGTGGCCGGCTGGATTATCTGCGTTCAAAACAAACAATAAATAAACAAACGCATACATGGTTCACGGCATTACCCTCCCTCTAAGAGTGCATCGACCCTATGCTAAAATAAAACACAGTCCGAACGAACAACAAAAAATTGGGCCCATCTCCCCGCGAGGGGGACTCGAGTAAATGCGTCGCATATGGGGTGGGTGTATTGCGTTAACGTTTAGTGTTTGGGGAGTTGGTGGTAGTGAATGCGTTGTATCAGCAGCTTCTTGACGTAGTTTGAATGAGTCAAGGATATAAGGCGCGTTCGTAGCCTCCCATTCTGTGTCGGCTTTGTGGCGCAGTGGGTAGAGCACCATGTACATTGCGTTCAGCCCGCAGGGTCGAGGGATCGAAACCAGGCGCCGGATAGTATTTTTTTATATAGTGTAGGGGGAGGGGTGCGGACTACGACTACGGACGTCAACGCGGGTGACATCGTGAGTTACTGAAATGCTCTGTATGTAAAAAAAGTACGTCATTTGCATAGTAAGGTTTCAAGCGAACTACGTGGACGACTTCGGGCCGCGTGCGCCGCCATGATGTTCCCGAATCACCATCGGGGATCACCTCGTAGGCAAGTTGGCCGACACGTCGTAGAATCTGGTATGATCCGAAATACCGTCGCAGAAGCTTCTCACTTAGTCCGCGTCGACGAATGGGAGTCCAAACCCACACACACTCCCCAGGGTGGTACTCGGCGTCTCGGCGTCGGAGGTTGTACCGCCCGGCATCCACCAGCTGCTGGTCCGTCGTACGAACTCGAGCCAGCTGGCGGGCCTCCTCCGCACGCTGAAGGTATCCTTGGACGTCGGCGTTGATGCCGTCGTCTTCTACGTGCAGAAGCATAGCGTCGAGCATCGTAGTCGGCCGTCTTCCGTAGACAAGCTCGAACGGAGAACGGAGTCATCTGGGAAGTTTCCTGGATAGCCGTGTTGTACGCAAAGGCCACGTACGGCAGCACTTCGTCCCAAGTCTTATGTTCAACGTCGACGTACATTAACAGCATATCCGCGATTGTCTTGTTCAGGCGTTCCGTTTGTCTGTTCGTTTGGTGGTGGTACGCGGTCGTTCTTCGGTGATCCGTGTTGCTGTAGCGTAATATCCCTTGCATCAGCTCCGCAGTAAAGGCCGTTCCGTGGTCCGTAATTAGGACTTCCTGGGCTCCATGTCGCAGCACAACTTGGCTTATGAAGAACTTTGCGACTTCCTGTGCAGTCCCCCTCGGAAGTGCGGCGGTCTCTGCGTAGCGCGTCATGTAGTCTGTCGCTACAACAGTCCACTTGTTGTCGGATCGGGATGTAGGGAACGGGCCCAGAAGGTCCATTCCAATCTGTTGGAAGGGCCTAGATGGGACGCCGATCGGTTGCAGAAGTCCGGTGGCTCTCGTCGGTGGCGTTTTTCGTCGCTGGCAGTCACGGCAGTTCCGGACGTAGTGGGTGACGTCGGATGCAACGGGGGGCCAATAGCACTTCGCCTTGATTTTCCTAATTGTGCGAGCTGTGCCGAGATGTCCGGAAGACGGTTCGTCGTGGCACGCTTCCAAAATTTCGCCACGAAGATCTGCCGGGATAACAAGAAGATAATTTGCTCTCGTTCCGGGGCTGAAATTCTTCCTCACGAGGACAGAGTTTTTCAGGCTGAATGCAGGTAAGTTGCGTTTGTAGGCCCTGGGTACGGCGACGTTGCATCCTTGGAGGTAGTCGATCATGACGCGTAGGTCGGGGTCGGCACGCTGCTGGGCGGCCAGGTTGCTCTCAGTCACGACTCCGAAGAACGTACTGTCTTCATCGGAGTCTTGTGGTGGTGGGTCCACGGGGCCACGGGACAGGCAGTCGGCGTCGGAGTGTTTCCTCCCGGATTTATAGACTACTGTAACGTCGAATTCTTGAAGGCGCAAGCTCCACCTACCAAGACGGCCAGAGGGGGTCCTTCAAATTGGCGAGCCAACACAGCGCATGGTAGTCTGTTACAACCTTAAATGGTCTTCCGTACACGTGTGGGCGAAATTTTGAAATGGCCCATATAATCGCGAGACACTCTTTCTCAGAGGCTGAGTAGTTTCTTTCTTCCTTGGACAAACCACGGCTGGCATAGGCGATTACTTTCTCGCACCCGCTCTGCTTTTTACGAGGACGGCACCCAATCCTAGAATCACTGGCGTCCGTGTGCATTTCTGTTTCGGCATTTTCGTCGAAATGCGTGAGCACAGGCGGGCTTTACAGGCATTGTTGCAGCTCGCAGAACGCTGTTCCTTGGGCATTTTCCCAGCTGAAAGGGGTGCTATCTTTCGTCAAGCGGGTGAGTGGCTCTGCAATGCGGGCGAAGGTTGCGACGAAGCACCTGTAATAATGCGCATAATCCGAGAAATCTCCGCACGCCCTTCTTATCTTTCGGTCTTGCGAAGTTCCTTATGGCGGAAGTTTTCGCCGGATCAGGCCGGTCTCCCGCGGCGCTGACAACATGGCCCAAAAACTTGAGTTCCTCGTACGCGAAGCGGCACTTTTCAGGCTTCAGCGTTAACCCCAATGTACGGATGGCCTCGAGTACAGACTGCAACCTTGCAAGGTGTTCGTCGAAAGTCCGGGAGAATACCACAACATCGTCGAGGTATACGAGGCAGGTGTGCCACAATTCAGGCCAGCTAGCACCGTGTCCATGACTCGTTGAAACGCTGCTGGCCCCGTGCACAACCTGAACGGCATCACCTTGAACTCGTATAGGCCGTCCGGGGTTATAAATGCAGTCTTCTCTTGGTCTCTCTCGTCCACTTCAATTTGCCAGTAGCCGGTCTTCAGATCCATTGATGAGAAGCACTTCGCATGGCAGAGGTGGTCGAGGGCGTCGTCGATTAGAGGGAGGGGGTACACGTCCTTTTTGGTGATTTTGTTCAGTCGCCGGTAGTCAACGCAAAACCTTAATGTGCCGTCTTTTTTCTTCACGAGTACGACCGGGGCAGGCAGGGGCTTTTCGACGGCTGTATAATGTTGTCGCTGAGCATGTCGTCGACTTGAGTCCGGATGGCTTCCCGCTCGTGTGAAGAGACGCGGTACGGTGACCATCGGGTAGGTCGGGCTCCATCTTCGGTTATTATTCGGTGCTTCGCCATAGGTGTCTGACGTAGTTTTGAGTTTGACAAAAAACACTCTCTGTAGCGTTACAGCAAATCCAATAATTTCTTCCGTTCTTCTTGCGGTAACGCCGGATTCACGTCGAAGGGATTCGGAAGCTTGAAGGTCTCTTCGGGTGCGCGTTCAAAGTTGGAAACCGCGATCACGTAACTTGCTTCATGCGTTTCTTCGAGGTACGCAATTGCAGCGCCACTGTTTAAATACTGGTATTCCTCGCTGAAATAAGTGACCAAAACTTGGGATTGGCGTTGCTTAAAGCGCGCAATGCCTCTTGGAACGGAGACACCGCGGTCGAGGATCAACCTTTGGTCACTCTCCACGATACCGTCGACGTCAGGAACAGCATTTTCACAGTTGACGGTGATCATCAAGCTTGCGCGGGGTGGCAGTGGGACATGATCATTTGCGATCCTTAAAGCAGCACGGTGTTCGGGGTTCGGGGTTCGGTTCTGGCGTCATGGAGTGATCGGAGGAAAAAGTTATGGACTTGGTCTGTAGATCAATTATTGCACCGTTGTCCGTCAAAAAGTCCATTCCAAGAATTACGTCTAGGGAGCAGTTAGGCAAAATGACGAACGTCGCAGGGTACGTTGTGCCGTATATGGTGACGCGCGATGTGCACATTCCACTTGGCGTCACGAGGTGGCCTCCTGCTGTGCGAATTTGCGGACCGTCCCATCTGGTCATAACTTTCTTCAGCTTAGACGCAAAAGGTTCGCTCAGGACCGAGTAGTCGGCACCCGTGTCTATGAGGGCGATTACTTCAAAGCCGTCGATGGACAGCTGAACGTCGGACGCTGCCTTCTTCGAGTTCGGGTGCGTCGTGGCGTCGTATCTCGGCTTCTGCGTGTTGACGGTCGGGCACTGTGCGTCATGGTCTTCGTTGTATTCTCATCGGCAGGTTCGGTCACTTCAGGTACATGTCACGCCGTTTTTCTGTCGTCGTGGTCGGGAGTCACGTCAGGGTTAGATTGGGTCGTCGGGGTCGGGGCATGTCTTGAACCATGGTCTTCAGCGAGTCGCTGCGTCGTTGGAGGGTTTTGATTTTTCCGCCGTGCAACTTTACCTCCCGAAGTTGCTGCTTTTATTTTCCCCCGCGTGGGCTGGGGGACCTTCCACGTGAGAAGGCAGCAGTGCTGCGGCGGTTCAGTGACTGATACGGGTAGGGCGACGGCGAACGGTTGAAGAGGGCTGGTCCTCTTCTGGTTGAAGAGGGCTGGTTGGTGTTGGAGAGGTATTCTTTGATCTCAGCAGGGCGCTGGCCGTATCGGGGGCGTGGGGCGTCGACGGAGAACCCTCGCAAACCGAGCCTCTTGTAGGGACAGCGACGGTAGATGTGGTCGGCCTCTCAGCAGTGGCAGCACAGCGGGCGATTATCGGGCGTTCGCCACACGTCGATCTTCCTTGGCGTCTAGTATTGGTTTACAGGGCGTCGGGCGGGCGGCATTGGACAGCGGTATGGCTCGGCCTCTTGACGACGGGTTGGAGCAGGGCGGGGTTGATGAACAGCCGAGGAGTAGGTCATGGATTGTGGTTCGCGGGGTGCTTCCGACGGCGTAGAAGTTCCCAGTGCGTTTTGGACTTCTTCTCGGATTACGTCGGTCAGGGAAGCCACTTGAGGTTTTGGCGTCGTTGGAAAAAGCTTCCGAAGCTCCTCCCTGACCACTGCTCGGATGGTTTCTCGCAATGTATCGGAACTTCCATTTGCGGCACCGATGGTATCCGAGAACAGCGCGTTGACAGGGCGGTCGTACGGCCTCGTTCGAATTGCTAGCGTCTTCTCGATCGCGGCCGCCTCAGACGCGAATTCCGCCACTGTCTTCGGAGGGTTACAGACTAGACAAGCAAAAAGCTCTTGCTTCACTCCTCGCATTAGGAACCTGAGCTTCTTTTCCACGGTGATTTCAGGGTCCGCACGACGAAAAAGTCGCTTCATCTCCTCAACGAAAACCACGACTCCTTCGTACGGGTGCTGCGTTCGAGTTTCAAGTAAAAGCGCAGCTCGCTCTTTTTCTCGCCACGGTAGTGAAGGTCTTAAGAAACTCCCTTTTGAATTGAGTCCAGTCGGTCAAAGAGCTCTCATTGTTCTCGAACCAAGTTCGAGCAACACCTTCTAAGTAAAAGAAGACATGCCGGAAAGTTTCTTTGTCCTACCACCCGTTGAAGATGCGGACGCGCTCCAGCTTCTCCAACCATTCTTCGGGGTCTTCAACGGGGGATCCCCGGAACGATGGCGGTTCTCGGGGCTGCTGCAGGAGGATTGTCGACGTTGTTTCTTGCACCATGGTGTTAGTTGCAGCGTTCCTTCTCTTGGGCCCTTCTGGCAGTAGACCGAACTCGGGTAGCAATCCTTGCAGTCGGCGGCTTTCTCTGATTGGACTGGCTTCGCGGCTTTCAGATGTCGTAGAGAGCATAAAGACTTAGTACCCAGCACCTCCACCAGATGTCACGAAGCGAAGGACGACGCAGTTGTCTTGAAGGAAAAACAAGTTTATTGGAGCGAACTTGTGCTCCCCTAACAACTCAAAAGAATACAGAGGCGGCGAAGCAGCGGTCAACAAAGTGACTTGCGTCGCCGAGCATCGTCGAATGAATGCCGCGGCGTCTGCTCTGCAGGCTTTTGTCTTTCGGCGCAAGTGTTTCTGGAAACGACGATTCACATCCAAAACATTGTAGATCACAGAAGATTTTTCTGGGCAAGTGACGTTAGGGCGAAACAGTCTGCTTATCTGAATGTGATAGCCCGTGCGGCATAAAAGTAAACAATGTAAGATTCGCTTCGTTTGGAACGCAGATAACACAGCCGGGTGTGGCCCGGCAGAAAAACAAACAATAAATAAACAAACACATACATGGTTCGCGGCAATATTCTTGTTTTTTACATCGTGTTTTTGCCACGCGGCATATGAAAGAAGGTTTAAAGACAGTAAGAGAAAACAAACTAGGAAAACAAGGGAGAGATGGGCTGTAAAAATCACAGATAGTCACAAAATCGATAGGTTTTCCCGTCTACAGTTATGCATGCAGTCCATTTGCGCGCAGAAAATCCCTTAGCGACGTGCAATATCTATCTTCCTGCACCCAGCGGTTGTAGTCATCCGCTTTAGCTCATCGAAGACGAACCATTCTGAGCGCGTCGTCTCGAGCTGTCCTCGTTCCTGTGCATGTGCACAAAAGATGCTTGGCATCAGATTCATCCGCCTTAGCCAGACACTTTGTACAGGTTCATGGGTCGTCTTGTGAGTGCCCCTAGTCTAAGTGACTGAAGGTGTGAGGGACACCCAGCCCGAAGCTTCCTGAGAGAAACTTCCTCCATCCAAGAGTGATTAAAGGGCAGGGAGCAGCCACACGGGGGCACTAGGGCACATGTGTCCGTTCTCAGAAGAGATTTCCGGCCTGAAAGACGGGAGCGCTGATCACAAGAAAGCGGGCTACGGGAGGACCTAGGTGGGGAAGAAGAGTGGGAAAGATGGGCCGCTCATTGGTTCAGTATATTATGGCTATGCCCCCGTACTTATTGTACACAGATCGTTAGCTTCAAAATTTTGTCTATGGGGTGAATCTGCTGGCAGATCAGAGCTGTCTTCTTCACTTTCTTCAGATGCTTCACAGCACTGAGTGAGCCGGTGTATATATGCACCACCGTGATGTTATGGAGTGCACTTGAAGCATTAATTGTGCCCTGTGGAGTCTGGAGCTCCAGTAGCAGCGGGTCTGGAGTGTCGGCACTGTAATAGCGCGAGCTTTTAATTTCCGGGTTTATGGCACTGACGAAAGCATTCCGTCCTCCGTCCTGCAGAAGAGCTCCGTCTGTGTACAATACGTAGTCACCTCCAGGGACTGTGCTACCGGAGGTTGGCGCTGGCTGGCTATGGTGACGAAGCTTCGTGGTCTTATTGGTTGTCGTTGCTGTGTACCGCCTCGGCGGAAGATCTTCTAAAGTTGAAGTGTCCGGAGGCTCATTACAAAAATGCGAATGAAGCACTGCGGCCATTTGTATGCAAATCTCCTTGAGCTTCCTTGCTTCTTCGCGCTTGTTTATAAGCCTTGTTATAGTATTGAGCTGGGGATTTTCCTGGGAGATTTGGATTGGGATAAGAGGTGGAAGTGCCGTGATCGTGCGCATGGCCTGTCTGTTTATAGTCTCGAGTTGCGCTCATTGTTGCATGGTAAGTCTGCGAAACTGTGCCTGGTAGAGCAGGCGCGGTTCGTCTACCCACCTCCGTGCGGGCTCCTCCACTACGCGTGGCAATCCGGCGGATCAAGTGCAAGGTTGTCGAAGTGTTTGTGCGTGCCTTTCGGAGCCAATGAACACCAGAAACCGACTGGCGGATCACAAGTCTGAGCACCTTCAGCTCTTCTTTGGCTGGTATGGCGGCTGAACCAGTTTGAAATTCAATGTTAGCCGTGGAGGCTAACATTTTTCCTGCCTTGTTAGCCCCTTGCAAGTAGCACGACTTCTCAGCTAAAATTTCTAAACCGGCTTATATGGCGAACGCACGAAAAACAGGGCTTGCTGGATATGGCGACGCTGCAAACCGAGGTATCGATTCCAAGGGTGCAAATGCGATATTGTATAGTATAGGTGCTAACACAAAACCTTGCGGTACCCCACGATTCGATGTAAACAGGCCCACAGGCTTCCCATCTACTCGTACTGAAAACGTCCTTGAGAACTGGAAGGAGTGTACCAGTTTGGTTACTTGAATTGGAACCCCAGACTGCATGTTTCTGAGTATTGTCCGGTGGTACACGTTGTCAAAGGCCTTGGACATTTCGGTGGCCACCACAGTCCGCAAAATGCTCCACGGATTCACAAATGCAAAAAACACCGTGCAGTACCGGCTTAGGTGCTACGTTACCTTGGAGGATTTATCAAGCTACACAAAGTTGGAAGTTCACGTTTCGAGACTCCATGAAGCTGGAACTTAAAAAGTGCATGCGGAAAACTTTTTCGCTTGACATCAGCAGATACCCAAGTTATCACAAGTTTCGGCGCCTCTACTGGCGTCGCTGCAGATGTCATCGAAAGACCATAGTCTTCTGCCGCTCCTGCAGTGTAACTGAATATCCAATATCATCAACCCACCTTACCCGCAGTTCCCCTCCAGCCTCGGTCCGTCTACCGAAAGGGGGTTTGCGGATTTTCATTTTGCCGCGTTCGCACTGCTGGGCCATCCGTTTGGACTCCTGGGACTTCGCGCCCGAGTCGCTATCGCAAAGCTTGGGTGCCAGCTGTCTTTGTATTTTATGGTGAACCGCTACTTTAAACGGTGTTTTCACTTTTCTCACGAAGACCCAGTACAGATCTACTTTTAATTAAAAAAACAGTGCTGCCGCCAGTCATATGTTCCCGTTGTTCCTCAAATAAGCCTAATAACATCTTTTTGCTCAGCAATGTTGGCAAATTTGAAGCGCATTTCTAGATTGATTAGGTTGGAAATGGTTTGATCGTATAAAACTGTCCCTCGATAATTCATTTTAACTTTTTGGCCTGCGGAATGGACGAACTGACAGACAGACAGACAGACAGACAGAGAGACAGACAGACAGACAGACAGACAGACAGACAGACAGACATCAGTGTTGTACACGTTGCTCTAAAACAGGAACGGAAGCAAGCTCGTTCTTTGTTCCTCCCAAATTTTGAAACGAGTTCCCATTACAAGTTCAGTCATTGCGATAGGAACGCGTTCCAGTTCCACTTCGAACATTCAAACGTGTCGTTACATTAACGTTACATTACATGGCAAAACACGAATATTTGTACACAAACCACGTGATCCACCCTCTCCCTTTCAAACTCCCAGGTACTCATCAAAGTAAAAGTATAACACAGCTTGAAAAGGTGAAAAGCATTCTCGCGGCTGTGCTATTCACCCGCCGAACGGCGCACGAGCTCAACCGACATGAAATAAGCACAAGCTGCGGCCCGCTGAGTGGTTATTCCTCGCCCTTTGACATTCGAAGAAGCACGTTCCGCTAAAGGGCGGGCAAATTTTCCAGCCTATAGGAAGCCAAATGCAGTAGCGACTTCTGGATTTTTGTACGCGAGCCTTCGCATCAAAAACAGCCCATCATTATCGATGTAACATTTTCAGAAGGAACGCCGTTCCTACCGTTCCTTCAAAAACTAACTAGTTTCCGTTAGAGTTACACCGACCCTCAATAGAACGGTGGCGTTCCTCTATTCCTCCAAGAAGGAACTAGTTCCAGGAACGCCGCTGTTTGGAACACCGTTCCGTAGAACACTGACAGTCATAAAGACAGGCAGACAGACAGGCCACAATTTTTACGTTTGAGCAGCCCAACAAAGCCTGTCGTCTTTAAACTTACCCCTTTCAGGACCAACAATCCGTGGGAGACGAGCAGACTCGCATCTCGTGCACAGATTGCTTGGCTCTTGGCTCTAACAGGCACGCCTTACGTAGTGTACGTGGAAGTACCGAAAGTTGGGCCTGGTGAGCCCCCTTAGTGCACACCCGTCGGAAGTTTACGGCTGTACCCTTACAAAAATGATTGTTGAGTTTCATAAGAAATTTTGTTGAATTCACTCAACAAACATTGTTGAGTATCCAAAGAATTTCTGTTGAGATTGTGTTGAGGATTTGTTGAGTTTTTCAGGAAAAGTGGCCACCGTGGTTTCATTGATTTTCCGTTGAATTTCTTACGTCGAATTCCTATTGAGTTTCTGTTGCCTTTCGGTTGAGTCTCCACTGAATTTCGTATTGATATTTTGTCGAGGTTTTTATGAGTGCCCAATGTGTTTCTGTTGATATTTTGTTGAGAGTTTTACGAGTGCCGCATGCGTTTCTGTTGATATTTTGTTGAGATTTTTACGAGTGCCCCATGCGTTTCTGTTGATATGTTATTGAGTTTTACACGAATGCTCAATGTGTTTCTGCTGCGATTTCTTTCAAAGGTTTTTGCCATCATTGTAGGTTGAACAAGAATCTACATTTTATCGCACCACCAATACACGAGTTTATGGTGTGGCAGTAGTGCATGTCATGTGACTAAAAATTCTGCCTCATGCAGACATGCAAAAAGAAAAACAAGGTGTTCAGCGTGCACTTTTTACTTTATTTCCCGATTCAAAAGCGATGATAGGTTATTTTTTATGTAACCGGCGCTCACACCTGGAAACTTCTGGCCCGTGTAGCCTGCAAGAGATAGAATGAATTTATGATTTACTATAAAAAATGAAAACGTGTTCTGCAAGTTCGCAGAATTAGTAATAAAAGTGTGCAAAAATAGACACTTTGCCAAAAAGCATAAAAGCGACGCACTGATCTCACTGTGCACATGAAGAAAAACGGGTGATTAGCTACAAGTTGACAAAGATGACAGCTTTGTTCTTGGCATTCTAAATGCAAATCATGTGCACTCACCGACCACAGCCTTCACCCGCACCTGGTCCAACCCTGGCTTTGTAGGAGCGTCGCCCTGGGCTTTGCATTTCCCTCCAAAGAGAGTTTTCCTCTTGAGCTCCTCCAGAGTGAAGACATGGCGCAAAAGAGCCCTGGCTAATTTGCCAGGGCCATTCGCACACGCATGCACCAGCTGATCCAGGTACCCCTTCTCAATTAGCACACCGCCCCCAATGTCAACCTGCGAGCAGAAAATAAAACCGAAACAGTTGAACGAACATGAACTCCAGGATCGAGACAGACAATGAAGAGTTAGAGTACCCATGAACAATTTCTCAGAATATTACGGCAATTCATTTACAGATTTTGGCATTGATCCACTAAAAATTCTTTTCGAATAGATTTAATTTAAATGTATATTTTTAGTTTTTATGGGTGAACATGCATACCTCAACATGCTTTCGGCTTGTTTAAACAAGCGTTTCAAGAATTCATTAAACTGTTTGCCAAGTGCCCACTGCAGTACACCGTGGGTGTATTGCTTTGTGGTAGAAAGGCCAAAAAAAAACCATTTGGGTGCTGTTAGGTCAACTGGATGAAAGGTTATGTGGGTAAAATAGTCAGATGGCTGTAATGCACACAAAGTAGGCAGTACGATGCCTTGCCCTGACTCATGCAACTATCCATAAAAAACTGACCTTTTTTTAGCACCCGATTCAGCAAAATAAAATGAGCAGACTGTTATTGATTTTTTAAATTATTTAAATTGAAAAGAGTGAACCCTAGTTACAACTAGGCCAATTTGCTCCTTCATTTTTTCATTGGCTAGCAGTGCACGAGGGTCATACGCGAAATGTGGTTTGCGGCGTGGTGCTAGCAGGAACTTTTTGTGTGGCTGGTGTTCTTTCTGAAGATTGTGGGTTTGCGAATGCCTTGTCGTAAGGAGTACCCAGCATTGTTTTTGGTTCGAAATTTCGCACTGCGCTGTTCACGCCTCCTACAACCACAGACACGAAGCAGGCTGCACGACGAATGCTAGCACAGCGAGTTTTTTTTTTCTCTTGAAGCAAATGCTAGGGCAGTGCTTGAAGATGGTCTGACTTGGCGTGACAATTGGACAGGTGCGGACAGCGGCTCAGATAAGGTAATTTTGCAGTCTGTGTCATCTCCGCGCGCTGATTGCCTTATTTTTTTTTTCATTGCTTCAAATGACTGTGGCTCGAATAAGGAAAATTTATGCACTTAAAGCTGCAACGATATTTCATGTGGTGGTGGCGTGTGATAAGAGGCACTGTTTTTACTGTGCCCCCCCAGGCATGCTGTGCACTTCTTGAGGAGTACGAGAGTTTGAGAGGTGCTCTAGTGACAGTGTTCTGGTATGTTGAGCGCATGACCATCCTCCACCTGAGCTTCCAATGCTGAGCGATTATGCACAGGATCTGGGTGGAAACGACTGCGAGGTAAGAGTGCAATAAAATTACATACAGTGGCGGTGACAGAGATTCCACCTGGGGGACAAAGATTTTCAAGTGTTTTCTTTTCAATGTAGATGAAGCATAAATTATAATTGATTGATTCTCGGGTTTAATGCACCAACGCTACACAGACTGTGAGGTGAGCCATAGTAGAGGGCTCCGTATTAATTTTGACAACCTGCGCATCTTTACATGCGCCGAAATCTCAACCACATGGGCATATTTTGCAGCAGACATGATAGACAAGAATTTCCATCCTGCACTGGGCGCCACCAATTCTTTCGGACTGCGGGGCGAGCAGACGACGCTGAGTCCCACGCTGTTGCTCCGTGCCATGCGTGAATATCAGACGCCCCGAACGGCATCGAAAATCGGTGTCATTTATTTGGCATTTCAGCAGCAACAAGTTTAGCAGTGCCTAAGGAGAACGTTTAATTCTTCCAAAAGGTGTCCCGTTTGCCCATCAATTCTGTTCCTAACCCGCTAAGGTGGCGGGCCAGTCCCCACCACTTTGTCCTGACAGGCATTGCCTGTGAGGCCACGTTTCGTCCTGCCAGCAGGACGCCTGACCTTTTTACCCTCAATTGATGTTTATTTTCGGAATTCTGGGAAAATTGCCGTCATTGCCTTTTACTTGGCGATGTTCAGAAGCTACTTGTCCGGGCAGGCGTGATTACGTCGTTACTGGCTGCACCAACAATCAGCGTAAGCGCAAAGTGCTCATGCAAGAACCGTGCGAAGTGCACCATGACAAAACAAGTGTCTGCATGTGCGGAGTCTATTGGCTGCACAAATTTCCTGCGTCGCTTGAGTGTCACCGTAAATGGGTCGTTGCGCTAAATCGCAGACTTAGAGCCTGGCAAATTTGCCAGAATGAGCCCGGTGGTACGCTGCCTTTGGAAGCGCTGTTTAATCACCCTCATGCTCAATCCTTATCGCACGTTTCTGTTCTTTGGAGGTATGTTTGGTCCGTTTCATCAACGGGAAGCCATCGAAAATCAATCAGACACTTATGCTGCAGCTTGGGTACGCGAAAAATTCTCAAGTAACCCTTGTGAAAACCGTGCTGATATTCGAATGTGATATAAATAATTAGCAACTTGAGAGTGGATGAAATGTTCCCTGACCTAGCGTATGGTGCTTGTTAGGAAAATTTAATGGTGAAGTACCGTCCCTGATTTAAAGACTGGTGCTACCTCGGCTATCCTCCAATCACTGAGAATAGTGCCTGTCATGAGAGACTGCGAAAAAAGTGCCGACAAAATCTACAGACTGCGGTATGTACTTTTCGGTATAGTGTGATTAATAACAGTATGATCTGAAGTAGATAATATTGTAAGCTTACTTAAAATGGAAAGTAGCTCCACACCAGTTTGTATTGCAAATTCAAAACCATATCGAAAATCCTAAATGTTTGCTTGGCTTGATTACATACGGATACTTGCTTCAAAGTCAGTTCAATTTCTATTCTTGCACTTTAGCCATTGGCCTCAGATTCGCTTCAATATCCCTGCTAAGCAATGACACACTCAAAATGCACAACACTGCTTCATGACACTGTTTCAAATAACCAGGGGCTAGAGCACTGCTAACAGGTATACATTATGACAGGTTCCAACATGAAATAACTAACCTGAAAGTACATAATCAGTGGGTGCACTGATGTGGCAGCGGTGCCTGGACCGATGCATTGAGCAAATGCGCTGGCTTCTGAACGGGTGGTCCAAGCGGCCAGATGATGGATGAAGGATTGACTATTCCTGGCGGCAAAGCGTACCCAGCACCAAGGAAAGGCCAGGCAGTACTTGGGTACAGCAGGTGCAGTGTCAGTTGGCCACGGAGGGCCCTGGCAAAGCCTTTGAAACTGGACTGAAAGCCAGCCAGCCAACCCGGACAGCCAGCAGCAGCACCTGAAAGTGCATAATCTGTGAGTGTGGTGGCACTTGATGAAATACAAGAAAAGCACACACAAACCACGAATGCTTACATTAAGCAGATTATTAATCGTTAATGAGTAACCTCCAAGGCCCTAATAAGAACATTCCCGCAACACCCAAACTGAAATTCAGGTCACAGTAATGTATTTATTAGGCACGCAGGTTCTGTGAGTGGGGTATGCCTGATATATGCAAAGCTCACTGCTATGCTAATTTGCATGGAACGCTTGCTAGCAGCCCATATGCATCGCTAGCTTTCAATCGGAACTGGTGTGTACTAGTTGAGGCTCCTCCATTTCAATGCCTGGCTTGCCTTTGCAAGTTCGATTCTCCAATATAAATAGAGTTGAGTGGGCAGGCGCCCCTGCGAGACCACGCGCGCGCATTTCACCTTCAATTTCCACGTATGTGAATGTGAGCTTCACGAGTACGGCACGCATACCACGACGCATATCGCGGCCCGAAGACCACGAGACGGGTCGCGACGGCGGCAGCCGGTCTCGCGAGCGTAATAGCTGCGAAGCGCACTGCACGGAATTAACAGTCGCCGCAAAGGCACTGTTTGAGAGACACATAACAAACAAACGCCCCGGTGTTTAAGAGCCTTGCGTGATGTCAAATAATTAGCTGCCGCGTTCTACAGCGCCAGCATCGCAACAAAGGTCTAGCTTCAGCGTAAATTGATGCTGACGGCTGCGGAAACGGTAGACTGGTAAATCCAAGGCGCCAAACAAGTATGCTATATCGCATAGGCTCTGAGAGCAAATGAGATGGGGGTCTACCGAATTACTGACCCATAAGCACCAGAACTCGTTCCGAACAAGAACAGAAAAACAAAAAAATGCGTACTCACCCCAGCAGAAACGACGTTTCCCGCCTAAAATCCTTCTTCACGCTGGTCTTCCCCTTCAAGGACACCGACACTTTGTTCGGACGCAATGTCATCCACCTTTGACGCGCGATGATCGTTCTTCCCGTTCCCGCGTGTTCAACACACGCGATAAAGCTTTTATAACTATGATTTAAGCTTGAAATAGATAAAACTGAACTATTCGCCCCAGCTACCACTCCGCACAAAACCAACTCCACAAACAAACACACAAAAAGGGAGTGATAGTTGCCAGACTGCAATAGCAGCATTTCTGGCATTTCTATGTTTGACGAAAATTGTGTTATTGGTAATTAACTTCCTGCTTTTAAAGTATTAAAAGTGTTTATAACTTGAATTCGAGGTTTTTAAACGCAAAAGCGAATAAAAGTAAACTAGCTGACATATATACTTACATTGAAAGAAGGTTTTAAAGTTAGTTTTGGTTTTGTTTTCACGGTGGGTTTCTCTACAGAGGAGGTGCGAGAAAACGAACTACTTTGGGTTTAGGAAGAGGGTGGCAAACGTCGGTGTGATTGAAAGCAAGGAACAGGCGCTAACTATGGTTTTAAAAAAGAAGATGTAATAAAACCTTCACCAGGAAAAAAAAAAGAAAACATACGACGAGGATTCGAACCATGGACTCTCAAAACAGTAATCGAAGACGTAACCACTCGGCCATACACGCGGGACTTCAGCTAATGTCTAAAATGATTGTATAACTACGTAAGCCGGCAATGAAAATTGTCGTTTGTGTCTAGTCAATGCTGCATTTTTGGAATTCTGGCAGTTCTAACGCTTGTTTCTCACGCACCGATCTTGCAGACGAGGTCACATTGTTAGTACTCCGAGCGATTGAGCCGGAGCTCCCTTATTTGACTCAAGCAAAGCTATCGCAGGTCACCCGCGATCTTTTCTTCGCAAGCCACGGTAGCCACGACGGAAATGGCATGCGCCGTTGGAATTGTGGCGTTGGTAATGCTTGTTTGTCACGCACCGATCTTGCAGACAAGCAACATCGCGCTAAAACTACAAGCGATGTCAGGCGCATACAGCAGCGAAAACCTCTGAGTTTGTAACAAGTTGGGGATAATGCAAGGCAATATTAAAGAGACCGAAGCATGCGGTGGCGGCGACGTAATAAGTGCAGCAAACAAGTACTGTGGGCGGCAGCCACGAGCGAAAAAGATGTAACATGGGCCGCCCCCGCCGGCCTGCGCAGAAATGGAAACACGCAATCGAAAAAAACTGTCCGGCCGATTCAGTTTGTTGTTGACGAAGAGCAAACGAGGCTTCAGCAACAAACGATTGTGCTTGCCGTGGTATGAGTCAAAGCATATCTTGACATCGTTATGCTATCGTCCGTCTAGAAGGGAAAAATCAGAACGCAAACGTTTACGTCTAGCGTCTATACCAGATATAGACGCTGCTGTTTAATGATATCTGGAGACAAATTTTTAGCTGGTGGTGAAGCAGCGGATATTTTGTAGTGTGGACAAGTGAATTTTATGGGTTAACTGAATGGCTGAAATTGAAATATGCACTCTAGAAACATTGATAAAACAACAGTATAAACAAGAATTTGAATTTTGTTCGATCACACTGAAAGTGCAAGTTATCAGAGTTTGTACTGTACTTTACCTTGTGCTGTATCTTGTACTTTGCATGCTTCCAATGCTGACAAGGCAGAACATATATTGTCTGCGAGATGTTACACAAAGCATCAGACATGACGCGCTGATTTGTGCGATATGTGACATGTTGTAAGAATACCTTGAAGACATGTTGCAGAACGTCTAGGACTCATCGTTGAAATCTTTATATCATGAACATGTTGTTGATCTTCGACATGTTGTTTGACTCTTTACGATATCAGACCTTTATAATCTTGCAGTATATCGACATCTAGTAGAAGTCCTTATCATTAAAGACATGTCGTTATACTTATTCGACAAGTCGTTGAAATCTTTGCGATATTGGACCTTCATGATGTTGAGGACAACGAAATGTCGTTGAATTCATAAGGTGTCGACAACATGCCGTAAAAGTTATGTGGTTTTCGTTGAAATCTTTGTGATATTGAAGACATCTCGAAATCGTTATGATATCATGCATGTCGTATGGATATGTTGCCATATTTTCAGCTGGGATATACGTACCGGTACAAGAAAGCGCTGAGAGTTGCATTGTGAAAGCTGGCTACCTGTACAAAATGCAACTTCCTTGAAAAATGCAACTTATTTAATACACTCACACTGCACAAAAATATGCTAAGATGCTGCCTAATTAGGCTCATACATCCAGGACAGTGGGTATTAAAGTTTTAGTGCACGTGGCTGTCCATGTCAAAGAAGCATGCAGATAGTATTTGGCATCAGTTGCTGATGACTTGCCCACAAATAATCACCATGAGTCACTGAAAATACAACAAAAAGTCAACAAGAACTCCACAATAGAAAAATCATTGTGCGGACCACAACGAAAATTCCGTTGTGTTCTCAATGTGTAAACTCAATGAACATTGAGTTTCACAAATAATCACCATGAGTCACTGAAAATACAACAAAAAGTCAACAAGAACTCCACAATAGAAAAATCATTGTGCGGACCACAACGAAAATTTCGTTGTGTTCTCAATGTGTAAACTCAATGAACATTGAGTTTCACAAATAATCACCATGAGTTACTGAAAATACAACAAAAAGTCAACAAGAACTCCACAATAGAAAAATCATTGTGCGGACCACAACGAAAATTCCGTTGTGTTCTCAATGTGTAAACTCAATGAACATTGAGTTTCTGTTGATTTTCCGTTGAATCAATGAGAACTCAATGAAACGTCAACAGAAATTCAGAACCCATTTTTGTAAGGGTAGCCTGGTATCCAGCACATTTTGTGATAATGGGATTAGGTTCTACTCACAATGCAACCTGAAAGACAATGCGAACAAAAAAAAAACCGACAAAGCCCGTGAAAATTTCTAAGGCACAATTCAACCAATTGCTCCGAAAAGTGGCGCTTCATATGAATTGCAAATGCGGACAAACAAAGCCGTCGTCCATGAAGAAGAATGCCGGAAGCTCGCCGCCAAGGAGCAGATCCCCAAATGAATGCAAATTAAATCAAGACAAATTCAAACACCCTTTTCCCCCCCGAGCCTATGTCGGGCAGAGGGAAAGGTTCAGAGAGTAACAGATTACCCCAAAGTTTCACATTGCATGCTGCACTCCTTGCAGCGGCGCGAGCCGGAAGGCGATGTAAATCAGTCAGTGTGCTCAAAAGGCTGAGGTTTCGTCTTGTAGTTACGCTGAAGCCTTTAAGATTTGTAGTTAAGATTTAAACAACGCAGGAAGTCTCGTCAGGATTGCGAGTTTTACCTCCTCTACTATTTCAGGTAATCGCGCCCAATTTTTAGGCAGAAATCAAATACACCTAAGCCCACTTGTTTTTTTTAAAAAGGGCGAAATCCACATGTGTGTATTGAAATGAGTCGCTTTAACTTAAGGCCAAGATAATTTATGTTCTTGAATCCTACAGTTTAATTAACAAAGGAAACTGAGATGAATCTGAAGGGCTCACGGGGTAGTGAAATTCTTACGGCGAAGGTAACACAACAGTCTGGTGGAGAACACTATCCTTGATTACAATCCAGTCCACTTGTCAACAGTTGTGTGAATAAACTTTATCACATTGGCACTCGACAAAAGCAACATGTTGAGACATGAAAATTGGCATCTGCCGTGCGAGCCATAATAAGTAACTAAATGTTAAGTGCTGAATTCTGTTAGGTTCGAGTGAAAATGGTTGTGCGGAAATGACGTTGCTTCAACATTTCTGTTTTGGAAATAGCTACTGTTCGCTGGTGGCCTGTTTGCATGTTTGCTACTGTTTGTTTACTGGGGCAGCCGTTCGTGTTAAGAACAAGAAACAAAATGACAGTTTTGTATTACGCGTGCTCAGGAATAGACAACTTGTTCGGGAGTCCAAACCGAGATTGCCGACGCACTACATCCGTTCGTAACCGTATTTCTAGTCAGTTATAGTATATTTATAGTCAGGTAACGTAACTCCATTGCTCCTGTGACTATCCCATTTATCCATCTGATAACGCCCAGTGTACTTAAGTTTGAATTTTATTACATCAGTCCATATTCCACTTTTCGCCGACGACTGCGTTATCTTTAATAATATTCATTCTATTAGTGACCAGGAAGCTCCAAACTCCTCACTCGCTGCAATCCTCTCCTGGAGCCTTCAATGGCGCATGGTACTAAACCCGGATAAAACTGTCTTCCTTCGTATCACCAATAAACGAATCCTCAACAATTTTCGTACTCTCTTGCAGGAAATCCTTTAAACCAAGTTCAGGAATATTTGGACATAACTTTAACAAATAATTTTATCTCTAACCCGCATGTTACTAACGTTTCTTCCTCTTCATTTCGTAAATTATGTTTACTTCGGCATAAGCTTCGAGACGTTCAAACGTTAACCTACTTGCATACGTAACGCTAATTAAACCTAAAATGCTTGCGCTGTTTGGGACCCTCATACATCAAAGAATATTTACTTATTAGAAAGGATCCAAAGGAGAGCTATTGGGTTTGTTTATTCAAAATGTCATCGCACAGATTCGGTTTTCGAGCTCATCCGTGACAACGATATTCCAACTTTGCACTCCAGAAGACCGTTTTTCCGCCTTAAATTATTGTGTTTACTTTATCACCGCAAACTTGCTTTGGACTGTAGTTCTTTCTTGAAACCCCTTGCTACTCGCCGTACTCGTCATTCCCATTCTCTGCTTTTAACCCCAATGTTCGCTTTCACCAATCTGTTTAAATTTCGTTTTTTCCCCGCACAATTAATGATTGGAACAATACACCCGAAAATTCTCTAAACTCTCTTGGTTCATCTGAAGCAAATGTTTAGTTGTGCATATGTAGTTGCCTCTAGCGTTCACGGTTTTATACCTCAGTTCTTGTTTCTGCTTTTTGCTGTTTACTGTTTGTGTTTGGTTGATATTGTTACCACATTATGCCCCTCCTGCTTGGGCCTACACGGCCTGCAGTATGTTCTTAAATAAATAAATAAATAAACAAAGGGTAAATAAAATATACTTTTTGCCCTAAATAAATTATACTTTTAAAAAAATGTTTTTCCCTTATCATCATCAGAATACTAGGCATCGTCATCATCATCATCATAAAAATTCTTCGCACGAAATCTGCGTTTGAGTGTTGTCATGCAATGCGCGACCGCAGCACGTCGTCATGGAGGCTGAGGTTTGCAACGGCGTTGCTGTATTCGCCACACTAAGCGGCAATAGGTGGCGCCACCAGAAATCCAATATGGTGGTTGGAGAGGTTATACAGCCGAGCCGTATAATCTCTCAGGGTGCAATGAGTGGTGTCACTTTAGCCACTGTAGCGGCGTATGGCGAATGCGCGGTGGTAACGGTGGAAAATATAACAACACATAGTAGTGGTTGGCGGTTCCCAGCGGTTCTAAGTATGAAAAACATTCCTAAAAAATATGAAAAGGTCAAACGGCCTTGATATTTTCATACAAAGCGGCTTATGCTGCCCCTGAAGAAATGTCATCCCAGCAAGGCATTTGTGCTTGCTGTTGAAGCCGACTCTAAGAAGATCTGTGTAAGCTTTGTCTTTGCATGCTGGCTTTCACACATTGCCCGCTGCCCAGTGAAAGATGGCTATCGGGAGGGAGAGCGTGATTACAGAAAACGGCTAGAACTCTTGCGTTATCGAACGTACTCCGAAACAAAGTGTACGACAATTATCTGCTAGGACAATAACGAGTTCCGTTTAGTTGCTACGACTAGATGGTTGGTTCACAGCGAAGTTGTAAAGTTGTAAATGTTACAAAACATTTTCTGCTATCAATACATGGACACCTACGGAGAGAGTAAGGTTACAGAAAATGGCTGTAACTTTTGTTTTATCGGAACTATCCTCGAACACATTACATGAAAATTAGCCTCTGAGCTACGCACCCTGCTTACCCATGGTCGGAAGGACATTGAAGTTTTCGCTTAGCTAGATGAGGAAAAAACTTAAAGCGAAAATATTTTTGTGACCTCACAGACCTTAGAAGTAAAAGCACAAATCTGTGAGCGTATAGTGTGCTACACGATTCCTAGTTGCATCAAAGAGCCATTTTTCACCGGTCAGTGTGGAAAGACTGGTAAGTACGTTACGCCTCGGTGCACAACGGTTTCAAGTTTATTTATTATTTATTTATTTATTAAAATACTCTCAAAGCCCGAAGGTGTTGCAGAGAACAGCGGGTAAATTTATACAACAGTGGTTAAAGCCATGTAGGATCCCGAATGTTGGCAATGGAGGCGGGGAGCTGCTTCCAGTCGTCGCAGGTCTTGGGAATTAACGAGTAAAAGTAGGGGTTTGCGTGACAGTTAGGAACACCTACCTTGAACCTGTGATCGTTACGTGAGGGTTTCTACAATGGAGCAGAAATTAGAGCCTGTTTTAGAATGGGATTAGTAAAGGAAATCCTATGACAAAGGCAAAAGCACGTAATTTTCCTTCCGGCAGCAAGGTCACTGAGTTGAAGACAGGAATTTATTGACGTGATGCTAGCGGTTTGTGAGTAGTTTGTGACAATGAGTAGTTGTGACCTTGGCTTACGCACCTCGTTTGGCCGTGAGAAGCGCTGCCTGCGGTCCCGGGCCAGGAAAGCAAATCGAAAATCACTTGTTTTAGCGCGCGCAAGACGAGTTTCTCGTCTGCATTAGCTTTGGCGGATAATTGCGTATTGCGTCATCATTCTGCCAATGCGGTGCCTAGGTATAGCATGTACCATTATCGGGTATCGGCGCTCGGCTTTGCGCGTCACCGCCGACTGGCCAACGCCAAAAGCTCAAGGCAGTGTCCAAGATGTCATCGACTGATGTGCAGACACTGAAAAAACACCGTCAGCGATGCGTTTTCGGAAATTTTCGCTGGTTTTTACGCTTCGAGAACTGAAATAAGAAACTCTCAGAGCATACTGAATTTAGTAATTTATTCAAAACCAAACAAATTATCTGAATATGTCAGCATAAAAATCATTCACATATAATGAAGGCTCGCACAAAGAAAATAAAGTCCGGATGATTCCGCCCTGTGGGATTCTAGTTGGTAAAGGTCACACCTTGAGCCCATCTCATGAGGCTGATCAAATGAACAATAGGTGGAAGCTTTCAACTTTGATGAAAAACCTAAATGCAGTATAAATAAGTCTGCAAGGTAGTGAGCTGACGTCAGCGTAATGAAGAAGCGGGGTAGTCGACTGGTTAATACCTGCGATGACTTGGGTTATACACTCCGTGCACCCGCTTGGCAGGCAAGTGCTCAGGACGTTGCGCTGGGCATGGCGGTGGTACTAGAAACCTAGTACCTTGTTTGTGCTCCACGAGCCAGCTTTACGCTGTGAATCCTTCCGGGAAGATAGTCGTAGAGTGCGTCCACGAAACTCGGGAAAGTGCTACAGTGGATAGAATAGGAAAGTGTGATGACCGCAGCCGCTGCCGTGTGACGCTGCTGGAGGAAATTCGAGGTGGCGCTGTCACAGGCTTACACGTTTGATGCGACGGCGGCGAAATATGGAGTACGAATGTTTTCGCGCGCAGCACCACATCGAGAAAGCCTCTTTGATAGCTATTCTACGTGCTCTCGCAAATTGAGATACAATGAATGTGTTATTGTTTCAAGAACTACTACAATCGAAGCTTACGACCGACTGTGCGCGCTTTGACAGCCGAATATAGCCGGCTGGCTCTGACACTTATGAAATGCCAATCAGAGAATTGTGGACTGGTAACTGGTAAATACGCATTTTATTTTCGACGTGCTCTTTACAAACAAACAAAACCTGCTCACGTTTGGTGAATTTCTCATGATTCGTTCAAAATTACAAAGGCTCGAAGCCATCAACTTTCTTTGCTCAATGGGCCTTGCCTTTTGCTGCTAGTTCTTTTTTGTGTGTATGTGCGAACAAATTCAAAGCATTTTTTTCTGGAATTGTCTGCGGGAAAGCGTTTGCGACCTTCGATTCTGCTGTTACGTGAGGCAAATGAGCTTTAAGCGCTTCTTCCTTCCGCGAAGAGGCATGCCTTCTCCTTTTTCAATGCCTTCGTGTAAAAGTGCAGCTAGATGGACCAAAAGGAATTTGATAGTCATGGACGGGGAGAGTGGCAGACTTTTCCAATATGTCACATGCTTCGTAAATGCTTCCAATGGCTGGAATGGTACGTGTCCGGGCTTTGGCTTTATCCTGCGCAGTGCGGCACACGCTGTAAGCCACTGTGAAGGGCGAAACTTTGAGCGTGTGGTTCCCTCCATGTTGCCGAAGGTAGGGTCAAGTTCTTGACAGAAAAGGAGAATGGGGGGTTCTTCAAACTGTGCCCTCACAGGGGAGTCACCATCCTTCGCGTTTTTATTGCTGGATGGGGCCGCGGGTGCGCTTCTCGATTGACACTTCCTGCTCGGGGAAGTTGTTTCGGCTGGTACTTCGGAATTAAAGATTGGGAAATTGCTTGGGCACAGCTTCCGGGGGCAACCGAGGCCTGCCCCTGTAGATTAAGAGAGAGAGAGAGAGAGAGAGAAAGACTTTATTTATGGCCAGCAGGGAGTGGGAGGTCGGGATGCGCAGAGCCTCCACATCCCACCCACGTTCACGACGTCTTCGGGACTAGGCCCCGCCGGCGTCGGCGTGAGCGGTGCGCGAAAGGTACTCGGGAGTTCGTCCCTTTACCCCCCGTCTGCGACTCGCTCCGCTTCTGCCTGGCGAGAGCAGCCTCGAGCTGCTGGACGGCTAGAGTTTGTGCGGCCAGGTCCCTCGAATATACGGCACTCGTTATGGTGTCCGGCAGCCGGCCGTAGAGGTCGGCAGCTTCCACGGGGTGCACTGCATAGTCCCACAGGATGTGGGCCAGAGTTTCGCGATGTTGCCCGCACACACTACACACGTCACTGGCGTACACGTCCGGGCACACGTGACGCGCGAGCGCCGGCGTTATCACTGACTGTGTTTGTAGTTGGCGTAGTAGCACTGCCTGCTGTCGTGTTAGTTCCGGGTGGAGCGCCGGAGCGGTGCGCCGGCCGAGCCGGTACCACTCCAGCACCTCCCCGTACGTGAGGAGGGGCTCCGGGTCCCACTCCACGTCGTCGTTGTCGTCTTCGTCGTCGTCTTCGCGTTGGCCTCCCTCTGTCGCGGAGCTCGGCAGTGGGGAAGAGACCGCCGCCGCGCGGTTGGTCAGACCTCGCGCGGCTGCGTCCGCCGTCTCGTTGCGGTTGGGGAGACCGTCGCCCACGTTGCCTCTGATGTTGGTGTGCGCCGGGAACCACCGAAGGTGGGTGGCCGGCAATCGCTCCACTGAGACAGCTTCTCCATTCACGGTATGTTCAACGTGACGGGAGATGTACCTTTCGCCGAAGCGTAGCTCGCACACGGCAGCCGCTTCTCAGTACCATGGTTGCTCGTCGCCACTGCGCCAACGCAGACGCGTGTCCTTCGGAACGCCAAACAACGACAGTTTCTTTTTGCAGGAGTTGTACACTGTAGAGCAGCCCGGCACAAAACTGTGGCTATGCTTTTGCGGAACTAATGCATACTTAAAACTGCCACGGCACAGGAAACAAGCGGTGCTTCTCTCTGGTCATAGCGGCAATCGCATTGCAGACGATCCGTGCGCACCTCACCAGGCGACGTGTAAACGATCGCGCGCACCCCCTCGTTGATCCCTATCGGCGGCTTCAAAGCGCCTCGCAGGCGCTGCATGCCGCTAATCACACTTTCCTATTCTAGCCACTGTATAAGTGCGGAGACGCTCCCACACTCTCTCTCTCTCAATGGCGATCCCCAGTTCGTCGGAGTCTGAGCTTGATAGGCCACGTTGTTTTGACAACTTGGTTTTCACCAACTCCCACACGTTTTCTATTTATGTACAAATCCGGGCTTCTGTCAGGATACGGGAAGGTTGTTGTTGTGAGTCTTTAGAAGATGTCTTGAAAACTTTTGGCGGTATGAACTGGCGCGCCATCTTGTTTGAAATGATACAGACCGTCCTGGAACAGTCCATCCAGCACGTGTGGCACGAAGACTGTTTGAATTATGTCGGCGTAGGCTGCTGCCATGATTTAAGTATTTGAGTATGATTTTTATTTCTTGCCAAAACCAAGGGGAGGCTGAGATTAAAGCGGACGGGGCCTGACCGGGGCCTTAGCCACATGATTTACAGCGTGCACAATTACACATCTGTTCACAAATCGTAAAAGAGAAGGAGCACAAAGCAAAGTAATTACTACATTTCCTATATATTCTACAAAGCATAGGTGTACAATTCACAGTAGAATCAGAGTGTACACATAAACGCAGTAATTAGTACGCATGAAGTTTGATCAGTTACACTACTATGTCACAATTGCGTATGAATGAATTTTTGTTTGAAATTGTTTTTAATTTCTACCTTTAGGGGAGCATGTAGATAGGAAGCAAGTCTCGAGGTGTTGTTCGAGGAATTAGAGGGCATTAAATGGGATGTAATAGGGCTTAGCGAGGTTAGGAGGGCAGGCGAAGCCTTTACGGTGCTGACAAATGGACACGTCCTATGTTACCGTGGTCTAGAGGACAGAAGAGAACTGGGTGTGGGACTTCTAGTCAATAAAAGCATAGCTGGCAACATAGACGAATACTATAGCATTAACGAAAGGGCAGCAGGTCTTGTAATTAGGCTCAATAAGAGGTACAAGCTCAAGGTGGTGCAGGGCTACGCGCCCACATCCAACCACAACGACCAAGTAGTGGAACGCTTCTATGAAGATGTGGAATCGGCAATGGCTAAAGTAAAAACACAGTATAGCGTAGTTATGGGAGACTTCAATGCCAAAGTAGGCAAGAATCAGGCTGGAGACAAGGCAGTTGGGAACTATGGTCTGGGCTGTAGAAATAGCAGGGGGGACCTACTAGTTGAGTTTGCAGAACGGAATAACCTACGCATAATGAATACCTTCTTCAATAAACCGTAGAGTCGGAAGTGGACCTGGAGGAGCCCGAATGGGGAGCACAAAAATGAAATAGACCTCATATTATACGATAACCCTGGCGTCGTGCAGGATGTGGAAGTGCTCGGAAGGGTAAGGTGTAGTGACCACCGTATGGTAAGATCTCGAATTAGGCCAGATTTGAGGAGGGACCGCAACAAGCTAGTACGAAAGAAGCCGATAAATGAGCTAACAGTAACACGTAAAGTAGAAGAATTCAGGATCGCGCTGCAGAACCGATATTCCGCCCTTAACGATGAATCCGAGCTTACGACACAGGAAGCCAGCGACAACCTTAAACGCATTATCACGAAGCGCGCAGTGAAGTCGGGGGCACTATGGCTAGACAGGATACTGGTAAACTTTCACAGGAGACAAAAGATCTAATCAGGAAACGGCAAACCATGAGAATCTCCACCGCAGCTGACAGAATAGAACTAGCCGAGCTCTCGAAGATAATCAATAAGCGTAAGACAGCTGACATAGGGAAGTCTAATATGGAGAGGTTCGAATACGCTGTAAAGAACGGAGGTAGCCTGAAAGCAGTAACGAGACGTCTTGGCATGGGGAAAAATCAGATGTATGCACTTAAGGATAAGCAAGGCAATATCATCACAAATAGGGACAAATTAGTCACAGTGGTCGAGGAGCTCTATAGGGATCTGTACAGTAGCCGGGACATACAGGATAATGCCGAACGAGACTGTAGTTCTGACGAGATAGACATCCCACCAGTAACGACCGAAGAAGTAAGGAAGGCTTTGAAAGAAATGAAAGGGGGCAAAGCACCTGGTGAGGATCATATACCAGCAGACCTCTTGAAGGATGGCGGAGAAATTTTACTTGAAAAACTGGCAAACCTGTATACGCAATGCCTAATGACCGAAGTGGTACCGGAATCTTGGAATAACGCGAACATCATCCTAATCCATAAGAAAGGCGACATGAAGGACTTGAAAAATTACAGACCGATCAGCTTACTGTCAGTCGTCTACAAGGTATTTACCAAGGTAATCGCTAACCGAATCTCTGAAACCTTAGATTTCAGTCAACCTAAAGAACAAGCAGGGTTCCGTAAAGGTTATTCCACAATCGACCATATTCACACGATCAATCAGGTGATAGAGAAGTGCGCTGAGTATACTGAACCCCTATATATAGCCTCCATAGATTATGAGAAAGCATTTGACTCGGTCGATACCCTAGCAGTCATTCATGCATTACGGAACCAGGGGGTAGATGAGCATTATGTAAGAATACTAGAGGGTATCTACAATGGGTCTACAGCTACCATCATCCTCCATAGGGAGAGCAGTAAAATACCTATAAGGAAGGGTGTCAGACAAGGAGACACAATCTCTCCAATGTTATTCACAGTATGCTTAGAAGAAGTATTCAGAACGTTGGATTGGGAACAGGTGGGAGTAAGGGTTAATGGAGAATACCTCAGTAACCTTAGATTTGCTGATGACGTTGCCTTGCTAAGTAACTCGGGGGACGAATTGCAAAGCATGCTTTCCGCACTGGGCGAACAGAGTAGAACCGTGGGCCTGAAAATTAATATGCAGAAAACTAAAGTAATGATCAATAACCTCGGCACAGCACAGCAGTTTCAGATAGGTGGCGAGGCAGTGGAAGTTGTAAGCGAATATATCTACTTAGACCAAGTTGTGACCCCAGATCCCAACCATGGGGCAGACATAATTAGAAGGATCAAAATGGGGTGGGGTGCATATGGCAGATGTGCTCAGTTAATGAATAGGGGCCTACGATTATCGCTGAAGAAGAAAGTGTATGACAGCTGCATCTTACCGGTACTCACCTACTGGGCAGAAACTTGGTTTCTGCTTGGTTTCTAAGAGGGTTCAACTTAAATTGAGAACGACTCAGCGGGCAATGAAACGGAAAATGATAGGTGTGACATTAAGGGACAAGAAGTGAGCGGAGTGGGTCAGCGAGCAAACTGGTGTTAAAGACATATTAGTAGAAATTAAGAAGAAATGGACGTGGGCAGGGCATGTAGTGCGAAGGCAAGATCACCGCTGGTCATTAAGGGTAGCAGAGTGGATCCCTAGAGAAGGCAAGCGTTGCAGGGGGCGGCAGAAAGTTAGATGGGCAGATGAGATCAAGAAGTTTGCGGGGATAAATTGGTCACAGTTGGCACAGGACCGAGGTAATTGGAGAATAATGGGAGAGGCCTTTGCCCTGCAGTGGGCGTAGATAGTCTGGTGATGATGATGATGACGCACATGAATATTTCAAACCCCTGCTTATATACCAGTATTGCAAGCGTTTTGCTTAAGTAACACTTCTTTGACCTGTTTTTTAAACGTAAGTTCACTGGCGTCGAAGTTTAATTTTTTTCCCAATAGTTTGAATATTTCAGTTGACTGGTACAGGAAAGATTGCTCACCATGGTTCATTCTTACTTTTGGAGTGTACCGTATTGTATGCCTGAGATAGCCAGAAGAATTATTGTTAACTTGATTGTGGGTCTTTTGCTTATAAATGGTGTGCAGAACCTTCATGTAATAGATTTGGTCACCTCGAAGCATTGAATATTTAGTAAATAAAGGACTTGTCCTGAAATCTGCCTAACAGCCATGATAATCTAAATATATGCGGAAAATTCTTTTTTGCAATACAATGAGCCTGTTATAATTAGTGTTAGCTGTGGTCCCCACACCAAAATCCCTTACCGAAGTTTTGAATGAATGCGAGCATTGTAGAAATTTGGTTTCAATCATAGTGGTATCAAATGACCGATTCTATATATGAGACCTGTACTTTTAGAGAGTTCGGCGGACAGGTGAGTTGTTCTTGAAACCACATACCTAAGTTGTTCTTGAAACCACACACCTAAAAACTTCTGTTCTGGCACTCGGTCTAACTTGGTTCCGCTGAATATAATCTGGATTTCTTTCTCGACATTGTTATTGTACGGCCTAAATATAATGTAAGTTGTCTTTGTAGCGCTAAGTTGCAATTTATTATCTAATAACCAATTTGATAATTGTTCCAAGTAAACATTTACCATTGAGTGAAGTTTAATTATTTTATTAGATGTGAAGAATACGTTATTTTCATCCGGCTGCATAACAAGTTGTTGCGCACCTTCTGTATTTATGATGCCATTTACACAAACTATAAACAGTAACGGGCCTAACTTGGAGCCTTGCGGGACACCTTGTTTTAGCTCTAATATGTCTGATGCAATTGAGTTTTGTTGAACAAACTGCTTTCTTTGAGTCAAATAGCTTTTTAAACGGTTACTTGCCATGCCACGTCTTCCATATCTCCCCAATTTATTTAGCAAAATATTACGATCTATCGAATCAAATGCTTTTTTATGGTCTAAAAATAGTCCAATTGTGAACTGCCTGTTTTCAATATCTGCAATCATTTTAAATTTAATGTACAGTAATGCTTGCTCTGTTGATTTCGATTTTTGGAAACCATTATGATACTTCGAAATTACATTGTGTTTCAGAAATAAAGTCGATAGTCTATTATGGATTACTCTTTCAAATACCTTGGAAAAAACTATCAGGACTGATATTTGCCTGTAATTTGATACATTGTCGTGTGCTCCCCCTTTATGAATCGGCGTCACTCTAGCAACTTTCAGTTCTTCAGGAAAAAGACCGGTGAACAGACATAGATTAATAATGTAGGCTCACACGTCACTTACTCCTAGTGCCACGGGCTTAATTACACTCGATAAAAACCCGTCAATTCCTGCCGCTGCATAAATATTTATTTTTCCGATAGACGATTTCCCCATCGCTCTCCCGATAGACGATTTCCCAATCTAGCGATTCCACAAGTTGTCGGAAATGTTCGATTGTGCGGTTGTTCACCTTACGAAAGAAGCGCGGTTGAGGGGATAGATCATCTATAACAGAATGAGTCTGGATAAAAAAGAAAACTGGAAAATGATGACTGATATCCACAGTCAGAGCTCCTGTCGATATATCACAATCACAAAAATTCTATATACAGACATCCAAAAGTATGGCACTGTTAGTGTCAATTCTAGTTGGTAGCATTATGTGATTAACACAACCATGACAAGATAGCAATGTTTTCAGTTCAGGAGGCGCTCCTTCTTTCGAGGTCATATCGTTGTTCAAATCACCCATTATAGTGCGCGATTCATTGCGCGAACAAGCATGTCAATAATCGCTCCAAGAAGGTGTAAAATGTTCTTTTTTTACCCGTCGGAGGTCTATAGATTACACGCATAGTCATTTTCCGTACGTGAAAAGTTAAGCATTCGAAATCATTGGCAACTTCCGAAAATTCTTCAATACTGATGAAACTAATGGTGTCTTTTATGTATACACTGATGCCTCCACCTCTTTTCTTTCCCTTCTCAGGTGCATTGTACGGTACCCGTCTAGCAGTGGTATTGGGTCATTCTCAGGCAACCAAGCTTCAGTAAGAAATCAGATACCTAATTCATATGTAATTGAGTGTAATAAGATATCCAGTTTATCTATCTTATTTCTAAGAATTCTCATATTGATGTGCTTTCCAGAAAATGAGCTACGGTTTGAAAATTCTGCGTTGAAACTCCTAATGTCATAATAATACCGGTTTCTTTTGAACTTGTCATACCAGATTGCAGAATCAGATGCCTAGATGGAAATTCGCACGCCATTACTTACTTGTTGCAGGTAATTGATTTTGGACTCCAGAACTATACGTATTAAAGGCACCAGTATTAACATAGCGCAGAGTTCGGCGACAGTTCTACCTACAAAACAGTTGAAATATCCTAGGAAACTAAGTTTGGAGGGATCGCTTTGTAGCAAAACGAACATTTCCAAGTACTACAACGTACGTAGGTTATTCCAGTAGATAGCTGTGCACAGGTGAATAGGAGGACGTGAGGTGGGTTTCACAGCTAGGTATAGTCGGTTCTTCGCTAGGGGAGCTCCATTTGAAGCAGAATGCGCTGAAGAATCTCTTTATTCTTCTCGAGGTACACCGGGCACTGGAAAGGCATCATCGTATTGTAGGCGTCCTCTTCGGTAACATCCGCCAGCGGCGTTGCAGTGTTTATAGTAGTCTCTCCTTGCACACCGCACACAGCGAAACTCTGCCTTGTTGGCCGGGCAGTAGATTTCCGTGTGTCCGATCTTTGCACACTTCACACACCTTGGCACAAACGTAATATTGAAGACCGGACAGTGTGTCCAACCGACGTAGAGATGCTTCCTTTCTTTCATTTGCTCGTATGCTTCCTTTCCAGTTTTGAGGACCGCTGTTTCTCCGGCTTTTCCCTTCGGTGTCTCACGAGGTCGATGTCTTCTTTTCCAGCATTGATGTTGTTTTGTCCCACTATCCTTTCGACGATTTCTTCGTCTTTGATGCTTTCATCGATGCCGACGATCTTGAATTGCGGTAGTTGCATCCGTGGCTTTCTTGCTGCTACGTCTCTTAAGTTCTTGTACTTGCTTATGTGCTCTTGAAGTCATTTCAGCCTTCCTGCGGATGTAGAGGACACAATCACTCCTTCCTTGCTCTGGCGGAGCTTGACATTTCTGAGACCAAGCTGGCAAGGGTCGACATTGGCTGCCGTTAGAATGAGTGCTCATGTGGGTTGCTCTTCTGTCGTTTTCACTGTTTCGAAATATTCAACTGTGGGGGCCTTCTGTAATGCCTTGCTGTAGTCCACAGTGTGTCTTTGACCTTGTGTTGCCAGTGCCTCAGTAAGTCCTTCCACTTTGCGTCGAAGTCCACAGTTCTCCTCCACCATGTCAAGACACACCCATCTCATGCCGAGGAAGTCATCTAATAACGAATCTGTTAAACATGAAATTCTTGTGTTTTTGTTGCATTGGACTCCAAGATCAATAAATGTCTTTATGAATCTCCTGTCTACTTCTTGAAGTCGTAACCTCAGAGTGGAAACCTCTTCACCCTCTCCTGAGCTACCGATGGGTGGGTAGTCCTCTGCTGTGTTTTGTCCACCTTCCCGGTTCTACTTGCCCTGGGCCGTGGCCGTAGCAGAGGGAGACAGCTCGTTCAATTTTGTTGTCGTTTTGTATTTCGACCAGTTGGTTTTCTGTCCCGCATCTTCTCCATCTGTTGTGCCTCTGTTGATCTTGCTTGGGGTGTCGAAGCATGATGGAGTGGACTCACTGTTCCCGTCCTCGTAATCTATGTCTGTTGGCATCGCCATTTCTTCCCTTTATTCGTTGTCTTCTTTTCCCTTGTTTTTTCTTTTGCTTCTTTTCATTATTCAAAGTATTCCTTGTTTCCTTCAGTTGGGTTAAGTGCTGCCTTCTTAAGTCGCTTTTTTTCTTTTCCTGACAAATTTGGCGGAACCGTATTTCTGGTCTAGCCACGCTGCTTCTTAGAAATGGCCTCGCCCATGTTTGTTTATTTTTTTGTTTTTCTCTAAAACGTGCATAACGACTTTTTGGGCTTTCTCTCCATTCTTGAGGCTGTTTTTTGTGCAATAAACGTCCACAGACTGTCTTTGAGCTCTACAATTCCTCATTCAACCATTCCGCAACGTTTGCAATCAGTTTTCAGCTTCGAAAATACGTTCTCTGTCGCGTAGACGGCGGTATGACACAGAAACTAGGTTGATTTTGCTGTTCATGCCATATTCCACTCTACTGAGCGAGAATTGACGCTCATGGCCTGCTGTTCTTGTATTCTTCACCTTCGGAGAGTCTTCTCCAGGGGTGTTGTCGTTGTTTCCTGGTTCCGCAAACGATTTGTGGTCTCTTGTACGGGAATTGCCCACGGCTCTCAAGTGCTTCGATGGTTGTTTCACGTCATGTGACTCTGCCGAGTGGTCGTAGGCCTTGGTAGCTGATGGCCCCCCACACGATGACTGTTGTCCGCCCGCTGGAGCGCACCTTCCAGACATATTTTTCGTCATACCTCCGGGATAGTGGTAAAAACCCCATTATACCAGCAAGAACTGTTATACATGTCTGACATTTAAACGTTAAGTTCAGGAAATTGCCACCGTATAGAAGCAAGAACACCCATATGTTTGAGATTTCGGCGCACGTTAAGATGATCATTCTGTTCTTTAAGGTGGTCAAAATTAATCCATACGAGCCCTTCACCATGGCGCGCCTCATGACCTTAGAAGCTTCGGCGAGTTAAACCTCCCCATCGTTCAATTATCATCATCATCATCACCAGCCTATCTACGCCCACTGCAGGGCAAAGGTCTCCCATTATTCTCCAATTACCTCGGTCCTGTGCCAACTGTGACCAATTTATTCCCGCAAGCTTCTTGATCTCATCTGCCCATCTAACTTTCTGCCGCCCCCTGCAACGCTTGCCTTCTCTAGGGATCCACTCTGTTACCCTTAATGCCCAGCGGTTATCTTGCCTTCGCATTACATGCCCTGCCCACGTCCATTTCTTCTTCTTAATTTCTGCTAATATGTCTTTAACACCAGTTTGCTCCCTAACCCACTCCGCTCTCTTCTTGTTCCTTTATGTTACACCTATCATTTTACGTTCCATTGCCCTCTGAGTCGTTCTCAATTTAAGTTGAACCCTTTTAGTGAGCCTCCAAGTTTCTGCCCCGTAGGTGAGTACCGGTAAGATGCAGTTGTCATACACTTTCTTCTTCAGCGACAATGGTAGCCTGCTATTCATTATCTGAGCATGTCTGCCATATGCACCCCACCCCATTCTGATCCTTCTAATTATCTCTGCCTCATGGTTGGGATCTGGGGTCACAAATTGGTCTAAGTAGATATATTCGCTTACCACTTCCACTGCCTCGCCACCTATGTCAAACTGCTGTGCTGTCCCGAGGTTATTGATCATTACTTTAGTTTTCTGAATATTAATTTTCAGGCCAACGGTTCTACTCTGTTCGCCCAGTGCGGAAAGCATGCTTTGCAATTCGTCCCTCGAGTTACTTAGCAAGGAAACGTCATCAGCCAATCTGAGGTTACTGAGGTATTCTCCATTAACCCTTACTCCCACCTGTTTTCAATCCAACGTTCTGAATACTTTTTCTAAGCATGCTGTGAATAACATTGCAGAGATTGTGTCTCCTTGTCTGACACCCTTCCTTATAGGTATTTTACTGCTCTCCCTATGGAGGTTGATGGTGGCTGTAGACCCATTGTAGATATCCTCTAGTATTCTTACATAATGCTCATCTACCCCCTGGTTCCCTAATGCCTGAATGACTACCAGGGTTTCCACCGCGTCAAATGCTTTCTCATAATCTATGAGGGCTAAATATAGGGCTTCAGTATACTCAGCGCACTTCTCTATCACCTGATTGATCGTGTGAATATGGTCCATTGTTGAATAAGCTTTACGGAACCCTGCTTGTTCTTTAGGGTGACTGAAATCTAAGGTTGTAGAGATTCGGTTAACGATTACCTTGGTAAATACCTTGTAGACGACTAACAGTAAGCTGATCGGCCTGTAATTTCCATGTACTTCATGGCGCCTTTCTTATGGATTAGGATGATGTTCGTGTTCTTCCAAGATTCCGGTACCACTGCGGTCATTAGGCATTGCGTATACAGGTTTGCCAGTTTTTCAAGTAGAATTTCTCCGCCATCGTTCAAGAGGTCTGCTGTTATCTGAACCTCAACAGGTGCTTTGCACCCTTTCATTTCTTTCAAAGCCTTGCTTACTTCTTCGGTCGTTACTGGTGGGATGTCTATCTCCTCTGAACTACTGTCTCGTTCGGCATTGTCCTGTATGTCCCGGCTACTGTACAGATCCCTATAGAGCTCCTCGGCCACTGTGACTATTTTGTCCCTATTTGTGATGACATTGCCTTTCTTATCCTTAAATGCATACATCTGATTTTTTTCCACGCCAAGACGTCTCTTCACTGCTTTCAGGCTACCTCCGTTCTTTACAGCGTATTCGATCCTCTCCATATTATAGTTCCCTATGTCAGCTGTCTTGCACTTATTAACTTCGAGAGCTCGGCTGGTTCTATTCTGTCAGCTGCGGTAGAGATTCTCATGGTTTGCCGTTTCCTGATTAGATCTTTCGTCTCCTGTGAAGGTTTACCAGTATCCTGTCTAGCTATAGTGCCCCCGACTTCTACTGCACACTCCGTGATAATGCGTGTAAGGTTGTCGCTGGCTTCCTGTGTCGTAAGCTCGGCTTCCTCGTTAAGGGCGGAATATCGGTTCTGCAGCGCCATCCTGAGTTCTTCTACTTTACGTCTTACTGTTAGCTGATTTATTGGCTTCTTTCGAACTAGCTTGTTGCGGTCCCTCCTCAAGTCTGGCCTAATTGGAGATCTTACCATACGATGGTCTCTACACCTTACCCTTCCGAGAACTTCCACATCTTGCACGACGCCAGGGTTATCGCATAATATGAGGTCTATTTCATTTTTGGGCTCCCCATTCGGGCTCCTCCAGGTCCACTTCCTACTCTCCCGTTTACAGAAGAAAATATTCATTATGCGTAGGTTGTTCGGTTGTGCAAACTCAACTAGTAGGTCCCCCCTGATATTTCTACAGCCCAGACCATAGTTCCCAACTGCCTTGTCTCTAGCCTTATTCTTGCCTACTTTAGCATTGAGGTCCCCCATAACTACGGTATACTGTGTTTTTACTTTAGCCATTGCCGATTCCACATCTTCATAGAAGCGTTCCACTAGTTTGTCGTCGTGGCTGGATGTGGGCGCGTAGCCCTGCACCACCTTGAGCTTGTACCTCTTATTGAGCCTAATTACAAGACTTCCTGCCCTTTCGTTAATGCTATAGTATTCGTCTATGTTGCCAGCTATGCTTTTATTGACTAGAAGTCCCACACCCAGTTCTCTTCTGTCCTGTAGACCACGGTAACATAGGACGTGTCCATTTTTCAGCACCGTAAAGGCTTCGCCTGCCCTCCTAACCTCGCTAAGCCCTATTACATCCCATTTAATGCCCTCTAATTCCTCGAACAACACCTCGAGACTTGCTTCGCTAGATGAGAATCGTGCGCTAAACGTTGCCAGGTTCAGTTTCCATTGGCGGCCTGTCCGGATCCAGGGATTCTTAGCACCCTCTGCTTCGTCACAGGTCTGACCGCCGCCGTGGTCAGTTGTCTTCGCAGCCGCTGGGGACTGAGGGCCGTGGGTTAATTGGCGTATTCATGGGGGGTTGTGGCCGTTACTACACCAGGGTGGCCAATCCTGCTCTGGTGAGGGAGTGCATTGCCGGAAATGGTCGGCGGGGTCAGGCCGCATCCCAAGCTCCTTTGTGCAATTCCATCAATGCGCTGATTTTTTTTTTAATTCGGTGGGAATTGTTTGGCACCGGGATTCGAGCCACGGTCCTTCTGTACGCGAGGCGAGTGTTCTACCTCTACGCCGTCGCTGCAATTGCCGTTCAATTATATCAGTAGGCAAACTGTATTCTTATCGGCATTTATCAGGACGTCACACCCGTCTTCGCTGGTGCCAGCGGGTGCAGAATGCTACTTCGTCGCTGAAGACCACTGCCCTCCAGTTATCCGCGGTCCAATCTTCTACAACAGAAGCAAACTCCATCGCTGGTCCCAGTACTCTGCTTCCAGATAGGTCTTTTGTGCCGCCGTCCTCCCTTTTATGTCATCTTCGTGAAGACTCGACCGGATGAGTTGGGCTGAAACAGCAGCACTAGCATGTCTCGAATTTAGCGAGCCGAATTTAGCCGTTGCTACTTTCAGTCTATCTTCCTCATCGGCCGTCGGTCTAGGTGGCCTAAAGCGGGGAGCATCGGTAAGTAGTCCTTCTTTAGCGAACGCCTCAACAATTCTATTGACAGTTGGCAATGGGTGCCCTGTTGCCGCAGATATGGCTCTTTGGGGCATCGTGCGTCCCATCAAAGCGATCAAAGTTAAGCGCGGCGCCATGGTCGGAACACTTACTGCAGCACAGGTCCAATCGCGTACTATATTTAAAGGACTCATTGGGTGCGCGTTGAACTTCTTCGCATCACCGAACTAGCCAGACCCAAGCGCAGTTACCACGATAGCTGACCTCCAGCGGCAGATTATCTGCCCCGCGCCAAGTGCGGCAGAGTTGCGGATCAGCTGCGAACTTGGACGTAATACGCCAACACATACTTCCTGTTTACAGGTTATTCAAACGATTGCCGGAACAAACATTTTTTTGTGACTGGACTCTTTCCGAAAAGACATTTACCGCCACTTTGTTGAAATAATTGTTCTGCGCCCGCTTGCCCTGACTGTATCCTTCCATTCACTAAATTCGCAGTTGCTCGTAGTTCCATCGGTTATTTCAGCATTGTTCAAGTGGGCAATATTACATTTTATGCCTCAAAGGAGGAAATAATGTTTTGAAAATAATTGCTGTCCTCCCTGTAGTGTTCAAGACAAATCACACCTCATCAGTCACCACAACGTGCGGATATCGGCGTGATATTGATAAAGAACAATATCTTGATTCAAATGAATAAATAATGGAATATATGCATTACTGTTACTATCATCAAATCTCGAAAAGTGAAATCTTATTATTTTCCTACTGGTATTCCAATAATACGACATCATTATCGCATAAATTTAAATAGCAGGCCCGTGAATCGCCCGCTACAAAATATTTCGTCAATGCGGCGAGGAAACTTCCATCCTCAAGTTTCCTCAAAACTCGCAGCGCTTCACAACTTTGCCAGCACAGGTTTTGTCAGTTTTATTGGCGTTTCTAATCACGGGGAAGCGCTGTGTTTCAGCCCTCTTCTCACTAACGCGGGGAGGAAAACTGCATGAGCAGCCGCTTTTTAACTCTTAGCAACCGAACTAGGAATGGAACCTGTCGTCTTCTGACGATTAGGTTGTAGCACGCAAACAGTTCATGTGTAATTTTTGGATGTCAGTTTCTCCTTAAATTATAAAAAAATATCAATAATTTCACGTTGTGTTCTACTCTACTTTATCGCATTTTAATTACAATCGTCCTCATAGGTATATAGCAGCTAGTTCTAAAACGGAATTTATACAGGAGAGTTTTTTTCTGTATGCGAGGAAGCGAGCAAAAATAGCCGAAAACGCATCGCTGACGCTGTTCTTGAGTCTCTAGACATCGGTCGATGAAGCTTGCGCACTGTCTTTAGTTTTTTTGGCGTTGGACTGTAGGCGGTGACGCGCTAAGCCAAGCGCAGAAACCGGATAATGGTGCACGCGATACCCACAAAGCGCATTGGCAGAACGATGACGCAATGCACAGCTGTGCGCCAAAGCTAATGCAGACAGGAACTCGCGGTGCGCGCGCTAAGACGAGTGATTTCCGATTTGCATTCCTGGCCGGGCACCGCAGGCAGCGCTTCTCGCGGCCAAAGAAAGTGCGGAAGACAAGGTGACGGGCACAGCGAGCAGGGACACGGCCATCGCAGTGATACGGGTCGCGCATGCGCACACACTCCGCCGGTCTCAAACCAGGCGCTATCACTAGATGTCTCCCGCGCCGTCCAGAGCGCGGTGAGCGCGAGCGCGGGCGGCGCTGCGAAGCGCGCCTCCATGACGTCGGCTTAGGGATTCTCGCATTTGTCGTTTGCTTCAGTCGGGCTCGCTCTCCCTGCTGTTTCTTTGCGCTCGGTTGACTTTTGATGCCTTCCCGTGCCAGATTTTGCGTATGCGTAACTTTTGCGTATGCGTAACTTTGCGTATGCGTAACAAAAGACTTAAAATTGCATACACTAGTTCAGGACGGAATTTAAAGTGTAGGTTTTGATGCAGCTCTGGAAGAAACATTGTCGGCGTCCTCCCATTCCTGCGAAGCCGGTCTTGTGCTTAGCGCGAAAAGTCGGAGCTGGGCGCCAGCTTCTATATTCAGCAATCTTTCTAAAAAAGGGAACAGCCAGAGTCTAATAACCGACGACAGCGTAAATGCAACACCCGAACACATGCAAGGCCTTCGGGGCTGCTGGTTTTGACAGAAAACATTACGATTCCCGGTAATCGCATGTAAGGTGAAACAGTTTTTGCAACCTTTCAGAATGCTCGAAAGTACTGTATCACATCAGTCTACGTTTTCATGGCATGAAAGTATGCCAGCATGCACTACGGGGCGAAACAGATGTAGGTTCAGTTCCAGAAAACGTACTGCGTGTATCGGCGCGTCCAGGTTTTATACCAAACTTCTAACCAGTTTGGATGCTTATTGAGCAATACTAGTCACATGTACGGTAAAAATGCAGGAACACTGGGTTTTTTGCAGGAACACTGGATGCAGGAACACTGGATGCACAAAATGCAGGAACACTGGTGGAATATTTCAGCACATTTCTCACAGCCTTGTCTACCCAGTATTCAGATATGCGCAAGAGTAAAACGGTGCTTAATAAGGGGAGGAGACGAAGGAGGAAGCTTTATTTAACAGAAAAATCGAGCTGGTTAGTGGGCGGGCTCCTCAGTCCACGACAGGAGAGGAAGAGTACTTTTATTTAATTCATAGAAGGTCATTACGATTAGGCCAGGATTTGCTCATTACGCCTCAAGAGCTGCTTGGTCATATTCATCGGTTTCGTTTCTTGCCATATAGAAAACCGGCACTTAAACTATTTTTTGCGTTTGTTAGCGAGTATATCAATCCTTCAACACCGTAATCATGTCACAAATTTTCGGGTTGAGATTCAATTCGTTACGATAAAGATGGTTACGATAGATATTCGAGGCACAAAAGCTGCCTTCAAGTACTCTTGAAAGCGGTGTCTGTGCCTTTTCGCGGTGGCGTAGGACGAACCTTGTCACTGAATTCGCATGTTAATAAACAACTCACACTGCGGTTGTTCCCCTTCTTGTACGCAGCGATAAGGAAAGCCAATTCCGGGAGAAGCACAGTATGCCGTACAGCCTAAAGAAAATATCCACACTAACTTTGTGAGCGTCCCAAACATCCCCAAACCTCCTGATTGGACGATTCTGAAAGTGCAGAAAAACTAATGCATTGGGGTCAGAAAAAGAGAACATTAATCTGATACAAGTCAACGACTACAAAAGAAATAGAAGACAGCAGTTTTATTTCCTGCTGTGCGATGCGCCTGTAGGCAAACGCTGCTTGCTGCGCAGCATTAGAGCATCTCAAACGCACCATGAGAGCATCTAAAAAACATTTAAGGGAAGCTTACGCATTTTGACTAATAATAGCAAAGCTCTGACCACTGAACCTCTCAAGTAAGAAAGAAATGACGAGTTACACAACATCATCTGACAGATTCTCTAAAGAAAGTTGGTCTCTATCTCGTGTATTGCAAACTTGTGTGGCATACAGCTTCAAATTATTCAGAGGTCTCAAAATCTGGCAAAATAACTTAATTACTAGAAATACGATATTTAATGCACTAAAGCATCAAAACGGGCGATTTATAGGGCAGGCATTGCTGCCTTTCACAAGCAGACGACATCGGCGTGAGTGTGGCAGTAGCGCGCATGTAGCAGACGACAGCGGCGTGGGTCCGTGAGCTGACGTCAGAGCCAGGGGGCGCCAGTCAAACATCTCAACGCCAATACGCCTCGAGCGCGGCCTGTGGGGGCACCACTGAAATCCCCCTAGCGGCCCATTTCGAAAGCAGCCGCGGGAGTCCGCGTCCCGTTCCCCATTGTCGCCGCTGCTTTTGCGGCACGTTCACGACCGAGATTTACCGTTTGCGGGCGTTTGAAAACCATGTTTATGTGGAGAAGTCACTCTGTTCGCAAATGGGGTGTGTTTACGAGAGTGTCAATGTTTCTGACGCGATCTTAGTGTGGTATATTCGGTCTGTATTTGCGCCAGGTGTGTGTCACAGGCCAGCGTCGCGGAACCGGCGTATGATGGAGCCGAGTGTAGTTACACTGACCTGAATTTACTAGCAGTGCCTCCGTAACCGCCGGTTCCTCAAATGTTCATGCTACGGGTATACACTGCGATGTAAATCAGTTTTGTGCACTTACATATTCAACGGATAACTCATACCTGACAGCACCCCAGTTACGTTTACTATATTGTACCTCTGATATTGATCACCACAATTTACAAGCCAGTCTGTGTTAATTCCTGGAATATTAAAAAAAAGTACAATGGACAATGCATAAATACACTCGGGGATCAGCACACGACAGAGTCGTCTTGTCGTGAGGTGAGCGCCCGCACACATTCATCTGCTACATATATCCTCTGCGAGCAGCCCGGAAACGGGCTTTGAATATAATTCGCGTCCGCGACTAAATGCTTCTTCGGAATATCGTCATATGGCACAGGGAGCCTGTAGAATAAAGCAGAAACGGAAATCAGAGGGCCTTATCACATGCCACACTCTTCCAACAACCCCTTTCATCGCTTGTTGAAAAACCTACCCTGTATACTTCCAAAAATGCGTCCGGCCTACGATCAGCTGTTCGTTGAACTCGAAAAACAAAAGGACAGTGAACGCGACATTTGTGCTTGTTATTACTAAAACGTTCATTGCTTGATTCCGCTCCGCATTTGTACAGTGTCCCCCTGCCCTTCCCCCCACCTATGTTTGGCGAAATAGCAGTGCATTTCGCGTATAGTTGTGTTGGTGCACCCTACCTGGCTTAAGTTTCCACGAACGTCTTTAGCATGTCAGAAGCTGCACTGTTTTCTTTTTTTTTCATTTCCGTTAGAGCTGTTATCTTTCTTCCGCACTTGCACAGCATTTATTTTTCCATGGTTTTGTTAACTTGGCTTGGTTCTTGCTATAAGGCGTGGGTGGGCAAATATTTAATGACGCACAGGCTTGGAATATACTTAACATTTTTGCATGGTTTATATTCTTATAAAAGGCATAAGTTATTGTCCGGGATTGGGTAATCATATCCCGAAACATATTTTTCTCCTACGTATATATTCCGAACTAAGCCGCATTCGTTGTCCACGACTCCTCGCTGCAAAATGAAGCTAACCTCCCACTGTGCCAGTATCAGATCTAAACGAGGCGACAGTAGAATTCATTTGTGCTTGACGTATTTGGAGGTGACATTGGGGATATGCTGCTACCGTCGCCGACGCCCGGAAAAGCGGTGACGAAGTGCGCAGAACCGCGTCCCCGGGTAGCTCTTGCAGACGCTCGCGTACTGTACGAAGACGCAGCTGCTTTTTAAGTGAACTAAACGGACTCTTTGTTTATAGACGTCACCATAACAATTTTTTCTGGGGCGCGGAAAGGCGGAAAGAAGCAAAACAGCACCAAAAGACTGCACGAGCCCCTATCAGCCACGCAGCGCAAATCCCGTCACCGCCGCGGAGAAGGGGCGGCAGGCGGTGCAGCGATCGCCAAGCTCGAGGCGTATAGACAAGCCTTTTGCCGACTGTACTCTGGCTGTGCAGTCACCTGGCGATCGACCCCCGTTTGCGAGGACTTCGAAGCGGCTTTCGCTTGATGACCGTCGAGGAAAAAGTGTTGTGCGCGCGGCGTTTTCACGCGGTGGGGCAGCTTTCATGGAAGCGTTGGTAGCGACTACACCATCGACCGCCAAAACTCGGCAGTCAGCCTGTGTGTGCGCAGTGTGATGACTGGAGATGTGTTTCCCACATCTCGCCTTCCTTTGAGGTGGTTCGGTGGACTTGGCTTCCGAAGGGTCTACCACACGTGTATCCATCTATAGCCGGAGTGTGCGCCTCAGTTATCGTCTGCTCACAAACCAAATTTGAACTAGGTGTTGCATGATCCTGCGTTTCATTTATCGTCAGTGAAACAGTTGCGTTGCGTGTCGCATATTTTTTGTGAGAACGTAACGGGAAATATAGCTCATACTTGTACACATATACAATCAAGGGCGCCTATCCATTATCAGAGGCGATCTCCATACATTTTCGCGGGTTTTCCTCAAAGTCACGCTCGTATGGCAGGAAGAAGAGCGTGCAAGCCAGTGAAGGGGAGAGTTGAGAATTAAGGTAACCGCGGGACGGCAGAGGGACGGTAAGCGGCAGTTGGAAGGAGGCGAAAGAAGAGAGGGGATTGAGGGGTTTGCATTGAATTTAACCAAATGCGATGTAAAGAGCTTCGTCGAACATGAGCGGTGAAGAGCAAGAGATAATAAAGCAGACAAATCTGAAGAGTGGATGTCGTTGTTGCTATTCCTTCCTTCGTAGCTCACGCCGACTTGCGAAATTGCCCACAATCGGGCGCTTTGAGCAACTAATGTCCCCTGTTCGCAAAATACATCGCTCTCTGAATTTCAAAAGTAAGCGTTGCCGAATAGTGCGTGCCGCGTGACACCTGAACCTGATGGCATGGGAGCACGACCGGTGCACACCAGCCTCGCAGAACCCCTATTCTATAGAGGCTGTGGCGTGTGCCCGTATGCTTGCTGACCTAGCTCATCAAGAAATGAAAGAGAAAAAAACTGACGCAAACACGGTAGAGTAGAAAATAAGGCTGTCGAAGTAATTCGTGCCAAAACAAAAAGAAATAAAAAAGAAGAAAAAGATGTATGTACAATATATCAGTAAAAAATTTATTTAAAAGTATCGCCAAGCTTTCGCCTTTAAAGCAAGTAAGCAGACTTAAGTGCCCCAGGGAAATGTTGTATCGAAAATTAGACGTAGGGTTTCGATAACGTAACACCGAGCAGCGAATATTTTGAATGTGGCGCGTTTCCATCCCCAGTTTTCATTTGCTTTCAGTCTGCCTTAGTAACTTGACTGCATTTTCTGCCACCGGAGCACAAATAGGCAGGAACTGCTTCTTAGCGCCAAAAATGTCAAACAAATGAACACTTTAAATAAAATATAAATGATGTTTCTAGTGAATACAGATTAATAAAATAAAAGCGCCATAGAGTAAAGTCGTTGGATTTGCCTGTCCTCAGTAGCCACCAGGGCAAAAGGGGAGCAAGAGAATGCACTGAAAAATGCGCCATGCCCTTGTCCCGCCTCCTTGGAGCGAGCTGCCCCGGCTCGATTACGTCACCTCAATAATCCTCAAATAGAATGACTCGCATTTTAAGGCGCTTGAACTCCACCTCGAAATATTATCACCATGCTACGTTGGCGTAGCTAGAGGTCGGGTCCAACGAGTTCCGCTCAATTTCGGGCCTTCTGGAATAGCACTCAAGGTATTCCTCGAAGATCAAGCTCTATGGTCTAGGTATTTTAACACAGCTGTCAGTGATTGGATGTACCAATGACATAATTGACATAATGTATTTCTGCTAAACCGGCCTTGTTTTCGTCGCGGACCGGTAAGGCCCTCTACCGAAGTAACAACGAAACGCGGACGGGCAAAGCTCGACCGCAAAACGTTGCGAAGAGAAAGGTCACAACTAAATCACTTGTCCCTGGTTCAGTTTGAACGCAGTTTTCAGGCATTGTTATTATTATTTTTGACAGAAAAGAAACGCAAGGCCCCTTGTGGTTTAGTGACATGGTAGCCAGCATCTTTATTGGTTGCACATTCATATTGCTTTTAGTCGCTTCAAAACGTTCTGGAGTGTTATCAGCACATTAGTTTCGTTTCAAGCGCTTCGTAGGATGCACTTTAACTTGGGATACAACACATAAATTCGACACATTCGCCAAAAGATCTGTTGGCGGTTCAGTTACCTTGGGGGAAGAGAATACTGTACTGCCAAAAATTGTTTGTGTGGGCTAATATTGCAATCCTCTTGGTGGTACAGTTCTATCATGCCCTCTTGACACGAAAACATTCTGCACCCTGAACGATACACGCTATTTTGGAAAAGACGGTGTAGGTCAATGAGTGCAGCGTTCGTCCTACAATCGACCTAAATAGACTGATGATGATGATGGAGATTATAATGAGGAATTGGTGGGCTGCACCAGCGGTTTTATAAGGGTCCAAGTCGCCTTCCTAGAGCTATAGCTTATTAGCCGTACACCTATGCAAATTAATGAGCCCAACCTGTTGCCACTTGTGAACCGCATTGACATCTCTAGGATGCAGTCTTGTCTTTTTCGCAAATAATGAAGCCTGAATAACCTATAAATGTTTTGGGCAAACTCCACACAGTATTTTATTAATATTGGCAAGCATTGTTGGCTCAAATATGTGACACTGCGGTGAAGGGAACCGCGCATGACACATCCTTTGTATAGGGACCTTTGCTCCAGCGGCAATGGCCGCAGCGTTTGACGAGCGCTGTAAGAAGAGAGCACGCGAATTCCTAACGCCTGCGACGAAGCTGGTTTAGGAGCGAAGCACCTTACGGCCGAGGCTTGTCTGGCGTCCAGCGTCCGCGCTCACGGCGCTGCACCGTGTAAATCGAAACATCTGATTGATTGATTGTGCGGTTTAACGCGCCAACGCAACGCAGGCGATGAGGCGCGCCGTAGTGGAGGGTTCCGAATTAATTTTGACCACCTGGGGATCTTAAAGGTGCGCCGAAATCTCGAACACACGGGCGTTTTTGCTTTCCACCTTCATCAGAAAAGCGGCCGCTACGGCCGCGAATCGAGTCCGTGACCTCGTGCTCAGCAGCGCAACGCCTTAGCCACTGAGCCACCACGGCGGGTTAATCGAAACATCTGTGAACAAACGGTTCACAAAAGGTTAACAAAATGTTCGCAAAACACTAGAAAAAGAGGAGAGAGACAGTGTTCCTATGCGCGCATGCGTTTGCGCGAGGAGCATTGGATTTGATTGTATTGGATTGAAAAGGATTGTATTGGATTAATTGAAGTATATTGCATTGTATTGGATTCGAAATTGGTTTACCAGCAGCAAGCGCTCTCAGGGGTGATTTGCCGTAAGAACGATCCCCAGTGCTTCGACCACTCGTCATAATTCATTTCGTGGAGATGCGTGAAGTTGTTTGTTTTTTTCTGCGACTTAACTCCCTTCCGAATACTGGCAGTTCTTTGAGAGGAATGAATTGATGACTTTATCCAAATATTTTTTTTAATCCACCTGCGGCTTACTATGTCAGACTGCGGCTTTGGAAATTTTCCCTCTTTTTTCGCACCCGGCTGAAAGGCAGTGCGTAAATCACGCCAACCTTTCTCCATGCACTCCACTATTTCCTAGCAATTCTCCAGTCCCTTAAGGGAGCGCCCAGGAGAGGTTCCCCGTTGGGCCATTTTCGTTTGTTTTCCTTCGTTTCACACACATTCTTTTTGATCGTTTATTGAGTCTCGCGGGTCCATTTAGGCAGAAAAAGGGTGGAACCGGCGCTTTCACTGTAAAAAAAGCGAAATAGATGGGGCTTTTAGTGTCTCGCAGCCGAGAACATACCTGCGGACCGAAAAAAAAATTATTGAAGTGCTCGTGGCGAATCGATCTCGTGCGCTCCATTTAGAGGGAGACCCGCCCCGCGGCACAAAGAGAAAATCGAGTTACCAAAAATAAAACGCGTGTGGAGAGAGCATCTTCGCACTGTACACTGCCCATTCGCTGTTCCTTCCCGCAAATGGTGATCGTTTGAAGTAGTTTTGTCGAATACTTTTTTTAGCATCCACAAAAACGATACGCCCGAAGACAGGCGCAGGTTACACACACCAAAACAGGTAGAAACCTAACCTCTCCACAACGTGCAAGACTATTGTGGGGAGGACAGTTCCGGGAGGTTGCTGCCCGTCCAAAAAAAGCACTGGCGGAAGGAAACAGGTCAACGCAAGGCTGGTGCACGAGGCTATGGCCCAGTTCTTAGTCCCACGTTTGGAAAAAGGGAAAAAGTAACATGCACTGACGATAATTATACTCCCAATGCGAAATTTGTGCGCACTGCGTACTGCAGTCTTCTCGGTCACGGCGCATATCTACTGCATCTCAGGAAGCGATCGCGTGATCAGCGACCGCACGGTGGCGTGCGCTACTCTGCCATTACCGGCAGCGCGTCGCCGCCGCCGAGCATGTTGTGGCAAATCATGTTTGAACCTCCCGCGCGAATATCACGTGGTTGAGAAGAGCCACGTATGGAGGGGGAGCTCTGCTGGCGAAATTGGGGGAGGGGGGGGGAGGGGGGGCGCTACTCGGAGCCGACGCGTGACGAAACAGTGAGCGGGAAGCAGTGGGACATACTGAGCCTTGGCGACGCGCTCCCCGTTGCACTTTCGCCAGACTCCGTTTTCATTCTGAGTGGAATGCCTTCGTTCGCTCGCTCGGTTATGCCGACACAGCCTTCGCCTTTGACGCCGCTTCCGCCAAACCGGGGCGCGAAATTTCTGCGTACTGAAAATAACACACCAGGAAGAAAAGGTAAAACAGTCAAAACAGACCGCAGACAGGTGAGCAAACGGTTAGTACAATAGACGTAACAGTTCAGTGCGTGGATGCCTGGAGTCATTTACGCTAGTCTTTTGTGGAAGTCCATCGCTTTCAGGAAGCGCATGAGCGGTTCTGTAGTTTTCGCTCTGATTACGGACAAGACCAGTAAGCGAGAAGTTTGTCCTCAAATGCCAGCAGCCGAGAGCGAAGCTTCCACACATCTGGCGAGAGCTGCCTTCTTCCCGTGTACAAACGCGCGCCCTCACATGAAGTGTGCCGCATCGCCTCTGGCATGCGGAAGCCTCAAGACGCCTTGCTGGCTGTCACTTAAATAAAAGTTAGGAATTAGCACCATAAAAGAAAAAGGCGCATATCACATCGACATTTCGGTTTGAGATGTACGGCGCGATAGCGTTTCTGCGGCGTCGGTGGAGCGCCTTAGAATAGAGTGGCTGTAACCCCAGTTATGCTCTTGCGTAATTGTGCTCTTTGTGCCAGTTATGCTCTTGCGTAACCCCAGTATTCTTGCGTAATTTACGTGGGCTGACATCCTAACCCATTTTAATGGTGATTTTTTGGCTTCACTACGTGGCACTACCCATTGTTCGCCAGACAAAGCAGAAACTTCAGCCAGTAGAATTTAATTACGGCAATGCAACAATAAAAAGTGGCTGGCGGTTACGATAGTTCCTAGCCACGCGCACGGGCCCCTCACGTTTTCGCTAAGTGTCGTGCCGTCGAGCTCCTCGTGCTGGCACAGCATACTGCTCCCTCCCCTCTCCCACCGCCCACTTTCATAGAGCGCTGGCTCGTGCCGCCACGGCGAGCCGCCCTCCCCTCCCAATTTCGCGACACTCTCCTCCTTCGCTGTCTTTAACTCTTCGGCCTGGAATACGAACCAGAACACAGAAGTAGCGCGCTTTCTGAATTCCATTCAAGTCAAATCGACACTTGGCTTAATTACGGTAACAGAGTCGGAAAATGTCGCTTTCCAAATGTAGCAAAAGTGGATCATTATTGGACCACTACGAACAGTATTTTCAATTTTACGTGTTCTGCTTCGTATTTTGGTATTCCCATTTCACAATATTGTCCATAGTTGTACATCAACCGCAGCGGCAGCTCAGTAGCTATAGGCGTTGTGTTGCTGAGCGCGAGGACACGGGTTCGATTCCCGGCCACAGCGGCCGCTTTAGGGATGGAGGCGAACAGCAAAAACGCCCGTGTGATCGAGATTTCGGCGCACGTTAAAGATCCCCGGGTGGTCAAAATTAATCCGGAGCCCTCTACTAAGGCGCGCCTCATCGCCTGTGTTGCGTCAGAGCGTTAAACCCTACAGTTACAGTCAATCAATCAATCAGACTGTACGTTGTCTTTCGTGTCCGCCGTAGTACCGTTGGCCTTCTTTTCACGCTCCAGTTGCCGCTGAGCCGGACTCCAAATTCAGGCCAATCCTCGAACCTGGCTGCCTCATTTGTGGCTTCCGCTTCGCAGCTATGAGTTATTTCACGAAGCCCTTATGAACCTGGCTTATGGCACGCGGCAAAGGCGAATAATTAGCCGAATGAGCCTAGCAACGCTATCGCGTTAAAAGAGTGCTAACAAGAGGAGACACAGCGAAAGAACAACTACACCGATGAGGCTAAAAAGCTATGTATTCCAAGAAAACGACGTTGGTTAAAGCAGGATTTTTTACGAATACACACAAAATTAACATAAATGTATTATAGTTTTGATACGCCTAACTACAGCTGGTTAATATGAACCCTTCTTTTTTGTTGCTTATTATCTAAGAAACCGTATTATTTGAAAACTGTGCCCGCGAAGTCTTAATCACTCATCCTGCGGGGTCATTTTGGATAAAATACGCTCAACGACGCGCAGGCACTAGAGCGTTACGAGGTTGTCAAGAATAATTGTTCCTTTTCAGCCGCGAGAGGCAACTACACTAGAGGCAATGGAAGGGAAAGTACGACTCGGAGCCTTTCTTTGTAGAAAGATCCTGCTCTTTTAGGCGGTCATTTACATATCGGGCGCTTTCTACAAGGTGCACCTTAGCGCACGGGAACGGTATCTGGAATATGACGGTAACGTGTGAACCCATCGCATTCCATGGTTCTCGGAAGTATACTTGTTTCTCGTCTCCCTTTAGGTTATTTGTACAGGTTCAACTCGCAGGGCATGGAAAGCACAATAGGCACTGTAAACACTGTGGACACGTGCTATAGATTATGAACCGCTTTGTGCATATAAGGCACTACCTCAGAATTCTTTTTTTTTTTTTCAGTCTTCACTGGAGGGTTCAACCATCGATGTTTGAAGTTCTGAAGCAATGACTTAGAAACGGCTAGGTTGCGAGGATAACTCACCTCCTCAAGTCGTGACTACTCGGCATCGAAACTGGCCGCATGCGTTGGACACAATATTTGGCGATGGCTGTTTGTAGGTGCAAAATGGCGATCGCTCGATTCAGTCCTGGAAAAATGGCGGATTCAAAAGCAAGCAGCCCTTTTGTAGCACGTGGCCAGTACATCCAGCAAACACGCTTTTCTGCTATGCGGAAGATAATATCTGAAAAAGCTCTATATCCGTCCGTCAAGTTGAGGCTGTCTCCAACTGCCTTCATCCTACTTTCACACGAACGAGTGACAGCACGATAAAGTTAACACTTTCTAAAGTTTGAGATACGACTTGTTGGTGGACGTGATGGCAGCAAAACGGTTCATTGCCGCTTCAGGCGTTCTGTCAAACTCCAGCGAAGCCCAAACATATATTTTTACCTGAAAGCTTTATATTAGTGTGAGCGCACCCATGCAGGTCATATTTTCGATGGAATTGTCCATGTTGTTGTATTTTAAAGCGAAGCTTTTGCGTACTCACTGATGGCGTCTGTAACGCAAAAACGCCCTGCAGGAAAGCCAACTTTCTATGTCGTTGATGTGTAATGATCGCGGTTGCAGTGAAATAAAAAAAAACGCTCCTGTGGCCATACTCGAACCTGGGTCCCTCGTGTTATGAAGCCGGCGCCTATCCTACTGCTCCACATGGTCAAACTAAGTCCAAACTTACACGACAACCAAAGAAACCGTCACGAGAGAGAGAGAAACAACATTTATTCAGGCCTGCGTAAACCCGGTGGGTTACCTACTGGCGCTACTCGCCGGACCCCGTGCAAGGGGTGGTGGAAAGTCGCACTTTCGGCCGCTGGCGTTCGATGGCCGCGAGCGCGAGCTCGGCAGCCATCTTTTGGAGTTCGTAGTTGACGCTGGTGACCGCGTCCCTCACGCTTGGTGGGAGCGGATCATCGTCCTCCTCCGTTGTTGTTGTCGGTGGTTGCTTGAGGCAACCCCACAGCATGTGCTGCATGGTCGCACGAGCGCTCCCGCACAGCGCACACTCGTCCGTTGGGTATAGTTCGGGGCACACGTGCTTGGCGACCACGGGCGTCCATATCGCCCGCGTTTGGAGCTGTCGCACGAGCACCCCTTCCCTCCTGGTGAGTTTACGGTGTGGCGGCGGGAAGGCGTGCCTAGTTTCTCTGTACCACGCAAGCACATCCTTGTAGGAGCTGACCGGGGTTGCCTCCTCTTCTTCCCTGTAGTAGTCTTCTTCCGCGTTCGATGGAGTAGGAGGAGGGGGCAGACTCGCCTCGGCCGCAGCCGCCGCCCGAGCCGCCGCCGCACCCTGGAAGCTTCGCGTTCAACCATCGCCCTCGTTAGAGGGAAGGGTGCATGATTTTTACGGCAAGCGCTTCCTACGGCGCTCTTTCTACCAGGGAATACGCATAGTTTACGTTAAATCTTAAACTCGCCAATTGGAGTTTTTTGAAAGCCCACTTTCAACTATCATTCACCCATTGTTTATAGCTTAGCAATATACAGAAGCAACATTTCTGTCGCGGAGAAGATATGCCAGCTGAAATGCTTTTATCCTGTCTACCTCCCGCTCAAAGAGGCACCTCATCATCGGTTGAGCCAAGAACTTGGTTTTTACATATTACAGGTACCTCTGTGGTATCCAAATCAAGAGTGTTTGGGTTGACTCCTTCGAAGAAAATTTAAACGCCATCCACTTTTATTTTCATCGGAGCTGCCTACATGATTAAGCAACTTTAGTTTGCCTGCCGAAACTTAGGACGGCTAAAAAATATTAGCAAACTTTTCTGAAATACCCTAAACAAGATCCGCTCTGCAAGCTCGCACATGCCGCAAAATGGGGAAGTCTATGGGCGGAGGAGACGACCGCCGCGACAGAAGTAAAGTGCCAGCAGTGGTGTAAGGCACCGAGCCTCTGTCAACGCATTGAACAGTTCAGCGTCTTCAGTCGCTTTAAAACAAAGACCTTCGCAGTCTATGGCTTAATTCCCATACAAAGTGGAACCACATCACCGGCAACTGCGTAAAACTGTAGCGCCGAATGTCTAGCGTATATTTTGCACTTCCTTGCCTGTTGTTGGTACTTCCAACATCTTTCTTTCATCTTTCGTCACTTGGCTTGATGCCTTCCTTCTTTTCACCGTTCGCTTCTTTAAGTTGGATGCTGGGCTGCATCTATGCATCTTTCCCTCTCTCTTCCTCACTTTTTAAACGTTTAATACCAGCGACAGCTGCGAGCACTGCCTGTCGTTGCTGCTGTGTGTCCACAAGAAAATATATATGGGCCGGAGCTATTTCAAAGCTAAATGTAGCTTTAATAAGATTTGACAATATGTGCGTTCGCTGAGATGATCACGTACAGCGAGTGTCTGTAATCGATATTTTCTGCTAATTAATAGTATCTATATAGTCATCGTAACCACATCGTAAGTTTAAGTAGTCAGGCTTTCTCGTAAGATTTCAGTATTAATTCCTGCATATTAATAAGCAAAAATTAGGGGGAATATCGTTTCCTTTAGGTGGGACGATACGCCTCAAGCGCTGCCTCTAGGGGCGCCACTTAAGTCCCCCTAGAGACCCGTTTCGAAAGCAGTCGCGGGATTCTCCGGACCGCTAACCACTGTCGCCGTTGCTTTTTCGGCACGTTCGCGACTGATATTTTCCGTTTGAATGCGTTGGAAGCACATATTTATTTATAGCAGTCATTCTGTTCGCAAATGCGGTGTATTTACGAGAGTGTAAATGCTTCTGACGCGATCTTAGTGCAGTACATTCGGTCCGCATAAGCCCCATGTCTGTGTCACAGGCCGCCGTCGCGAAACCGGCATATGGATGGAGCTGATTGTAATTTCACTGCCCTGAAATTTACTAGCAGTACCTCCGTAAGCAGCGTTCGTTCAGATGCTCACTACGATTTCAATTGGTTTCATGCACTTACATAATCTAGCGCAGCACTCATAGCTGACCGCACGCGGGTTACACTTCATATCTCAGATATTGATTCCTACCCTGAATGGCCAATATGGCATACATTTCACGGAAATTCTGCGCAATAAGTACGATAGATAATGCAAAATGTTACGCGGGAGTCAGCACACGACGAAGAATTTACTGCTCGGTCGTGTTGTCACGAGATGAGCCCGTGCAAATATTCATCTTGTGCTACATATATCTTTCGCTTATATCCGCGTCCGCAACTAAACGCTTCATGAAACATCGTCATATGACACAGAGAGCCTGCAGAATCTAGCACAAAAGTGAAATCAGAGGGCTTTTTTAGATACCACACTCTTCCAACGACACATTTTATCGCTTGTGAACTTACTGTATAGTTAAAAAAATGTGTCCACCGCGTGATCTGCTGTTCGTTAAAGTCGAAAAACAAAATAAAAGTGAACGCGCAGCTTGTGTGTGCACAAAGATGTACACAATTTGTACACAACGATGGTTAGGCGCCCCCCTCCAGCAACCCCTGTCTTAGTAAGTATAAGCGCATTTCACATCCAGTTGGTCTAGTGAGTCCTACCTTGCCTAAGTTAAGACGAACGTCTGTAGCACTGCCGAATCTGCAATGGGTTTTTCATTCCAGTACGAGCAAGTATATAGCTTCCGGTCTTGCCAGACCATTTGTTTTTTCATGTTTTCATTAATTCTCCTTGGTCCTTGATATCAGGTGGGAGTGGGCACATATTAAGGGTTCAGAGGGTTGGAATATACTTAACATGTTCGCGTGCCCTCTATTCCTATAAAAGGCACAAGTTCTTGTCGGGTATTAGGTAAAGGCATCCCGGAGCATGCGTTTCTACGACGTATATATTCGTAATGAAGCCGCATTCGTTGTCCGCGCTGCAAAACAAAACTAACCTCTCACTGGTACTAGTATCAGGTCTAAACGAGGCGACAATAGAATTCACTTGCGCCTGGCATATTCGGAGGTGGCAGTGGTGATGTGCTGCTGCCGTCGCCGACGCCCGTAAGAGCGGCGAAGAACCGCGCAATGCCGCTTCCCCGGATAACACCTGTTGGCGTTCGAGTACTCTATCAGTACGCAGCTGTTACTTGAAATGCCCTAACCAAACTATTTGCTTACAAGCATCACCATAAATGTTTCTTTAGGGCGCGGAACGGCAAAACGAAGCGAAAAAGAACCAAAAATTTCCCCGCATTTCCCCGAGGGGAAGAATGTGAAAGTGCGAATGCAGGAGTTGAATTTGCGCGGTTCGGTAATGTTCGCGAAAGAGAGATCACACACACACACACACAACTACAAAGAAAGAAAGATGCATTTATTCACAGACACCTATTTGTGTTGTCGTTGTACTTGATTGCTAGAGCGGATCTCAGCTTTGAAATTTCGTGTCAGTACTCCTTTAAGCGGGTGCATTAGCCCTTCTCACGCCCGATTCCTGGCCAATCCCCCACGTGGGTATGTCCCATGCACAGACACCTATTTGTGTTGTCGTTGTACTTGATTGCTAGAGCGGATCTCAGCTTTGAAATTTCGTGTCAGTACTCCTTTAAGCGGGAGCATTAGCCCTTCTCACGCCCGATTCCTGGCCAATCCCCCACGTGGGTATGTGCCATATCAGCGGCCAGGCAGCGCGCGCCCATCTCCCCCCGTTGCGAAGGAAGACGAGGAGATTCCTGGCCAATCCCCCACGTGGGTATGTGCCATGTCAGCGGCCAGGCAGCGCGCGCCCATCTCCCCCCGTTGCCAAGGAAGACGAGGAGCGCGCGCACCCGCAGCTGTTGCTATGTGGACGGACGGCGGTCAACGGAATTCAGGGTCGCTTATAAAGTGCATTCGCACTTAAAATACTGCATGAGCCGCTATCAGATGCCCAGCGGTCAACCCGTAAGCGCTGCGGACAAGCGGCGGCAGCGCGCAGCGTTCACGAAGTTCGAGGCGAGTAGCGTTTTTTTTTTTTTTTTTTAATTTTCCCTTCAATATTTCACCCTTCCACAGTGTCTTTTTATGCTCAGTGGGTGGATAGTTGATGTTTGTTTACAATTTTACGGGTTATGCCACCGTTGTGCGGTTACTCATTCAAATAGAATTGGCCGCTTCTGTGCAGGCAGTAATGTCGATAGTACAACCCGTAAATAGAGGCGGTGCTGATATGCTTGCTTGGGGTGCACCGGCCTGAGTCGGTTGTACAGATTATTGCGAACCCTTTGCACCAAACTTGGGGGGACTCTGAAAAAGTTGATTTAGAGCGTTGTAGGCGGCCGAATAGCAATTTTACACGGATTGTAAGAATAAATCTGAAACACAAAATGATTGGCAGAACGTGATTTAAATGTCTGATTTAAGTTACGGGGCTGCATTTTTTTACAGTACACGCGTGGATACTGGACATTTCTACTCAGTTCGACCATTTTTATTATAGAACGTTACGGGGAAGACATGCTTAAGACACTGCTCCCAACGATTACATTCACAGAGTGTATTTAAGCGCTATCTCTCTGCTCAGCGATCATTTGCAACCCCTGCCGAGAGAAAATGAGTGGGCTCACATAACAACGCCTATTTGACCTTTTCTGCACTCTTTTCACAGCCATGAGTCATTCCCAAGAGAAAGGTACCACACACTGCGTTTGGTGGTAGTCCAACCTTATGCTGTTCGGATCACTCCATTATCTGTTAATAAAAATCGGCTCCTTCTTCCTTCTCTTCCTTCCAAATGTGCCTGAATGCCGGGAGAAAATCTGAGCCCAGAACATCGCTCAAACTAAAAACGAGCTTCACAAAAAGAGTAGTCAATAGATTGCCATAGAAACATTTGATCAGCATCACTCAACCTGCTGGGCAAAAACCTGCAGAATTTAAAAAAAAAAAAAACCCACGCTCATATATGCCTCACAAAATTTTGAGTAACCGCCAATATTATATCTGTTAGGACTGTCTTGAAGAATTTCACCCTGGTTCATAGGTTACGATTTGCAGCGAAGCTGCTAGCCTGTCGTTGACAGGGTTCATTTGCGGCTATTCGGTGAGCAGAGAGGGGGTCGCAGTGAAGAGATTGAAGGTGACATCACCGCTTACTTGCTAGTTGAGGGAAAAATAAAACAAATGGTGGATTTGACGTGCACGTGGACATCGAGGTAACGCGAATCTTTCATTGCGGTATGTCTGGGTTAAAATGAACGTGCATATACCATTTCTTCACAAGTGTTATCGCGCTTGGCAGAGTCGCTGATTTTCCAGAAAGGAGAGCAGTCCAAAGTGAGTGGGAAGTACGGGACCTAACGAAATATGCATCCAAACTACCACCATGAAGAAAGTCTAGCCCGCGTCCAGGCACACGTCTCCCGCAACTCTCCCTCTGAGCACAGGGTTCACGCAAACGCAGCGGCCTTCCCCTGTCGTGTCTTCGCAGTCGCTGAAATAGGTGCTTCCTCTATATGCTCGGGTTTCCCCTTTCCCCTTCTCTTCTCACTGGGAGGAGGCTCCGGGGAGCTCTGACCTGACAACCGAATAAATCGTCATGGCCAGAGCCCTAGACGTCGCGGGGACCACGGGCCTTTGCCAACCCCTACCCTGAACCGAATCAAAAGTATAGGTGCACTAGTGCTATTATTTGGAGATGCACATAACATTTGGTAGGTTATTTTATTTTAAAACGTATCACCTGGAAGCTGAGTACCTTAGCTGTTCGTTCAAAAGGGCAGCGTGCTGGTATTCTTTCAACAGCGGTCACCGGGTCACAAAGTGGCGCTGTGGACAGATCATTTCAGAACACCGAGACCATCGCTGTTTAAAGAGTCAGAAGCTCTGAAGTTGTCACGATCGGCAGTCAGGGCGACACCGAAGGTGAAACTAAATATCTTCAACATATCTAAGTGCTGTGCTGCCTATTCACATCACAACCTTTCCTCGTCGGGAATGTTTCTACGGAGTCACTTAAATTATCAGAGAACAAGAAGAGGCAGAATATTTTGGTAAATTGGGCTCGGACCCAGCGTGACTTTAATTTACCTGAATGTGCTCAACAATGCGATAATCAATTATTGAAAAAGTATTTTCATGGTATATTGTTTTAACGAATTAAGCTTGTATTTGTGGAACGAACGCGTGTGTATGGGAACGCCGTTGTTGAAGAGCTTGATGCTTATGTGGACTGTGAGAAGATTTGTAATAATTGATATAATTTTCACGTGCCAAGATACTTCTGCCCTCTGCTTGGCTCATAAAGGGTTCAGGACCACATAAAAATCATCGGGCCTAACCTAAATCGTTTGTTATACAAAAAAAATATTTAGGGTACAGTTTATGCCCTTGTGCCCTATTTACTTTATCGCGTACCAAGGTATACTAAAAAAGTTTCAACGCAACTGGTTTGCCGATTTTAAATGATTTGTTTATATTATTCCAGTAGCCAAAATAACATAGCATGTGTGAATTTCACAATGCTTTAAAACACAAAACTGAAAAACTGAATAACAGAAAATGAAAGCTAATCGTGCATACGATTGCGGCCTAATCTCCGATATGAGCCGCTCGATTGGCAGACACTTTCAAAGCAGGCCGTATTTTCCACTTTATGTCTGCTCTGATATCAAGTTTTTACCGCATGTCCGTAGCAATCACTTAGCTCAATATTTGGCATGATATTGTTACGTGGCATCAGGGAAGAGATGAGACCATCCAGGGTTAGTGGTGGAGAAATCTATTTACAAAGAGATGCGAACGATGTATGTACAGTATATTCACATGGCTGTCCTTACAGAGCCGCGCAGGCTGCGCGTTCACACAAAGATTGCTCGACGTCGCAGGCTTCACCCACGCAGCAACGCTCCATTGCCCTCTTCATCGTCTTACGAGACCATATCATATCGTACTTCGGTCTTTACGGCGTACTAGCGAGGAAACTCATGAGGAATACCTCCAAATACGCTGCCTTTCATAATAAGTTGATCAGTCCAAAAAACGGTAATTGGGGAATATTGGCCGATCACACCTCCATGTTGCCTAAGAAGAGGGGAAACCGCACAAAACTGTATACGCCGCTCGCATGCGGGTCCCCAAAACGTGGAACTCAGAGGGAGGCACCCGGCGACAAAATGGATTGCGTCACAGAAAGGCTCTTCTGCCTCTGGGACCGAGATGTTCTCCGAAAGGGTAACAACACAAGAGCTGCGGCTCAGTACCCTACTGTGCGCACCTGCGTTCGAAGCACTGCCTTTCCCATCTAACGGCTTCGGGGCTGACCACGAACTCTCTTATTTCCCTAGGGGTCCGCTAGTTCTTCTCTCATCCTACGACCTTGCATGTGTGCTCCTTTCGCCATGTTTACTCGTCCCAATTTCCGACAACGTGCTGTGAATGTGCCACGCGCTCTCTGCATGTGAGTGCAATGACGCTTTGGTTCGGTTTGTTTCGCGTCGTCGCGTAAGTTGGGTTTTAGTTCTGTGCGAATGAGCCTCTGCCGCCAGCCTGTAGCAAGTAGATCACGAAGCGACTTTCATGAGAGGACAAGGTGAGGGCTTCCTGGATTCCCCTTCAGAAGGAGCCTGCAGGAGATGAACGGGGATCACAAGCTCTCTTGGGACACGGGCCTTACAGAGAGAGACGATATATTTTCCGGTGTCCACGTAGGCGCAGAATTATCGGAATACTGGGTCCCTGCCACGCCAAATAGTCATCCATCCTAATCACGATGGCGTTACAAAGAATATTACAAATGTGAATTCTTCTTTGAAGGTAATGAGGATGCAAATTTCGCATTTCGTGTTTTATTCGAGACTGCCCTAAGCGGTCAAGTGAAAGAATTGCGGTCGTTCCACCCTTTCCTTTTTGAGTGGCACCTCAGCAGGAAGACTTCAAGAGAGCAAAGCGATAAAAAGGCGCAGCTTGCCGGGTGCTGGCTGATATACAAGGAATTGTCTCCAGAATAAATCACGCTGTTGGGCTATTTGGATATGCATCCATAAATGTTAAACTCCAGGAGCGTACCGGACAGACAAAAAGAAGTGTGTTACATCCTTTTCTTTATCCCGTCCGTGTGCTCACTTAAACGAATAAACGTTGTCTGCAGTGCTGAATGTGCCGATCACTGTATATCCCAGGGATAACAGTGCAGATGTGTTCACTGTTACTAAGTCACCGCGAGTGATGCAACCCAGTTTTCCCTACACGTTTTCTCCCACTTACGTTTCCAGCTCGTTGTAATCAACGTTAGTAGAAAGAAATGACGTTTACGTTTTTGGCTTCTTTTGCTACAACCTCATCGTGCTGCTCAAGCATTGCGACACTGAGGGAATAGAAACGGCGATTTAGGGTGCAAAGACAGTGTCTCACCGAAGAATCGAGATGCCGCAACGCTACAATTCAAAATAGCGCCGATAGGAAAGAGTCTTACAAGTAGGACAAAAAAATGACGTAGTGCCGGGAAACGCACTCTATTTGAATTCTCAGCAAGTCCATCACACCAGGCTGATGCAGCCGCAAGGGTTGGCTTACAAAGTGCTTCCCGGCTGCGGACGGGTTCATAAAATTGCTGATGTGACGCCGCGTACACAAGTGGGATGTCATACGCAGGTGTCATACGGTGTTTGGGAAAAACGGGTCCAGAATACATCGGTCCAAAATTAACCGGCTTAGCGAAAGAGCGTCCGTGGAGGGGACGTGACATAAAAAAAACTCCCCCCACCTCCCCGAAGGGGATCGTGCGGAAATGCGAATGCACTGGGTGCACCGATGAGTGCGCTGCGGCAAGCAGTCACGGAGAGAGGCGCGCGCTCCACTGCATTTATATATATTTTTCCGAGCGCAGCGAGCGGAGAGAGGGTACGCGGAGAGGAGAGAGAGACCCGCGCAACACGCCCGCCCCGCGCGCGAGCTCTCTCCGCCGAGCTCCGCGATGCGAGCGCCCTCACACACCCGAGCGCGCTCCTCCTCTCCACTCACTCTCCGCTACTCCGCCCGAGCTCCGCGATGCGAGCGCCCTCACATGCCGAGCGCGCTCCTCCTCTCCCCTTGCCCTTTGCTACTCCCGCCCGAGCTACTACATGCTCCGGTTGCTAGGCGCGCCAAAGCTGTTGCTAGGCGCACGCCGGCCAACGCACGACAACCCCCGACTGAGAAATGCATTCGCATTTAAAAATCGCCCCCTATGAAAAAGAACTGTTGCCAAATATTGACCCCCTGAAGACTTTACGTTGCTAGCTGTGCCGCCGTTATATAGATTCCCCGCAAAGGCAGCTTGTCTATTCAAGGTGAACGTAGTGACGACACCGCGGACTTAGAGCCCATGTGGGACGGACCCACCCTAGCCAGCGCGTGGCTTTGCCGTGTGTGGCAAATGGGCATCCTGGTGGCTGAGCCAAACCCAGGATTAATTTAGACCCTAACGCCTCCCTGGCAGCGGAAACACGCCACTTTGGCCCCCGCTTATCGCAGATGGTGCCCTTGCTCTTACCTGCCCAGGGGAAATCAGCCCCTCACCTCTTCCTATCTCCCTCAAAGCTTTCACCTTCCTATCTCCTTCTCTACCTCTGTGCTGTCATCTGTTCTTTTCCTCATTTCCACACATTTCCAGGTGGCAAGAGTTAACCCTGGTTCAGGAATGAACCTGGAGAACTTAAACAGGGTGATAGGAGCCGTGTATGGCTAGCGTGTATTTGTGCGTTCGCATGTTGGGCGAGGTGGTGGGCGCCCAGTACAGCGGCTGAATTTATGTGACTAGTTATGGCAACAACGTCGACTACATCCCATAAGCGCCCTCAGAACCGGGGGCGCAACGAAGAAGTCCAGCACTTTTTCACGCCGAAAGAGCCAGAAGTCTTTCTGAAGTTTCACCTCATGCATTTTGAAAAAGAAAGCACTGTAATGAGGCGTGTTTGCCATTTCTCGTATCGAAAGTTCTAACATATAAGCTAGGAAGTGACTATAAAGTTAGCCAGTTGGGAAGAAGGGACTTTCGTGTAGAAGTGAAAGACGCAGATCAATGTAACAAGTTGAGAAAAATTACCACCGTTGGTGGCACCCCTGTGAGCATCACTCCCCACCGACCTATCAATACAATACGACCTATCAATACAATACAATACAACTAATTACCTGTGATGAAGACTGCGTGAACTTGTCTGAACTAGAACTCCTGGAAGGGTTCTAGGGCCAGAACGTTGTATATGTTCAACAAATCAACATACGTTGAGAGAGGAAGGAAATTCCAACCAAGCATGTAATCCTCACATGCTCGACCAGTGTTGAGGCAGGCTACGTTAAGATCCGGGTGCGTTTCAATATTCCAAACCTCAGATGATGCTATAACTGCCAAAGATTTGACCATGGTTCGTTGAGCTGCCGAGGCGAGGCATCATGTGCAAAGTGTAGCCTTCCCGAGCACACGTCAGACAACTGTGAAGCTGCATTTCACTGTGTAAACCTCAAAGGGGAGCACGCCCCGTACTCGCGATAGTGTTCCCAATGGAAGAAAGAAAAGGAAATGACTGCTCTGAAGTATAAAGATAACATTAGTTTTCGGGAAGCACGACATACACTGTTGCAAACACACACTAGCTTTGCCGATATAGCACGACGGGAGGCTGCGATACACTCGGTTAGATTTCCGCTTGGAACCCTCCCAGTGAAGTCCCAAAAGACACTACATGCCCCCTCAGTGCCGGTGGCTAAGGTCACCGCTCATGCCACAAGAGAAGCATCAAAGGCTGCCCCAGGACCCCTTAACGCTAACACTATTACTCTTGTTGGCATTGTAATGCCGGTTTCGGTTGAGAGGCAGGCTGCCTCAACCAGCCAGCCTAGCCCTGCTGTCGAGGCTTAGCAAGACGTCATGTATAGAACGCCAAGCTCTCCGGTGCGCATTACGCCGAGAGAACGCGGCACTTGTCTTTTTCGCACAAAATGGAAGCCACGTAGAGTCACGGCCCCTGGGAAGGTGTCTTGAGCTTGAAAGGGTGAGGGAACGGCACTACCTTAATCCCTTTTATATCATAAGCTGATAGCGGATAATATAGTCCAATGAAACTTCCAAGGCCTCTTGAAAAACTTGAATTATATCTATGAATTGCTGTCACAACACCAAATAAGTATTTTGTGACTCCAAGAGACACACTTGAGGGCGAACCAAAAAACTTTTAAAGCACTATTCTGTATTTAGGAAAGACAGGAATGGTTGCATATACCCCTCTGCAGGAGTTGCGATTATCGTGCAAAAGTCAGTGACATTCCAGTTCCAACCGCTCAGACCACTTTAGAAGCTGTAGCCATACGCGCCATCATTAATTTTAAACTGGTAACAGTATGCTCATTGTACCTACCTCCAGACCACGGACTCCCCAGTATGGAGTTTGAAACATAAGTTGATCAGCTGCCAGAGCCGTGTCAGCTAGTTGGGAACTGTAATCCTCACAAACAACCTGGTGAGGCTTGAAACAACGGTACAACATACCTCTGTTTATAATCAGTTCTTCTTTGGCATATTTTGTGACATGGCAAAGGCGTATGATGCAACCTACCTGGTGTTAAGGAATTCTCAAGGATTTGGCAGCAATTGGAATCAGATGGCGAATGTTTTCATGTATCAAAAATTTTCTCCAGAACGAACCTTCAATGTAAGACTTGGCAATACACTACCCTGTACCTTCAGTCAGGAAAAAGGAGTTCCTCAGGGCAGTGTACTGAGTGCGACTGACCCTTTTTGCCATTGAAGATAAATTTTCTTCCAAAGGTTATCCCACGGCCAGTCATGTACTCCCTTTATGTAGACGACTTGCAGATCACGTTTCGCTCGTGTAGCGTCTGGATCTGTGAAAGGCCGGTCTAAACTACGTTAAATCGGTTACATAGGTGGGCGGATGGAAATGGTTTTTGTTTTTCTCCTGAGAAGTGTGCATGTGTGTGCTTTACGCCAAAATGAGGTATTCATACCAGCTGGGATATCAAAATTAAGATGGTGCCCGTTAGAGTACACAGTGCGCACAAATTCTTACTTGTCGCATTTAACTCGAAATTAACATTTGGAACTCATATAACGAAACTGAAAATGACTTCCACGAAAACATTCAACATACTGAAAATTTTGTCGCACAAGTTATGGCGTGACTGTGAGAGGGAAAGAGATTCCCAGCCTGCACCACATATGTAGCAGACCGCACAGGTATGTTAAGAATTTTTCGCTCGGCGGTTCGGTCTCTCCTTGAGTATGGCTGTATCGTGTATGCGTAAGCCCGCAAGTCTGTGCTCGCCTCACTCGACCCAGTACACAATCTATGCCTCAGACTTGCCACAGGTGCGTATCACACCTCCCCTATTGAGTCTCTACGTTGAGTGCAAATAACTGGCCCCTGAAGCACCGTCCAGCATACTTAAGTTTAGTATATGTAGCCAAAACAGCATGCATAAAGGACCCTTGCTCTGCCGGTGAATTGTTTTAGAATAGGTACAAGAAATTTATCAAAACAAGCCTAGAGTGGTCCGCCCTCTTGCCCTTTGTTGGGAGGAATACAGGTCTCAGAATTCCTTAGAAATATGCACGTCCAACCTTCTGTGTTGTTTTGACGCTGTGGCTTTTTGGGATCAAAGGGCTGTCGAATGTGATATGTCGTTGTTAAATTACGACAAAAAGTGTTTCCACACAACATTTTGTGTCACTAGTTTCCCTTCACGTAAAGACAAGTACACTAGCTATTGCCGCTACTTTACTGATTGCTCAAAAACCTCCTCTCATGCAGGTTTTGCTGTTTTCAATCCACCAGTGATAGTAGCCAAGAAGACCGCTGATGAGAGTAGTGTTTTCACGGCGGACGTTTTTGGTATACCCTGAGCTATTGCAGATGTAGTAGCAAAGGGAGTACGAAAAGTGGTCATTTTTGCAGATTCTTTAATTGTCATACATGCTATAACCTCCTTTCTCCCTTCAAGGAATGCAGCTGTAGGTGAGCTAAAAAAACTACTGTGCTGCCTTACATTTGCAGGGGTCAGTTTTGTGCTTTGTGGGATAGCAAGCCATATTGGCATCCCAGAAAATGAAACTGTTGATAGAGCAGCACATGAGACCAAGCATCTTGAAATAACAGTTAAAACGCCCCTACCATCACCTTCGGAGCACCATACGAACGTCGATGAAGTTGTACTGGCAGCCTGAATGGGATAAACAAACCAGAAATGAATTACATCTAGTCAAACCCTATATATCTCGATGGAAAAGTTTTACACACCGAAATCCTTTCTTAGAGCTTATTTTGTGCCGGCTGCGTATAGGTCACACTGCACTGACACATGGCTTCCTGGTGAAAAAGGAACAAGAACCCGTTAGCGAGTACTCCGGAGAACCTCTTACTGTACTACATATCCTAATCAGTTGTCCATACCTAGAAGCGGCCCGCATTAGACATTTTACATTTTTATACACCGTTTGTATACCTCTACACTGAATGCTTTTGCTCAGTGATGAACCAATGGTACCTTTGACTAAAGTTCTTAAATTTTTCAGACACTGGCTTTATACGCGAGGTTTAGCTACTTTACCTCACAAAAGGGTTTTAAAAATATTCGTTCCTATATATCTGATACCTTGAGCAAAACGTTAACCTTCATTGATATCTTCTCACCCTGTGTTGGGGCCTTATAACCGAAAGGCTGATGCGCCACAAAACCTCAACTTCATTATCATCATCACCAACTGTACGCAGATTGAACGTTCTCCATCTTAATTGTAGCCTGCGTTCACAGCGAAGCTGTGAAGCCGTTTGTTCTGTTTGCTTCTTTACTTATTTACTTTCCACTGATGTGCAAAGGATGACCTGCATCCAGGTGTCCCGCTGAACTTGGAAACACGCTTGGATATTTTAACAATGGACTCACGCCATCACCGGCGTCTTGAAGTGGCGCGCAAGCAACGATTTCCACTGTTGTTAAAAAGGAGTGAAACCAACCTTATTGTCTCTTCAAGACCACCATTTTGTAGTCTCCAATGTTTAGTCAAGTAGTTTGGCAGGAGGGGAAAAACAAGTGTTCATGGTAAGGTCTTCCCTGTACGCTCCGTTGGCAAAGTTAATCGTTGTTGGTTGAGTTGTGTGCGTGATGGTATCTTGAGGTTGTCAGCCTAATAAATTACCATTTTTTATTCATGCAATGTATGGGGAGACTTCCTAATTTTTATTTTTATGGAACGAAGAAAACTTCTCAACTAGCAGTGTGAGAAAGAAGTATAAATGCAGGAATAGTTGAAGAGGGACAAAAGGGTTTTAATTCCGATAGAATACGTCCCTTTAAACTGATGAGTTTCGGCGAGGCAGCCTGAAAAGTATGAACTCACGACCGTTTTCGTAACAACGAAGTGATCTTAGCTGCCGCTGCTCAACGTCTATGACGGCTCCACAGACACAGAGACTTCCTCGAGGTGGGTAGGATTTGGTTGTTACTGGCGAATGCAGCCCTGGAGGTTACAGTCGGCGTTAATGGAACATTTTTTTTTCTGCAAGACGATCTTTAATGGCGTGGTGAATAATAGCGGCCTAGTTTATATTTTGCCTAAGCACAGCTTTACCCATTTTATTCGCAGCGTCATCTGGGCGTAGCTATCAAGAACACATTGCCGCTTATTTATTCCCGTGCGCACACAAAACTTTGTTCAAGGTTTTACGCTTGACACAGCCCCAACGGAGGCCAGTAAGAAGATATATTCCTATATTCATGCCGATTAAAGGCTCAGTGCAATTATTTACAACTCTCAATAATTTGTTTGACTTGAAATAGGCATTTTGAGCCGCTCAGACAACCATAATACGCAGATATGACACCGTCTATGAGTTCGCATATTGCTGCACCACAACACATTTCATATTGTTTTCACGACGGCTGGATGAAAGCGAACTTCGATGTAGTATCCGTAGAGGTGTGCTAAAGTAGTGGCATCGAAACATGTCAACGCACATATAGACTGGGTAAGTGATATCGGACGGGTTCCTATCTAACGGGGTCTCATCTACAAAACCACAAATTCTTGTTTTCATGGACCTGCATAGAAAAGTTGACTTCACCAGTTGTTGTCTTGCGGCCTCCGTCTTCCAGACCACCAATACGAAAAAAAACTCATATCCATCACTCCTGAGAACTAGATTACCCGAAAGCCGCTCAACCCCCCTTCCTCCCCCCCCCCCCCCCCCAAACTCCTTGCGGAAAACGTAAAGCAGGCGCCCCTACTCGAATTACTCAAGTTCGTAGGACTTGACTGAAACGCAAGTGCTGGAACTAAGCCGGCTGGATATTGCCTTCTTTCAGAAACACCTGTGCGAACAGTCACTGCTCAGCCTACCAAGAAATACACAACTACAGCTGCTAGTAAAAGCAAACGCTGAGATGGTATACGGACCCGTAGTAAACGAAGATGACCGGGATGGTCCTGATGTGTGCGTAACGTCGTCGAACCTTCGACAACTGCCAGCCCCATCGTTTTTTTTTCTTCCCTGGTACATGCACGTCTGTGACAAGCGAGGTTCTCGCTGCGAACTTCTGGCCCAAGTCTGAACGATTCCTCGCCCCCTGTCGCCTCTAGCGAACGTGCGGTGTGTGGGGCGGGAAAAAAGATCGAAGGTGGGGATAGAGAGCGAGACGGAGAAGATATATCAGGCCAACGGCTCACAGCCCCTGGACGCCGAAACGAAAGACGTTCCAAGTAAACATATAAAGCGCTCATCGAAGAAAAATGTAAGCAGAAGCGAGTCTTGATCTCTTTGCTTGGGCGCGTGATGGCACGAACACACACAGGCCGTCCTAGCACCTACTGAGCACGGGCATACGCACACACGCGCAACGACTAAACTCAGCCTCGACGTCAGCTTTCCCGCCCGCCGACACAACGTGACTGGGCTCAGTTGTCACGAGAGGCCCAAGTCAACAGTCTTCGCATCGCATCGCGGCTGCCCCACCAAATATAAGGTAATATAAATCCGAGCGTTCGCCTTACTCCCAATATTACCGTGTCCCCTCCTCGGAACGCAGGCACCACGTAATATTGGCAGCTCCCTGTTTGCCAGGTCCTTTCTGAGTGCAGCGCAGCGTTGTGGTGGATGGTCGTTGTGTGGTCCAGTGGCAAGAAAGTACGCACTAGGGAAATCAATAGCTGTGCGGTGTTATGAAATCTCCGGTGTAGTACATTTTACTGGCACTACAACGCACGGCTCCCGCGGTGAAGTTCAGAATGATGTCATCTTTGTTTTTTCAATGACCTGTGAACGCAGCATGATATTCGAACAAACGTTTTTTAAGAAACAGCATTCGGAACAGAATGGGGACACATTTTCTCTGAACAAGTGCAAGGTACATAACTGTCCAAGGTGTGGTGTCTGAAGTTTGAATTTCAACGCGTTTTAATGCAGCAAGTTAGGACATTGAGGCTGAGTTTGTCCCTCGAGTAAAAAACTAAGTGGTCGTGCCAAAGCAGTACCATGTTCTTTGGCATGACCGAAGCCACAAAGCAACAAGGTATTACACAAAAACTTCGTCAACAGTTCCTAAATGGTTGACTCATGAATAGTAAAAAATTAGATATAAATATTAGGAGACCTGACAGCCACAGACATCGCCTAAACAGCCAGCAATGAATAATAGCGTACAAATAAAACTTTTTCCTGAAAATTGTCCAGGACGCGCAATGAACCATGCATAGATCCATCTCATCCCGTTTGATGCAGCACATTTAGTCGTTCACGCAGCGGTGTACAGAAAATAATGTTCGGGTGTTTTACTTATATTTTAAGACGTGTGACTACCCAGCTAGAAATGTAAGTTATCAGAGGCCTGCTAAGTGTGTACGCACCGCAATATCAGCTGTCCGCAATATTTGATTGTTTTAATTTGTATCTTATGAAAATTGCGTTTGCGTAGACGCTATTAATTACCGCTCTTGCGTAATGCTCGATAACTTAAACGAAGGAAACATTTGCGTGTAATCCTCCTCGAGCCAACACAAACCGGTTTTCAAGGGGGAAGCGCTCTGTACTGGGGAGTGATAAAAAAATCCGGACAAATAATTACGCCCGAATACTGTTGCTTTAGTGTTAATGTCGAAAGGTGATTTGAGGAATTTTTTTCTGAAACATGAATAAATCCAATGTTCCTAAAAACACATGATAGTAAAAACACTCCGGTTTTTGTCTTGTACCGAACCATTTATTTCCTCCCTATATGTCGATAAAAACCTACGAGAATTACACAAATACACGCTTCAACTAGTTTTAATAGTTGTTCCTAATACCAGAAAGAAGCAGTTTCGTGTCAATAAAGAATCCGAGACGATTACTCCCGTAGTTACGACCGTCCGCTACAGGTGTTGACGCAAAGCTATGCTACGGAGGGACTCTACACGTACAACGCTGCATTTGTTATATTGTGCTGATGTGAGTTTAAAAAGGTAAGGAAAGCATAATTCATAATTCAAAGCACACTGACCCCACTTTCAACGCAAACTTCACTGAAATAAGCTGTATAACTCTATTCTTACGTGCCTCTAGACCCTATTTGTCGAGCGTACCTAATGCTTTACGAAACGATTTCTGTCAACCATAACAGAATAATAACCCAGTTGCAAATCTGGTGAAAAACAAAATGCGTGCGGACACCAGTCCTGACCGGTGTTGTGGCGCCATCAACAGGAATAACGGTAAACGAAGCAACTAAAGGCGTTTCGTCATCCGTTGCAGCCCTAGTCAGCATAATTAACCTTCTTTCCAAATACCTCCCCGAATACATCGTCGCTGACGTCACTAAGCACACGATTTTGCGGGAGAAGTAACATGTTTACTGCAATTGTGTAATTTCTCAGTGAATGAAGGATCGTTTGCTGCCGGACAAGCGCTGGGGGCACTAAAAAACACCTATTTTATGGAATAAAACAAACTTGTATTTTGTTTTCTTGACCCTTTTAACAAACACCAGCTCGGACATTTTTCATGCGTCGATAGTCCTGGAGTGGACTACCCTCTCTATATACTACTCAAATAAGAGTATTGCCATTTTAAAAAGAAGATTTATATGGCCATGTAAAAAGAAAATCCGTTGGTCCCGTGTTCCCACAGAGCTCCTCCGGTGCAGCCCCATGCGGATGCGCGAAAAAACGAGGTTGGAGAGCAGTTATCAGTAAGGGGAGGTAGTGTGGCTGGGTTTAACTTTCTCGAAGCAGAACGCGCGCTCAGCGGGCGTCCGTGCTTTGCGGTTGATAAAGTTCTTAGAAAGTCGGTTTACTTCCCATTCCGACGATGTCTGCTTGGGCTATGAACTACGTGCAAAAAAAATACCGTCTACCTTACACTCCGCCCTTTCGAAAATTGCAAAAAGAGGTATGATCACTCTGCGCTTTAAGAAGACCCTAAAAAACATCCTGTCCACACCTTTGTGCCGCTAGCTTCTACGGACAGATGGAACGCCTACAGAGGGCTTGGCTACCTTACATTCGTGCTCGCCTCCGTTGCAGAAGGAAAACTTGAAAGGCAATGCGCAGAGCCTATGAAGACCAGGCAGCAGGTTGCGGCTATCCCGCACAAACGCAGATTGTCTTACAACTTGGAAAAAGCTCCCCAACGGTGAGATGTAAAATTATTTTATTGTGCACCGAACAAGCTTTTGAAACGGTGCAGACAGAGGGACACAGAGGTCATAGAGGGAAAAAAAAACTGCATCACGAAGCATAGGGGGCTATGTGTACAAAATTCCACTTGGCTGTAACAGAGGTTACGTTGGACAGAGCGGAAGATGTTTAAACGATAGGGTAAGGGAGCATGCCGACAACGTTAATAAAGCACTCGCAAAAAACGTGCGAAATCGGTGTTTAGCCCATCACTGCTCCACGTGCGGGCGTGTGCCTCGCTTTGATAAAACGTTTGTTGTTAAAAGATGCACTCAGCGTAGAACATGGAAGATAATTGAAGCAGAAGTGATGAAAAATGCTCGCCAATAAACCCTGTGAAGGTGGTTTGAAAGCGAAGCTGGAAACCACACTCAGAACGATTAGCCATCCGACGTCACTTGACTTAACACACGTGGATCTACAAAGAGTGAAACAAGAGACAAGTGAAATGCAAATAACCACACCCTTTATTATTTTAAAGCGATGTTCTTTGCTAAGGTTAAATCAATGCATGATTCATGAACGGTGGTTGGTTGAGTTGCATTGTTGAACACATGAGCGGAAACTCCCTTTTTTATAAAATTTAAGCTTAAACCGGGCGTTAGGCGATCTCATTTCTCCTCTGTCTCTGCCGCCGATCTCGTCGCCTCCGTCGGTGGTGGCAGAGACCGAGGAGACGTGAGACACTCCTAGCGCATGCACAAGGCGCGCACACGGCCGCTACACGTGCCGTAGGCGGAGCGCCCAGCGGCGCGAGAGGTCACGTGACGCTACCATGTGACATTCAGCGAGAACGCGGATAGTAAACCCGCGGATGGGCTGGGCAGGCTGGGTGAGTTTACCGTCTGTCTCTTCGTTCTCCGCATGGGCTCAGTCGGTAAGACAACGGGCGCTCCATCCGTTTCTTCATTTGTTCCACGTTCGATTCCTGGTGGTGCCAGTAACTTCTTTTATTTGTTCGCGTGAGTTCCCTGTTGACACCAACGGTCGTGACATAACCCTTAGGGGTGGAGGTAAAAATATTCGTTGTAATAGACGGAGCTCACCGTGCATAGCTGTGTTAAAGATAGGAATGAACATCGTACGCATGCACCGATGATTAAGACCTAGAATACGGTGTGGCTACTGCACACATACGTGTGTGTATTGCATTTCAATAAACCGTTGGTTCATCTCTCGTGTGTATCTAGTCTTATTCTTTTTGTTCGTGTGCCATCTGCGCTGTCTTTCTCCACAAATGCGATTCGTATGGCATTGGTCATATTACGTTGAACTGTTAGTGGGGACTGTATAAGTTTGTAGGCGACACCAGAAGCGCTCCTCTTTCTGCACGAGAGACGGGTGGCACGGGGAAGCGTTAGCACAGTTTTCCTGCATAATTGGGTCTCGTCGTGGTTGAAGATGAGGGGACCGTTGTCTCTAGCCAACCATCTCACGACGCTCGGCTTATTAGACCTAGGGCAGTCTCCTGAGCAGACATTACCACCGAGAGAAGGGTGAGCCAGTGTCCGCACAATCAATACAAGTTTTCCGCGAACGTTCTGGCTCACGATCTTCATTGCGATCTCTCGGATGCAGCCTTGGAGGTCGCTCCTACATGCTGCCTGAGAGCTAGTGATTATAAATTCCGCATGCGTCTGCGTTATTGCCACTGCATTAGATGCCTACTAGGCTTGCAGCACTGTAACTCTTTTAAGAGTGACGCTTGTGGCATGGGTGCCTTTCTTCGTTACAGTCGCCACCTTTGGCTCAGCGTCTTGCGTAATCTGCGGCAACCGTGTAGTACGGCACAACTCTGGAGCCGTAGTGTTTCCCCATGGATCTAAGTCGCGCCTCTCTCTGTGCCGCGTGGACTATCTTTCGTTAATTCAAGAGGGCGATCGCAGAGGTTCATGCCCATTATCAGTAGAGAGGCCCCACACGCACCCTTCCCTGCTAGCCGGTAGCGTTGACTTAACAGATGGTCCTCAATAAGCTTGGCCACAGTGTTATGTACAGCAACCACGAGGAGGCAGTTGTTGAAGGTGTAGGGGGGCCAACCCACTGCTTGTTTATATACCTTCAACAAGAACGTATCCAAGTTGTTCTCTTCCTTAGTTAGTAAAGCATACGGCGTCACTTAGGTGATGCTCGCAAAGATGAACGGCTGGACAAATCTAACTGTATCCACTTTCCTCATGGAGCTTCATTTGGCCTTGATCCGACGGAGCATGTGAGTAATGTGTCGACGCGTGCGTTGCAAGGTCCTTATCAACGTGCTGTTCGCGCAATGTGCTAGGGAAGTCTTGCCTAGAATTTTTATTTGCGGAGATGGCCTGATGGCACCATCCTGCCTTATCTGCGTTGAAGGTACCCCGGCTCGCTTACCGCCTTTGCGAGCACCACGAGCAGTTCCGGTTTTCCTGGGGCAACGAGATACCAAAGTTTTGTAGCGTGAGCTACACTGGCCGAGGTTGAGCAGTTTCGCGTGGCTCCTGAAGAGCCGTGCTGCGAAAACGCGAGGAGAAGTGACGTCACACGGCGCACAGAATGTTGCTCGCTGACCGGCGTCTCTCACACACTCCACGCGCCCAGCGTCTTCGCCAACCACCGTTCCGCACGTGGCGGCCCGGTCCACTTGATGATCATGCTAGGGGTGGCCGGGCGTGGAAGCGATGTCTCTGGCGTCCCAGAAACACCGGCGTGCACCTGTGAAATCAGCTTAGCCCTAGGGCGATTGCTGACGCTGCGCCGGTGCCACTTGATAAATATACATTGTCACATAATGCTTGTACCATGTGTGTGTCATTGAAGCAGCAGTAAGCATGATAAGCTGATACTAGCGAACCAGGAAAGCTAAGTATAACCAGCTGAACCTTAGCTAACGCTACGTATATCCTGGAATAGCCGAGCTAAGCCACTGCTAATTTTTTTTTTGGCATAACCGCGCACGGCATCAGCCGCCATTTCGACAGGGTCCTGCATCTCCGCTACCCACGCCATACCGGTCCATATCGTGACATACTCGGCGTAAAGACCGAGGTGTAAGTCGGGATAGACGCCAGTTGTTTAATGTAAAGTAGCAGGGGGACAGGACCGCCCCTTCTGTCGTGCATATTTTCTTCCTAATTTTCTTGTCACAATGCCACTTGCACCTCCTGATGAGGCTGCATGCGGCGGGCCGCCCACATGTTGAACAACTTGTGGTCGATACTTGAAGTCTGAACCGTCGTCTTGATTTCTTCCGTTACTAATTTGATATCGTTTCCAATTGAAGAATCCCAATCACTAACGGTCTCGATTTCTCACACACATTATATCGCGCTTCTCACGGAACTTTACTTAGTCTGTGATTCGGGATACACCCGTACGTACTCGGTACATACTGGTGTACGCACCGAGTATACCCTAGCCACGGTAACTATATCTGCGTGGTCATTACCTAGGTATTCCCGAGTGTTTTTGTACGTGGCTTGAAATACGCTTCGCCGAAGCGCGAGATTCGAGCAAGTGTCTGTGGAGGCACTCTGGCCAGTGAGGTGCATACAATCCAGTAGGTGAGGAGCGTTAGCCTGTCCTCTTAAGAGCAAGCAATGAGTTCGTTTTCTCGCCTTTTTGACAAGTATTATCCTCATACTGGGTGGACCGCGTTGAGGCCCCCAAAATTAGCAAGGCACAGGGTCAGCCGTCTGTACCGCTTGCGGTGTCAGACTTCGGAGTTCTGACAGCTTCCTCTTTGACATGCAGTGCAGGTTATTTATAAAACTGAAGTAAGCTCACACTAACGGGTAGGAATTGAAGGTAGTGGAGCTGCACGCAACTTTTATGACATTACGAAGGTTTAAGTCCTCGATTGCAGACGATTTGCTTTTTGTACGCTGCGGCAACGACATTCACTCAATCATTGGTGCTGTAAGTGTGAGATTTATTCATTTCTTTGGAAGTAACAATAACTTGGACAATCTCCGTAAGTGTCTATGTTTGGCTTGACAAACATGCTTGACAAACAAGGTCTTCGCGAAGCGCGAACACACGACTGCTGGGCATTTTGTTTGGTTTTGTTAACTGCCGGGCGGTCACCGCTAGACAACGCTCACGTGCAGGCAATCTGCAATTTCTTAGTATTTTCAACTGCGGACACGAAAAAAATACAATATTTAACAGCTTCGCTTTTAAAATGCTGTGTTTTCCCCGGGTTTTCAAGCGATCAGCACCGTGAGGGTGCCTTCCGTTTCTGATTGCCGTAGCGTACATTGCACTTGCGTTACTCTCTTGTTGACAAGCGTGTTACAGTCTGTACGTTCAGGGTAACATGGGTTTTATGGAGCCGTGTAGCCGCGCGTTGGAGTTTACTTCCTGCAGCGGTATTACATCAGGTTTGTCCCTGAACGAGTCAATGTATTGTGATAGTCATCCACGTTTTTGTTTGAGTTCATCGCGTTCTACTGCCACACAACGAGTGTTTGCTCTTGCCTACCCCGGTGGTTTGCCATGAGTAGCTCGGGTGAGGTCTGCCTGGTCGTCACTTTCTTGGGAGGACCGAAGAAGATATGCCTTATTCCTACGTGGTGCTCTCCCAGCTGACATATTTTTGCTTTAGTGTGCACCTATTCCGCCTAATATACGAAGACTGACTTAAAATTAGCTATCCAAATGTGATGTTTTGCTCTATAAGTTACGCGTCACAGGATCTCCCAAGAAGCAGGCAGCTTACGATCGGAAATACACCAGTAGGAACGGAAACAAAAAAATAACACCACAAACACGTAACGTGTAATAAAATATAGTTTAATTAACGATAAGGAATAACACAGGTGGGACCACCCGCCGCACATTACAGCTCCGCTGGCTGAAGAATTGTTTCGAGTTCATTGGCCGCTTTATGTTTTATTCGTAACCCCGTGTGGATGTTTCTCACGTGGCGTATGTGCGGGCGTCTTGCTTTCTGTATTTCATTATCTCTATTCTGTAATCTGTGCATCAACTCTGTGTTTCTATTTTTGTTTTCATTAGCATAGAGATGAAAAAGCCTGACCGAGAGAAAGAGAGAGAAGAAACTTTAATGAGTAAAAATAAATTGTGGGATAGCTTCCTAGTCCGGAAGTCCATGTGCGGTCCTGGCTCTGCCCGCTCGGTCAACCAAGATCATGTGGTCGTCAAGGCTCGAGATGGACAACATGCTCTCCCACTGCTCACGGGAAGGGTTGGGAATGGGGGGAAGGTCACGGGGTTTCGGTCGCATTCTCAGACGATGTGGTAGAGGGTGCCTGAATTGCCGCAAAACGCACACTCCGGGGAGTATTGTTTAGGGAATAGATGATTTAGTCGTACTGGATTTGGGAACATGTTTGCTTGAATTCGTCTTAATGTGTTTTATTGCATTTTAGACAAACTGCGTTGGGCGGTGGGAAAGGTCCTTCTACCTAATCTATAATATTGGGTTATTTCCTGGAAGGTCTCAATCGGCATTAGACTCTGCTCCTCCTCTGGGGCCCGGTTGGTGAGAGCGCGGGCCAATGCATGGGCTGTGTCCTTGCCCGGGAAATCGGAGTGGGCAGGAGTCCAGACGATTCTGACCGTGTGAGAGGGCGGGGTTTGCTCAGGAGGCGCAGTGCTGTTGAAGAAACTGCTCCAGCCACGTAGCTTCTGCATGCCGCTTGACAGTCGGTGATTATCGTAATCCCGGTGGTTTTTGTTATGGTCAAGGCAAGCGCCACTTCTTCCGCTTCCTGGATGGAACCGGTCTTGATTGTGAGACTAGAGAGTGGTTGATCCCTTGAGGTGACCACTGCAACCGCTGCTCCTCGGTAACGCTGGTATGGAGCGGCATCAGTGTACACTGCTGTGGAGTCTTTAGAATACCGCTTGTCGAGGGCCGCTGCTCTGGCTTTTCTCCTCCCCTCATGATGGTCTGGGTGCATATTTTTCGGGAGGTTAGCGATGTAGACATTCTTTCTGACTTCTGATGGAAGCGTCTGCGGTTTGCTGTTTCTCCTGAGCCTGCCAATTATATGTAGCCGACAGTAGTCGCCCAGCAGTGGGCAAGCCTAATCGCAGTTTGTGGCTTGCGAGGTGGGCATCGATAAGTTCTTCGGCCGTGTTGTTAAGGCCGAGACTGAGCAAGCGGGGCGTGGAGGCACTCATGGGTAATCCCAAGGCTTGCTTGTAGGCTTTTCGGGTAACTATGTTTAAGTTTGCGAGTTCTGCCTTGAATAGGAATGTGTAATGGGTTGCGTACATTATCCGGGAGATGAGAAATGCTTGCACGAGTCGTATTGTGTCCTGTTGCTTCATGCCGCGCTGTCTGTTGGAGATTCGGCGAATCATGTGTGTTACTTGTTCTGCGGAGGGCTTAAGGTGGTTCACCAAGATAGTGTTCTTGGTATCCGCTTGGATTATTAGCTCGACAATTTTGAGGTGTTTGCAGGGGTTTATAGCGTGCCCATGCAGTTTAATCTGAATGTCATCGGAGTCCTTTGCGGAGCCTTTTTTTCCTGACTAGCAGTAGCTGTGATTTTTGCGGGGCGCAGGAAAGGCCGCATTCCTGGGCATATTGGTTAACTATGTCGGCTGCCTGCTGAAGGCTGTGTTGAAGGCCACCCAGTGAATCAGAGCCAGTACAAATTGTCATGTCATCTGCGCACATGGCGTGTTTTATATCGGGAACCTCGTTAAGTGTCCTCGTAGGATGGAGTAGTGCTAGGTTGAAAAGTAGGGGGGATAACACTGACCCCTGAGGAGTTGCGGGGTTAACCTGTCTCCGAGGTGGATAGGGGCTGAGGAGACGTCTCCAACTATGAGAACTGCCACGCGGTTGGAGGGGAAGTCCGCGATGTAGTTGTAAGTTCGTTGTCCACATCCCGTTCCGGCTAGGCGCTGTAGGACTGCAGTATGTGCCACGTTAGCGAATGCCCCCTTGAGGTCCAGGGCGAGGATGGCTCTTGGTAGGTGGCGGGAGGCTGGAACTACGATGTCTTCCTTAAGGTGGTTCCGCACCTCTGGTGTTCTAAGTTGTTTGCGGAATCCGTACATAGTGTTTTGCATCTTACATGTGTGTTCCAAGTGTTCGTGAAGGCTCATGACTATGATGCGTTCTAAAATTTTTCCGACACACGAAGTTAGAGATATCGGCCTCAGGTTATTGATGTGAGGAGATTTTCCCGGTTTAAGGATCATCCGGACTTCCGCTGTTTTCCAGGGATAGGGAGTTTGCCAGCCCGCCAACAGGAGTTAAAATGGTCTGTAAGGCCTTGCATGGCTATGTCGTCGAGGTTTGCCAGGAGTTTATGGGTGAATGTACATTTCCTAGGTGTGCTGGCTCGCTTGCTTTCGGCAATGGGTGCTCGAACCTCGTATGGTTGGATGTCCCGGTCGAGCAAGGGATGGGGGTCCCAGTGTATGGTAAAGAAGGAGATCCTTTTCCGGCCTTGAGGTACTTGGTTGTAAGATCTCGATTAAGGTCTTCCGTCGTGCCTTGGTAAGAATGGAGAGTGTTAGGGTGCGGCTGCTTTCACCCTTGCTTTTCAGCGGGTCATTTAGGTATCGAAGCAACCAAACTGTCTACCAGGCGGACAGTGTTTCCCGAAGACCGTCACACATTGTCAACCAGTTTTCTTTGCATAGCGAAGTTGCGTATTCCGCCGCTTCCTTGTTAAGTTGAGCTAACGCAGCTTGAGGTTTCTGTTATGTCGCTGCTTTTTCCACCTAGGCGAAACGCTGTGTCGTGCTTCTGAAACATGTAACAGCTTGGAATCGATGTACGGGATTTGGTAAGAAGTGGCTATATGCTATGTGGAGGTATTCATGTCTTGAATGTGTTCACCGGCCCACTGGTCATAAGAGAGGTCCTGTGATGGAATCACGCGCTCCCTCTGAATTTTGCTGAAAGTGTCCCAATCAGTGATATGCACCGAACCAATACGGGCATTGTAGTCCATACCCTTAACCTGTATTTTGATAACGTCATGATTCGACATTAAAGTCCTGTTGTGTTGATCCAAGTGGCTTCCTTGACGTTGTGAGTGATTGACAGGTCAGGGCGTGTGTCCCTTGTCACACTGTTCCCAGTTCTTGTGAGAGTATTGAGGCCGTTGATAATTGTAAGGTCTTCATCTTATATGGTCTTTACAAGCTCCAAAACTCTTTTATTGCAGTAGCAATAGCCCCACAGCTGATGAGCAGCATTAAAGTCTCCTTTTATGAGGACTGGAAAACCGCCAGCAATTCGAAGCGCGGCGTTGATTGTGTCTTCAATTCCCGACTGCTTTTTCGCTGGCCTGCAGTACATGTTGAGCATGAACAGGCTCTTGTTCTGGGAGGAACGAGGGATAAGTTCGGGGAGCGTGTGGTGAGAGTCTTTCTGGGGGAGAAGGTACTGCGTGGACGCGATGGGTTTTCGAATTAAAGTTGCTGTAGATTTGCCTGTGGGATCTATATATGATACATAGCCCGGTAATTTTGCGGGGACATTAGTTTCTTGAATTACGAGCACGTCCGGTGGTGGGTACCAAGTTGTTAGGTATTGCTGGAGTGTACCGGCCTTGTTTTTGAACCCTCTACAGCTCTATTGCATGACTGTAGTATCACACTGCCGAATATTTTGTGCGCCGAGCGTTAACAGAAGTAGGGTTTTGGTTTTCAACTATCGATGATCGGTAATATGGCGATTGCTTCTTTCGAAGTGAACTGCTTTCTATATTTTCTACTCGGGCCTGGAGTTGTTCTATTTTTTTCCGATTGTTGGTCTATACGGGCTGATTGTCCGTCCATCTACGCTCCTTGTTGTGTGACGAGTTCTTTCAAGTGAGCGATCGGCCGACATTGTTCGGCGAGTTGTGCAATAATTTGGTTCAGCAGACTTGTAACATATTCGATGGAGTTGGGCTGGGCTCCTTGCTCTGTCGGGCTTGGGCTTGGATTTACATTTGACTCAGGAGGAACTGGCTGTGTCTGTCCTTGGATTTGTGGTGTTGTCGCTGTGCTTGAGAAAGCACTGGCCTCCTGAGCAAGGGGAGGCTTAGTGCTGGGTTGGGCTTGCGGAAAAGTACCCGTGGCAGACCTACGTTCTGCCAAACGCTTCCCCGGCCGTTTGTGTTTCTCGGGATTGGGTTACTCGCATTTTCTGCAAAGCTCGGCTAATTCGGCACATATCTCATCAACTTTTCTCTCTAAGCGCTCACGGTTATGGCATGGCGGCTGCCTAATAGGTGTGCGCTAATTTAAATTAGAGGTAGGAAAGGTGCAAGCAGTGGGAGAAGCGATGTTAGCCCAGCTCACCTGCCTAGTGGCGTTACCTTCCCTTGAAGAACGGCTGCTGGATCTTAACTGGGACCGGGACCGCGATCGAGAGTTCTTTCGCAATGAGAAGGAGCCGCGGCCGACTGGGGTGTTCCCGGGTCTCCGACGACGGCGGCCACGTGGTGGTGCAGGAGGCTGTTGGTTACCCGGAGCCTGGGATGCTGCACGTTGTCGCGCCACCACCTTCTGTCGCTTGACGTACGGTTCCCAGAACCGCTGCGGGCAGCCCTTAGATGCCGTGAGGTGCTCCCCCTTGCACAGGGAGCAGAAGGGCTTCCACACGCGGCCATCAGCCGGGTCCCTGGTTCCACAGGTGGGGCACGCCCGCACATTGGGACATGCAAAGGCCGTGGATCGATGGCCCAGTTCGTGGCAGATGGTGCAGACAGGAACCGTCTTCCTATACAAGTAGCAACGGTGTTCAGCTCCGAGGTGGTACACGTAGAACGGCACCTTTTTTGCCCAGGATTGTTACGATTACTGTAGTTCAACTTCCGAGCCTTCTACAGGCAATGAACTCAAATCCAGGGAGGAAGATGTTCTCGAGAATGTCTTGGCTTGAGTAGTGCAGGGGAATGTCGTGGATGAGCCCCCTGACTCAATCATCCGGGGCGAGACCATAAAGTTGGACTGGGTAGATTATCCATCCAAACATAACTTGTTTCAGGTGGTGGAGCGCCTCCGCTGCCTCGTGGTGGGATGTGGTCATCGTCCGTATTTTGAACACCGATGATGCGAAGACGGAAGTCTGCCTTGCGCCAAGTGAGCTCCATTTCTCAGAGTAGGACTTGTGAGAGCTCCGTTGGACTACCTTTGGCGAGATTCAGGCCGCCCTGTGGTCTTATCAAGAGCTTATAGTCGTTGAAAGGCAGGGAGGGGTTTCGGCTTTCCGATGGGTTGAGCGGTAGACTTCATTGCCGGCTTGGTCGGGGTTACGTGTGGCTTCTGAGTGGTTTTCTTCATGAGGCGTCGTTGGGCCTTACTCGCGACGTCGATCCATTTCGAGCTTGCATCACCCGCAGACGAGCTCTACGCGGTGTAATCCCCTTCATCGGATGTCTGGTACGCCATAATGTCCTCGGCATCGCTTGAGTTTTCGTCCAGGTGGCTCGGCGAAAGCGCCGAGCACGCGGCGGAGCTCGACATTGTGCGCACTTGTCGCTAAGCCTACCCCAGTGGAAGTATGCCTAGCTCACCTATGACAAAAGTTGACCGTGAATTAGTGGAATATTCACTTACAGTCAAACAGTCAGTATCTTCGCACCACCGGTAACTTAACGGACACAATATAGGTCGAAAACGTCCATACGCTGGGAATGCCGCGTCTCTAAATGGAAATCTGCGGAGCCAATGCCAGGCACATCATCACTCTAAAAAACCTGATGAACATGATTAGTGCCTCCTAGCCTTTCCACACAGCTCCAAGAAGTAGCGTACAAAACCGGCACATGTTATAACATAGGATTAGACTCGTGGCAGAAACCCGTCTCTTCAGGGGTGGCGGAACGCTTACATTACCATCACCTGTAGCGAAGCCAAAGCAGACATCTACACTTTCACGTGTAAGCGCGTCGCATGGCTGACACAAGGGCGATACACACTAGTACGCACCGGCGGCGTTTGAAACGCTAACATCGCGAAACACGACGAGGGCTTGTTGCTTGCTTGTGCTTTTAACGATATCGGATTTGATGCGAGAATGACCGCCGACATACAACCACACGGTACAGATCGCGTTTCCATTTGGTAGCGGTCACAAAGCGAGGGCCAAAACCATTACATTAAAGCAATAAAGCATTGCGTGCCCTGATGAGACACTTATTTTGTTGACAGCTTCTCTGGACATTTACTTTGTAACGTTATGGATGGCGCACTTTTTATATACGGCGTGAGGGCGATAAAAGCTGGTCTATCGACACTACGGTAAGAACGCACTATTAAAGTCTTCCGATAATCTGCGCAACTGAAATACCGTGCACTGCACATAGGTACAATTTCATAAAAAAATTATTGTCCTGTGCCTTCTGAAATTTGAAGCTATACTGCGTGCCGAAGCTAATTTATGTGATGCACCTAAATCTTGAAGCACCAAGAGAATAAAATTGTGAAGCGTCCGCTGTTTGTGATACCGCGCCCCCAACCATGAATGGAGGCAAACCGATTCCCAAGTTCTCATTTGAGCCCAAGTTCTCGTTACGACCCGTGCTCTCATTCGGGCTTACCATCAGGTTAGCGGACCGCGTGGTAAATTCTAGGTTAATTACAGGGCACGTCAAGGAGGAGGAACGCCCAAGGTTTGCTTGGGAGGACGTGGACGTGAGCAGTAGAACTGCAGGTACGGGGCTGCGTCATAACCTTTCTCATTCCTTGGTAGATTTCCTCGTTGCCAATTGGCTCCAAGATGTGGTCGCTGGCAAAAAAGGGGAAGGGGGAGTTTTCGTCCTTAATGAATCGGCTTACTCCGAGAAAGCAGTGGCTGCGTTAGAAAGAATTCTAGAAAAAGTGGATGCTGAGGCGAGCGACGTAAACCACGGGCAGTTGCACTTATAAATAAGAACCGTTAGAAAAAACTTGCCTGTCTGCGAAGAAAGTCAAATTCAGCGTTTTATACGTGCTTTTGCTGCCGAAACGCGTAAAGCAGATATACCGTTGCGGTCAATAGTGTCTGAGAATAAGACATGGAATGCATGCTATTCTGCGTACCTGCAGCAGCAGTTAAACTAGTTGTACCTGAAGGACCGGTGTGGTGTGTTGACTTCCGAAGCAGTTGTATAATGTTCGCAAGAAAATAATCCTGGCTCATGTCAAATGTTCAGTGGGGATCGGATGAACTTGTTTTACGTCATACCAAAGACAAACTCTGGCGAACGTCAATTCTTGCACAGAAAAGCTTAATAATTCCAACTACAAGAGGCACACCCTCAATTCAAATTATTGAATGTTTTATGCAACAAGAGTGAACTACAAAAGCCGTGCAATGCGATCGTGCAGCGCAGTAGAGCATTTCAGCAATTTAATGCTTGGAAAGGGGTGCGATTGAAGCTGGCCATTTTGTTCTCGAAGGGGAAAGCCAGCACGCTTCGCTTGACGAGCAAATCTGCCGGAAGGCCTCCTTTTTGGGCACTCCAAAACGGAAGACGACGTGGGGGGAATTCGATTCGGTCATTACTTCCGAGCGATGACCACATTAGCGCTTCGTCTGCCACCTACTCGTAGTCGCTGGTAGCGAAAGCTAGGTTTTACGCTTGTGACCTCAGTAATGCTGCAATCTGTCAGCGCGCCCCACACCCTGAAGTCGTAGCCACAACAATGCAGTCCGCAAAGGCAATCCTTCCAAGACATCCATCACGGCTGTTTTAGATTGCTTTTACCAGATTTAACTTCCCTCTGTTGTCTCCTTTCCAGAGGCGACACAGACTCGCGCGTGGGCATCGGGGCCGTTTCTTGGCCGTGCTCCAGGTCTTAATCTGCTGCGCGGTGGCGCGTAGTGCAAAATGTGCGTGACCGAGGACCCTCGCGCTCGAATTAACGGTCTTATCAATACGTAGGCTTCTGTGGCGAATTGGCCGCACCAAATTGTGTGGTTCGAATAATCTATAAATTCCTATTAGTGAAGTTCGAGTACTTCTAATTTTGTCGAGTGGCGCAGTAGTTTTTACACGCAGAACTGGGGAATATGCGTAGGATCTAAGGTAGCAGCGATCCTGAGCAGTATTTTTATTGCTACGCTAGGGAGAAATCTGGAGAGTAACGTACACGCGATGTGCACTGAAGTGCTTAGCTATGTCGATGACTTTCCTATTATTAAGGAACCGTGTCATGCTGTTATCAGGGCACCTTTTCTGCCTAAATATTTTAAGGGGTTCAGTCAAGGGCGTGAGTTTACGTTTGAGCTCCCAAAGGAAAACCAAATCACGTTCCTGTATCTAAACTTGTTTATCGAGAAGGAACATGCATGATGGTGGAACAGCCTTAGATAGAAAACTCCTGTGTTAAACTGCAAGTCCGGGCACTCAGAGATTGTGAAGTCCGGGATTGCTGTCTCCACCTTACGCAGTGCTTTTGCCAAGTCATTTGCACGTTGATATTTTCAGACTTTGCACGCAAATACAATGGCTGCGGAAGTCTTGTTACGACAGGCATGTTACGCCTTGCTACTGGTTACGTCTTGCAACTGGAAAAGTTCAGATCTGGGTGAAGCACGGTTATTGCTGCTGGTTACGTATCACTACAGGGAAATCAAAAGGTGGGTGAACTGCGGTTTTTGCTACCAGTTGCGTCTTGCTACAGAAAACGTTCCGAAGTGGGTGCAGTGCAGTTCTTGCGACAGGTTGCGTCTTGCTACTGTAAAAGTCCAGAAGTGGGTGAAATGCGGTTCTTTCTACTGGTTTCGTCTTGATAAAGGGAAAGTTCAGAAGGGGCTGAAGAGCGCTTCTTGCTACTGCTTACGTCTTGCCACTGGAAAACCTCAGAAATGGGTGAAGTGCGGTTCTTGCTACTGCATGGTTACGTCTTGCTATAGGAAAAGTTCATAAGCGGGTGAAGTGCGCTTCTCTTCCGTGAGAGAACCAACAGTCAAAATCAAAACAGAAACATCTCTCTGTCATTCCCTACATGGACAGGTTTTCTGATTAGTTATAGCATGTAGCTGGACAGTACGAATTAAACATGGTGTTCTCAGCGCGCAACAAGTTGCGTCGAACGTGTAACACTGTTGCTAAAAGGACAGCCGAAGGTGCAACGACCACGCGCTTCAATTTTAAACATAAGTCACCACTTGTACCTTGCTGTGTGGCGATGGTGTAACTGGTACCGCTTTTTGGGAAACAGAAAAGTTTATACCGGGCAAATGGGCCGCTGCTTAAACTCATATAACACAAGCGTTCGTTTCAGTGTGATTCGCATACATTGCGAGAAGTGTGGTTCTTATCCCGTGTTTGACGACACTATTGTAATTTCCACACAAAATGATCAGCGTGTCTGGGGAATAATTCAAGGGTTCCATATGAGAAAGAATGAGGAGTCCGTGAGGGCCCTGTTGGTGTCGCTATTGGACAGGGAGTTCAATTTTTTGCGTGGTCGCAGAGCGTATTCTGATTCTGGGTGTAATGCTGCGCACGAGAAACTGTTTGCCGGTTGTAATATGTGATTGTGTTTGGTAGCCAAGATATGTGACTGTGTTATTGTTGAAGCAGTTATATATATTTCAGCATCATTGGGCAATCTACCGGTACCGAGAAATTGCGAGCCTCCTTGGTCAATCTACCGGTACTCGTTGGCACATTCGCACTTGGTGTGGGATCTTCGCGCTCCCGTCAGTGGTTCCTCTTCATCTGTACATTACCTTCATCATTAGCGGACGCGCTCTAGCACTTCGTCCTTACCTCTGTAAATACTCATCATCATGGTGAGTACTCGCTTGTTCTTCGCTCGAGCCTCCGAATAAACGGTTTGAACTTTGAAGTTTTATTTTTTGGCAGAATGGTGCACATAGTGCCGCGGCTAAAGGCGATGTACACGTCGCCTTTAGTCTCGGACATCGCCCCGAACATCGATCTCTCCGGTGAACTTGGGCCTCCAATATATATATATATATATATATATATATATATATATATATATATATATATATATATATATATATATATATATATATATATATATATATATATATATATATATTTATATATATATATATATGTATATATCAATAACCCTTATTTTCTATCTTATTTGACGTAGCCCCTCATTTCCCATTTTCTAATTCGCTACATGCTTAGCGAGGGCCTCTGTTCTGGCAGTCTTGGTGCCAAAGGGAGCTTAAGAGGGTTCAACGCTGGTCGACCACTCTCGACATGTCGTAGACACTCTAGTCACGGCCCGGGGGTTAAAAAGAAGATCCCCTTCACCCCGAGTAGTCTGAGTGGCACTGGCTACCACCCCCACGTGCAGGAAACAAAAAGAAAGTGCTGGGGAAACAGCCCCGCCGGTAGCGTAGTGGTTATCGCACCAGACCGGTATTCTGGAGGTCATGGGTTCGGATCCCACCCGGCGGGCATTTTTTCACCACTTTCTTTTCGACTCAAAAAATCCCTCATCTCTTTCTATGACCCAACACAACCTCCCCTTTGCTTTCCGAGGTTTTCTTGATATATAAATATATATATATATATATATATATATATATATATATATATATATATATATATATATATATATATATATATATATATGCGTGTGTGTGTGTGTGTGTGTGTGTGTGTTGTGACCTTTACGTTGTGAGTTCAGTTATCTACTGTCGTTCCGGCCTATTTTGCCCAGTAACCTTCGCGCGGTTTACTTCAACAAATTGCACTATCTTCGGCCCCCATTCCGCATTTAACATCCAGAGTTGTCCCTGCACCCCCGAGTCTAAACAATTCTGGAATAATTTGTGCTTTCAGTCCCTTGCGATAGGATGACGATAGAGTACGTTATTCTTTCTGGACATTTTGCTGTAGCTGGAAGTACACTCTTTGTCATAAATTTGTGGGCCAGTCCTAAGCCTTCTCGACCACAAAGAATTCAAAGAATTGGCTTTACCTTCAAATATGACCAAACATATTAAGGTAGTAACAAACAAAGGTGTTTTCCCGAGCTTTCCTGCATAAAAAGTTTCACCCTCGCTCCGGACGTACGCTTGTACATTGAATTTTTTGCAGCGTGCGCGTTTCTGGCTAGGCCTACAAAATGTTGACACAGACTGTACATATTGTAACGCACGAAACTAAAAATAAATTATGCAACTAAACTACGAAAGGAAACCACTAAAAAACAGAAATAAGCTTATCTAGGCCTGCATACCATCGCCAAGGCATGATAATACGAATTTTATTCACGAAGCTTCCTAAAATGGTTTCCAGGAATTAAAGCTTCACCATTAAAATGAATATTCTTCAGCGGACCGAAGGCGGGCTTCAAACCACCTAACGAAACAGCCGGGAGTGAGAGGGGGAGAATTAGGAATGAAATATTGAAGAGGTACACATTGCGCGCCTTCCGCGAGGCTGCGCCATGTTCCAGCTTAGGAATCTCCGCAAGAAGGAGTCTTCCCTCTAGAGAAAAGCGTGCGGGCCCCCTGCTTACGTATTCCGGAGTGTGAATTATTTCCGCAGGCGCTGCTCCTGTGCCGCTGCCTGCCTTCTGGCTAGTTTCGCGCAGCACTGCGGAGCCACTCTGGCGGGCATGGACGACTTAATATAACACTTCGCTTATACCACACCATTCCTAAACTTTTTTTCTCGCTTTTGCTTTCCTCTTCTCTATTTTTTGTGCTTTTGTAAAGTCCATAGCGATGAAGTAGTAAAATATATCCGTGCATTTAGCCGGAGGACACCAACGTTACAAGTACGTTGTGGCCGCTCGCAATTGCTACAAGGCTTCATAAACGTGCGCTATACCCAAATGCCTGTCCTTCCCACCAACTGTAAAATGTTTGCAAACTGTAAAATGTAAAACACAGATGCAACAAACGAAGGATTCCTTCCAGACTTAGTAAAGCGTTTGATTAATGCTTGTAATTGGAGTGTTGCTATTGCCGCGGATTCAGTTTGGTTGTTTACGTATGTGTTTTTTTTTTGCCATTCGCCGGTGCCCGGCAGTTATCTGTGTTCCAAGCGAAACGCGTGTTTAATCTTTTCTTTTTTATGCCGCAAGGGTTATCTCGTTTGATAGGGACAGTCTTTCGCCGGGTCGTCAACAAGATGGAATAATCTTCTTTGATCTCCAGTGTTCTTGGTGTAATTCGATGGCTTTGAGAAACAATCACGCCGAAGGATAAATGCTCAGACGGCAGCGCTGCGGCATTCGATCCTCCCACGGCAGCCTGTGGACGTCACATTGTTAGCTGCTTGTACGCCACTTGTATTGTCTTTGGGTAATTACGGATCACAAGTTCTCTCCAATAAACGTCCCTTCTTTTAAGAAAACCCGCGTTGTTCTCGGCTACGTGACAAAATCATGGAGATAGGATTGATGCTCCATACCTACGCACTACTACTCTACGTGTAATCGTGTGCGTTTCTGCCTGCCAAAACAGCCGCAACGCTGCATTGAACTATTGCAGCCCAAAGCCCCACCTTGTTTTTCCTATGCTGTTCCGAAAGGCCTCAAGCTCAAGCAAAAAGAGTTCCTTGCGCCCTCGTATTAAGGCATGCAGGGCCGCTTTCTTCCTGTGGCGTAACGAGTGTTCGCGGACGCTGGTTCCTCCCTATTCTTTGCCTCGGGCTTGATTAAGGAAAGATTTTCGTTAGAGGCGGCAAGCGCAACGAACGTCTTCCCCGCCAAAGGTGAATTATTTAGGCGGTGCTTCTCCACCCGAAAACAACCACCACCCCTCCTCTCTTGTTCTAGGTACAGCCTAATTCTACTCAGTAGTGCGGCCGTGTGCGTCTACTTCATTGAAGTACCGACAAAGCACGTACCTGATAATCCGTGGCTCGCGATCGAGCACGCAAGGTGTGCTGCACTGCCGGTGCAGGGATCGCTACTGGTGCGACGCCTCTGAGTTCTTGAGTTCTTGAGTGAGTGAGTGAGTGAGTGAGTGAGTGAGTGAGTGAGTGAGTGAGTGAGTGAGTGAGTGAGTGAGTGAGTGAGTGAGTGAGTGAGTGAGTGAGTGAGTGAGTGAGTGAGTGAGTGAGTGAGTGAGTGAGTGGGCGAGCGGGCGAGAGGGGGAGTGGGTGAGCGAGTGGGTGAATAAGGGATCATGTGAGTGAGTGGTTGAGTGAGTGAGTGAGACATCGCTGCCCCATCTTGATGTTCTCAAACTCACCTTATCCTCGGGGCACTTCCGTTGCTTTATGCACTAATCTGTTTGCCCGCGTCGGGAAGGAACCAAATCTTCAGTAGCGTAGGGGTTTTGTGTTACTTGGAACGCCACCAGTTTATCCACGTCCCTGCTGTGGTTTCCGATTATCTCAGGGGCAAATTTCCTCTGCCATGACGTCTAAACACTCGCGCATCACTAAGTGGCTGCGGCCATGATGATACGTGGCTCAAGGAGACGTATAAAAAATGAATAACTGCGCAGTTCATGCATGTATTGGCTGTCTTGCTTTCATAGATTTTGATTAGCGCTCAAGAAACTTGAGGGGGTGAGCCGATCGGAAGTCTGTTGCTTGGAAAAAAATCAGCTTTAATACGCACAGTTAAAAAAATATGTCGGAAAGCAAGGGTATCCCGCTGGACACGTAAGCACTGGAACGCCACTGGCTAGCATAGATGACAGCAGTGCTGCTTCAATTAAGCCAGTGATAAGGCGTCATAACAGCGATTCGGGTCAGCCGGCTGCATAGATCCATTGGACCACAAACGTCCATGAAACATTCATCGAACATCTGGTGTCGGGCATTTGGACGTCTGTCAGACATCCAAAGAAAGCCAGCGGGCGTTTTACGGACGTCCGTAGGATGGTCCGATGCAAAGGAATTGCTCATCGTACGAACCTCCGACAGACGTCCAAGCCGGATTTTTCGACATCCCGCGAATGTTGAAAACGGGAAATTTCCAAACCGAAATGTACAGGGGACGTCCAGGGGATACCAAAATGCGGATATGGGATGTCGGCTGGACGCCCCAATTTTTTCTAATCAGGGAGAACCTGTACTGGCTGTAAGCCTTAGTACTTTATTGATAACATGCCTTGAAGCACTACTCCAGCTTTAAGAATACTTTATACAAAAGCCCGTTCTGTAGCTTGTTTTGGCACAACAATATTTATAAATGCTTGCACCATGCACTCTGTGGACAGACGACTCCACACCCTATTCATATTTGTCTTGCAAAGACTGCCAATAGTTCTACAGCAAACTTTTAAGCCTGTTCATGAGCCATGTCAAAGACAAGTGGAACGTGCCTGACCGGTACATGACGGAACGCTCGACGAAGCGCGGCTCCCCTGGCCAGTGGCGCCAGATTTCCCTCTAGTATATACCAGTATGAAACTCTATGGCCTGATGTGTCCACGCACCCTCGCTATCTGCGGGGTATCTATTCATAGGTCGCGCTCGCATGCAGTTTTACCAGCTCCGGCGAACGCTCTCGCGCTCCGTTGAACTTTTGGAGCCCCTGTACAAGTGGTGCAAAAAGCTCGTACACGAAGCACGCAAAAATGGGCACGGGAATTTCCGAGGGCAGAAAAAACAAAATCGGCGGCAATCCACACGCGCACTTGTACAAAGCAACATTTCTGAGATAAATAATGCTGGTACATTTGTTTGACTAACAATGCGTGATCGGTGATTGAAACAATTGTGTTGGGAAGATCATTCCATATTGTTATCGCTGCGGGCAGTGTCGAGTAGATCAATGCTTGGATGCGGCCGCAGACGGCTATGACGTAACGCAGATTGTTGAATCTGCTGAATATGAGCAAAGGAGCTACAATGAGTAGTTGGAAAAGATACGAGCAGTTTTCATATTTGTGTAGTAAATAAACGATAGCAACAGAACGGCGGAAGTCTAAGTATTCGACAGTGTTACCTGAGTTTATGTAAGTTGCGCTTAGGTGACGGCTGCATTTTGGAGAGATAAAATAAACAGCACGGTTTCTTATGGATTCGATAATAGAAATTAAGTATGTTTGATTAGAAGACCAGATTGATGATGCGAACTCAATTTAAACGTGGACGTGCGTTAGGTAGGCAAGTTCACGGGCATCAGTCGGGCAGTTTTTGAAACAACGGCGGAATTCTCGCAAGTTTCCTAAGGCCTCCACGCAAAGTTGTGGAGTTATTTCAAAAACGTTTATGTTAAATGCACGCCCAGGTACTTTATGACAGATCTTCAGACACAGGTACAACTTCGGGCAGCTTCTATTTTGTCTCCCTGCGTTACCTTGTGAATATGACAAATTTTTGTTATGTATTCTCTTGCAGGAACGCGCTCTTACAGACCTACGAAAAGATGTCACATATTTGCGGCTGTTGCTGCAAAAAAAAAGACTTCTATTTGTCAGGATTATGCAAGAACGCAGAAACAGATAGGGTGCGTCATAACACGGAATACGAATGCCCCTTTCTTCTGCTAAGTTGAACAGGGCAGACATAGCTTCATGGAATGCATTGATGCCTCTAAGAAATATCGTATTTTAGGCTCACATATTTTACCAGCGGCAACGTTTTCTTTATTTCCCTTTGCTTAGTATCCACGACAACGATTAAAAAATTAACAATGTGCCGTATTGTATCGATGTATGAGTTTTGGTGTGAAGGAAGGCAATCGTGAAATGAATGAGGCATTGACAAAGGAAGCCGGTGTGTTTTTTCAAAGTGGTTTCAAAAGAGAAATAATGCATGTCGCCAGGTGAAGAAACGGCATAAAACGGTAACATTCTTTTTGTACGATCTTAATTGTTCCGAGCTATCACGCGCTATGTCGCGCCTTGAATTGCTTGCAATGCGATAAATGGTTGAGAGCAATAGTATTCTAAACAGCCTGCAAGAAAGCCTTGCTAACACGCTGCGTCATTTATACCTCTGTCACACGGGAACTTTCAATCGTGCTTGAGCCGTTACGGATCGAGTTCAATTCGAATCGGGCGCCGCTTCACGCCAGTTCCAATCACGATGAAGTCCGATCCGTCTCGAACTCAATTCTGGTTCCCCAAGCGCGATCGGACCAAAGCGGTAACACTCTCTACTTGTCTGAGTAGTGGCACAGAAGGCGACGACTTCAACTAACGGCACACCCGCCGCGGTGGCTCAATGTCTAAGGCGTTGTGCTGCTGAGCATCAGGACGCGCGATCGATTCCTGACCGCGGCTTCCGCTTTTCTGATGGAGGCGAAAAGCAAATAGCGCCCGTATGAATGATCTTTCGGCGCACGTTAAAGATCCCCACGTCGTCAAAATTAATCCCGAGCCCTCCGCTACGGCGCGCCTCAGCACCAGGGTCGCGTCGGCGTGTTAAACGCCGCAATCAAGCAAGTAAACTAACGCCCCAAATTGTATCAAACAACTTGTCTCATTTAAACGTGCAATAACATTTGGGCAGTTTCGTATGCCTAGGACTGCACAAAGTTACCAGGCGCCGGCCGCGAAATACATTTTTCGCGCCATCTGGCGTGTTTGAGTGCAACCGGTGCACCTTCTTATTCGAGATTGGAACGTGCCGTTTAGCAGCAGCGATGCGTCGATCGCGCTCTCAAGGCAATCGCGCTTTGCTTCAATGCAGATTCAAATTGCCGGTGTGACATGGGTATTGCACATAAAAACATGGTAAGAGCGCCATAAACAGTTGCTTACAAATTTCGCACGTGGCTCTCACTTCCGAAAATTCATCGGGGCACTTATATCGGCCTAAGTGACTTGAAGGCGATAGCCTGGTGAAACTCACACACAACTTCTTCACTGCTACATCGTATTCGCGTTTTTGGTGGTGGTTGTTGTGGCGAAATTTGATGGTAAAGAGTGACTTTGTCAAGCGGGGAAAGAGGTGGGAGGAAGGGGGTAGAAGGAAAGGGGTGTTGAGGCCTTATGAAGGTTGTCTTGAAGAGGTATCATTTGTAAATCATCTAGACCAAAGCTAAATTCCCGCTCCAGGCCACTCTTCGTGGCATTAACAACATTGGCGCGAAAATAGTCATGGGACAGTGATGTGAGGTCAGTGTGTGTTATGGTTTCGTGGTCTCTTTCTGTGCGTCAGTATTTTTGTTACCTTTGGGACGAATTACTTTGGCCTGTTTCGTTTCTGCGACACAATGTTGCGTCACCTTTTTTTTGTTTCTGTTTTTCCTCTTCCAGCACGACGCTTCCACTATTCTATAAACCTTAGGTTTTGGATTCCGTGTTTTGTGAATTTTGTGAAGCAAGCCCATTAGCATCCTAACGCTCCTGATTCCTGGCCAATCCCCTCAGAGGGTATATACAATAAAAACAGACAGATTCACATCTCACCGCTTCTCTTAATTATAACTATGATAGAGATAGCAAAAAAATCACAGAATTCGACCAACTCGGGGCGGAAATTTACGCGCATGATATCACCCTATGGACAAAAAAGGCAACAAAAATCAGAAGATCCGAACTCTGCAAAACGCGATCAATGGAATCACAGAACTTGCGGCCAACAACGGGTTGCAATGCGTCCCTGAAAAATCAGAGCTAGTCAGAATATTCCCCTCCGAGCATTAAAACCAAACGTTACTCTACATCGACCCAAAACCAATCCCTGAGAGAAGCCAGATAAGAATCTTGGGCATGGTAATCCAACGCAACAACGTAGCCGACGAAACTCTAAAAAGAGTCACCAAAATCACCCAACAATTAGCCACGATTATAAGAAGAATAACCAGAACCCGAAAGAGAATGAGAGAAGAGGACACGCTGCGGATTACCCAAGCCCTAATAATTAGCAGAGTAGCCTACAGCCTACCCTTTCACATTCTAAAGGGTAACCACGTGAATAAGATCAATGCGACAATTAGAACAGCCTATAAAACAGCACTCGGCCTCCCCATCTACACAGTTAATGAAAAGCTGTAGGATCTCGGAGTGTGCAACACTTTCGAAGAAATGAGGGATGCAGTGCTCGCAAACCAAAAAGAGCGACTACTCAAAGCCCGCACAGGCCGAGCAATGCTATCCAACATCGGCGCTCCGGCAGAAAAAGAATTCTTGAATAGAACGATGGAACTATCACCAGACCAAAGGAAGGGAATAAAAACCCTACCTATACCCAAACACAGGGACAAAACCTTCAACAAGGAAAGGAGAATAGCAAGAACAAATTTTCTAAGAAAGTTCAGAAATCATGTAAACACTGTCTACACTGAAGCAAGTAAGGGGCCACACGGCTAGCTTCAATTGCAGGAGTTGTCGGCTTCGAAGGCTCCCCCATAGACTACGCCAACCTTAGAAAACAGGACACAGATGAAGTCGAAACCAGTGCTGTTCTGATGGCTATCAGATGGGAAGAAGAAAATAACAGGAGCTTGGACTCGACAAGAGCCATCAAAAATATCACTGCCGGAGTAATACCCATTGGCTGTAAACACATCATCCAAAGGGAGCTGAACTACGTGCACAAGATAACATGGTGCCCAGCGCACAACGGCTTGGAAGGAAACGAGAGCGCTGACTCGGTTGCGAGAAGTCTTACAAACCGCAGCGACGAGGACCACTCCTACGCCCTTCCACCATACGAATCCTACGGAGAACGTCTTAAAAGAAAAAAAAGACTTGAAAGGAGAACGCTACCCGCTCCTCACATGGCACTTAACACCCACGATGCACAAACACTGAGAAGAATACAAACACATTCCCACACAAATCAATGCTGGCGCTTATGTTCCCAGACAGATTTAGTGAGGACTGTTTTCAATGTAATAAAAAGCCACCCTTTTCCACACCATATGGAACTGCCCAGTTATATGGAAAACCGAAAACAATACACCTCATTCACTAGGAACGTGGGAGGCTACTCTGGCCAGCGATGCCTTGGCAGACCAGCGCCATCTGATCGACAGGGCCTGGGCCGGGGCACAAGCTTCGGGGGCCCCGGAAAGAGGACTCCACCCACGTTTCTCCCCTTAATCCCTTCCCTAACCTCAATAAGGTTTTACTGAACTGAACTCCACAACGAAAACAATTTTTTGCTCGGCGGATCACCACCATCATCAATAAATACCTCGTCATCTTCGCTGGCAACGTTCTGTGATATCTCAGCGACGCAACCAGTACGGTCACATTAACTGTGTGGCATAAAAGGAAGTATATGTTTTAAACACGCACAAGACATGGTGGCGATGCTGCACAAGCTCGCGTAGTGGTTTTTCAATTCAATTCAATTCGCTGTTTCCAGAGGTTCCTCAGGAGGCTCCCTCCAGCTCAATCTGGAGAATGCCATTTACTGTGTGTCCCTTGAATCCTTGTTTATTTTAGGCCATGTGAGTGTGCGCACTATTCTTAACGAAATGTGCAGCTCTGACGCACCGGAAGAGGATCACGAGATTTATTATAATCAATGCACTGGGGCCCCACTAGCCTGTTGCAGTCACTACACCAGGGCTGTTCTCTAAACACCCTTTTTCTGTGTGTATATTGAAACGGTGGTTCGAAACTCGCGCATTTAGAACTGTCGGCTGTGTGACGCAGAAGTGAAACTTCTGGCATACGGAGATGATTATTCTGTTTATTGTACAACAAAAGAGAGAGTTTCTATCGCCGTGGAAAATGTCAAACGTTTTAGTACAATAACAGGTAGACTGTAGAAAGCGCCTGGGCTACTTACACGTGGAATGGCCTTGGAGATTGGGTTCTTTTTCCAAATCAAGCTGGGAAACCACCCCTCTGAGATCGTAGGTGCGCCGCTGGAACGTTACATGTTACAAGGGCAGTGAACTAACTGCACTGGCGTTCACAAACGCACAGCGCACAGGTTCCCCAAAACGTAAAGGGGCCATGGGTTGTAGATATGAGGGGATTTCTCCACCAGGTGCCTAGCCAGCCACCTCTAAGTGACTTTTAAGACAGTCATTCTGAAACAAATTCGGGCCGCACATTTTCTATTTATTCTGCCAGCTGCATAAATTAAAAAATATTTAATTCTGCTAAGCCATGGTTGCTTACTCTTTGCAGCACCTGTAGATGAAAAGTTAAAAAGTACAGGGGTGATTCTGAAATATGTTTAGCGCAACACCCAAAGACAGTACACAAGGAAGGAGACAGTACAAGCGCTATCTTTCAACTATTTAAGAATCATGAACGAACTAGCCCCCCAACAAGTTTTGTTAAATTACGTGCAGTGGCTGAGTCGCAATGTTTTCTGAATCCCTGGTGTGTAATTTAGTTTTCGCTGGCAAAGTGGGGTATCTAAGGAAAGTGTTGCACGGCACGCTTTTGAATGCGCAATAGATGCACCCTGATTTTACTGTGCTTATTTCGTCCTCCACCTAGGAAACGTGCACTATAAGATAACCTTCTTCGCCTTGTCAAGAAGGCCGGTCAAGAAGACACGTTTGCAGCTGCGATTGTCTAAATTGCTGCCGGAATTTTTGTCTGCTTCCGCAGGGGCCATTTTTAAAGAGGTAGTCATATTGATTCGTTTCCTATAAGCTCGATTTTCAGTAGACTACCTCAGTAAGGTGGCACGTAGAAAACTGCATAAAGAATGTATGCGACAGTCTGCCTCCTGTCACACAATAGAGCACCACTTAGAGTTGAGGTCCGGGACATTGCGTTCTTGCAAGACTTAAAAAGATGCCCGCACAACCGGGGTTGAAGTCATTTTTGCCCGTCATACGGGGCACTGACTCTACAGACTCGGTTAAACGAAAACTTCTACCCACCGTGAGGACGCGACTGTACTGTTTGCAAAAAACCAGGGAATATAGAACACGTTGTGAGGAGGCGCTGCTCATCGGACAGGGGTCGGCAGGTCGAAGCGAGGAAGACGAGGTGTGTGCGGAGACCGAAGAAGGGGCGAGACAGAAGGAGGAGGGCGAAGAAGAGGTGGCGAGCGCTGGAGGCAGGAAGGAGGTGGTTCCAGAAGCTCTCGGCTGGGCGCGAACGCCTAGGAGGTCTTCGTCACGGAGCCGCACATTCCTCCTGGAAGCTCTCAGCTGGGCGTCAACGCTCAGGAGATCTTCACACCGAGCAACACCTGGTCTCTTCCATAGAGATTGTTCACGGAACACCCGGGCCGAATACAACGTGTTGTTCATCGGACCGGCACCGACACCGGCAACGACACAGCACCGGCATCGACAAGGGCACCGAGCACAGCGCACCGAGCCCTGCGCACCGAGTCAACTCACCGACTTTGAGCTACACGTGAGCGCGAACAATTTGGAGTGGGACTTCTCGCAGGGGACTTTGCTACCATAGTACTGTTGATTAGATTAGCTGGATGTTCATTTGTGCACGTTATTTTGTAATTTGTCCCGTCAATATAATTTGGTCCTTGTCCGTAGCCAAAGCGTCTCTGCTCTTGTCCGCTCGGTAAATTTTAACCTCCTCATCCAGAAAAACAACCTGCATCACACACGTCTTCATAACCTGCCGTATGGGGTACATTTCTGGGAGATGATGCAAAGAACACAACACAGACTTCGTTAAACTCTCTTGGTATCCGATGCCTACCTATCGATAACGACGAGGGGAGCCGTTTCGACCTAGTAATTCTGTTGGGCCTCCCCGGCATCTGACGGGCACGCGTGGTCTGGCTGTATGGAATGGATACGTGGATGTGCGGACGGCTCGACAGTTTTTTTGACAAAGCATTTCTTGAGGACTGAAGACAGAGGAGCCGGTTCCTAATCTGTTGAACTTTGTAGAACTCCTGAGTGTACTGAAGTGATTGCAATCACAAATTCAAGCTGGAGTCACGCCTGGCTTCACTATGTATGTGTGTGCTACCAATAATATGAAGTATTTTTGTTCCGGCGGTTTAGGTCGAGGGCCTGCAAAAAAGTGCTGATAGGTCATGGCTAACGCACCGAGCTACTACTGTGAAGATAAAATCCCGTCAGATCACACAAGTGTTCTTTTTGTTTACTCTATGAATTGGTGGCAATCTTCTTCAACAACTACAACAGCAGCAACGACGACGGCTTTTCGCAGAATGGGTCGCGTAAAGTTTTCGCCTTAAAATTATTTCCCAAACCTCGAATGCAGTATAGGTAATTTGCCTATTGTGTATAGTGAAATCAAGGGTTTCACAGACGCCCGTCTGATTGGGAGGGTACATTTTAGAAAGAGGGCACCGACCAAGTAATAAAAAAGAACAAAATTAAAAGACGTATCGGCTGCAGCACGGGAGCCTTGTCCACAAACGTCTCTTAATTTCTCTTTTTCATTGTTTGGTCCCTCTTTGGTCCCTCTTGGTGCCCTCTTTCTCTCTCAAATGTATAATGTGCAATCAGATCGTAGACGACACTACGTCTTCATTAGTGGCGCGTTGCGGATCGACCACCTCGTTGCGGTCTAGCTACTAGGTAACGAAGCCGTGGGACCCCGGATGGAATGCTTTAATGGCGACGACTGAGTGACAATGGCAACGATACTGGTGCGGTATGTTCCAGGAGCCTCATCTTCTCCCTCTACGATTCCAAACATTGCGGTGATTGCATAAAAATTCGCTTAGTTACAAGCAAGCATTATTGCGTATCGGCCTTACAAAAAACACCCCAAATGCTACTTGATGGTGCCGGTTCATTTAACAATATGACAGGCGTGCTAACGCGCGGCTGGCAATAACCAACAGGGCTACTCTAAGCATTCTCGATAAGTCGCATATAAAAATGGCCCAAACCATTCTTCATAATCTGGCAAAATCCTCGAACGCTTCATATGTCCCACACGCAAGCCATAAATTTTAGCCAAAATAAGTATAGATGAAAGAAACAGCAAGGTATAGAAAGCAAACCAAGAAGTGCTTGCCTCTCAGCAGCACCCGTATCATGATCTCATCTTCTTCGGTTCAAATATCTGTTTGCTATTATAGCTTATAATTTATTCCGTGTGCGAACTTGTAAATTTTGAAAAGTTCGACGAACTGCTGCCCAAAGAAAGCGATACCGCTGGAAACACTTGTCATTTAAAAGACAAAAAGCAGCTCAGTGTCGACATTGATTAATGACGCTGTCGGTACCCTTGTATGGCCCCGCACTCGACCGAGTGTAGATAGTAGAGCGCTTTGTTTTGTTATGCGCTTGCAGAAATATATAAAAAAATTAATACATTTTTCAACAAAGCGAAACGGCCTGCCATACCGGCATTATAAAACCAGCAGAGCGATCTACGGGGGCTTTGGGGAGGGGTGAAGATGGTAAGCTTCTTGTGCTGGGCCGTCAGGCCGCCCTGGGAAGAAAAAGCTATTAATATTTATCCTGGTGGCTGAACATAATGGGACACGCAACGCACCCCGGAGGACAGGTTGGAAGATGACAAACTGGGGCGCCGTGAATTATTGATGCGTGGCGAAGCTTCCAACTTGTTCGTTCTCATAAATATGGAGAGAGAGAGGGAGTTGGACGAAAAGAGGAGGACGGAAAGTAATAGCGGAATTAATTATGAAAAGTTCGCCGTCAGACCAAAAGAGCGAGATACAAATATCCACACCGCGTCATTAAAGATGCAGCAGGGAAAGCGCGCTCCTCGTCGTCGTCATCGCCATTGTCGTCGTCCTCCGCAGCTGCTGAAACGATAGTGGGTCAGTAAAACAGGCGGCGCTGCGCTGAACCGTCACGCAACAGGCGCCAACGGTTCGTGTTGTGGAATGAGCTGCGGTCATAAGGAAGCCGTGTGGTTTAGAAGGTTATGTGTGCTGCGTGCACCATTAGTGGTTTACAGTAGTGACTATTCTCGTGAGCTTCGCAGGATGGTTACTACGCTTTTCGAAAGCTAGAGGAGCGGGATTTTTAAGGCCCTTGGTAGCCAGCAACATTTCCGCATCACGAAATCCACGGATGTGAACCCTGTTGTAGCTGAAGAAACTATGCATTACAAACTGTGGTGCTTTCCGCTTTCATAACGATCGTTCCGAAGATGCCGCGGGCAATATTGACACCTTCGTACAAGTGGTGAAATCCACTGTGACAAAGGTCACCAAGTGGATTCCTGTTCCAAGCTCCAGTGCTGGTAGAAACGGAGAATACGCACGGCTGCGCGCAATTCGACGTCGTGCTGAGCGGCGTTTTCGTCGCTCAAGAAAGCTGGAAGATTACCGCACTGCACCGAGAACGTTTATCAAAATACGCAAAGAACTGCAGTTTTTAGGCAAACGTAGGTGGAGGTCATTCTGTACCACTTCATGTCCGATGACGTCAACGAACAAAGTGTGGGATACGATTCGCGCTCTTCGATCACCTGTGGCAGGAAGAATGCCTTTTCAAGGATTAGCACTAAAAAGAGGATTGTCTGAAACAGCTGTTGCAGATTAATTTTGTGCATGGATTACAAGGCCTTCACAGGCAATGGCCTGTGATGATTTTATCACATCTCGCAATGCCGCTTGGTCATTCTTCCAGAAGTACAGGACATCATGCCACGCAAGTCTTGATGTCGCGTTCTCGCTGACTGAGCTCGAAGAAACACTGGGAAGGAGTCGCCGCAATGACGCCGCTGGACCAGACAATGTGACCTACGCTCTTCTTTGCAATCTTCGTACCCGTATGACCATCCACTGCTATATTTATTAAATTACTTATGGAATTCTGAGGACATGCCCGAGTCTTGGAAGTTATCGAAGATTGTACCTCTCCTTAAGCCAGGAAAATCACCACGAGCGATCGACTCGTTTCGGCCTGTCAGCTTGGCCAGTTGCGTAGACAAGCAATATGAAAGGCTAATCTTTTATAGAATAAATTGATTTTTAGAGACATCTCGGTCTTTTGCATCACGTATGTCACGAATTCGGCCACTTCGGTGCACTATGGACAGTGTCCTATACCTGGTGACGTTCATTGAACAAGAGCGCTCTCAAGGAAACATGACAATAGCTCCCTTTTTGGATATTAGTCGAGCATTCGACACCGCAAGTCATTGCCACATTCTTGAAGGCTTGTCGAAATGGGAATTAATGGCAAAATACTTCGTTGGACTGAGAACTTCTTGAAGAACAGAAGAGTGTGTTTGTGCACCAGCCAAGGAGACAGGACATAATGCGTTCCTCAGGGAAGTCTGCTAAGCCCGCGGGTGTTTAATGTTGTAATGGCCAAGTTTCCAGCGTTGCTTTCCCGTAGCTGCACGTAAGCATCTACGCTAATGACATTTGCATTTGGTGCAGCGGTGCTGGCTAGTTGTCGATTCAAGCTGACCTCCAAGCCAGCATTGACAGCATTGAGAAGTTTCTACGTGCGCGAGGAATGGATGTCTCTGTAACAAAATCAGGCGTGCTTGCTTTCACGCAAAAGAAGCTGCGTGGATTACGGCTCACCATGGGTGGTCAGGAAATCCCTCGAGAAAAATGTCACAAGTTCCTTGGGATATACATTGACACATCGCTCACATGGTGCCGACATATGGATTATCTGCAGGAAAGGGCATCACGTGTAGTCCACGTTTTCCGTTACTCGCAGGCACCCGATAGGGTTGTTAGTCCGATTCTATGCTTCGACCGCATGCTGCACTCGTCTGTCAGGCCGTAGCCTATTCTATACCTGTTCTGTATGGCCTGTCAAATCGTCAAGAGCAGCGACTGGGAGCATTGGTAACCAGAGGCCTCTGTCTCTGCCTTGGAGTGTCCAGGCCAACGTCGGGAAATATGGTTCTCGGCGAAGCAAGAGAGCCCCCTGTAAATGCTTTCCGCGTGCAGGAGGTGCTCCGCCATTACCTTCGCCTGACTACGCAGCATAACTCGCACCCTTTGGTTTCCCGCCTTTAACAGCGTTCTGCGTCAAAGGTTCATCAGGTCATATTTGCTGATGTCATGGCCCTGCCCCCTGTATCTCAATGGAAACACAGCACTGGGTTGCCTCCATGAACTAACTGTTCCCTGTAATTACGCCAATGCTGATATCTCCGGGATGCCCAAAAAATCATCTATATCTACAGTGGAAGCAAGGCAGATGACGCCCAATTGCATGCATGAACGTTATGCTGATTATGTGCATACATACACCGGTGGATCATCGACAACTTATCGTCGTCGTCAACTTTCACAATACCGAGCCTCTAGATCGATAAGGGGGTCAAGTTCTCGCACCCCACATCGTCGACGGCTGCAGAGCTTTATGCAATATATCTTGCAGTCAAATTTATCGCTACCATGACTTCACCGACTAAATAGGCACTTCTCACAGATTCAAAACTGGCTCTTCAAGCCCTAAATCCAGTTGCGGCTTACAGTCATCACAATCTCTTGGCAAGACACATCTGTGATGTGATGGCCACTGAAATAGGAAAAACTCAGAAAATAACATCTCAGTGGATTCACAGGCACATTGCTATAAGTGGAAATTCACGAGCTCACCAACTAGCAGCAACCGCTCAGTCGAATTCCACGTGTAGCCCCTTGCATTTTGCCAGAGGTGATGTGAAAAATTATTCGAAAAAACTAAGGACACACATTACTTTGGAAACCAGGTTGACCAATAAATATCGTTCATCCCTGTTATACCAAGTGGACCCGTACCTTGCATACCCGTGTGCGTCTCATCTAGGTCGTTCGGTCAACGCGTTAATACATTGCCTTCTATTAACGTGGCCTATACCAAGAAATTACTTTACCGCATTCGATTCGCTGATGACACCTGCTGTGCTTCTGGACACCAAACTGCAGATGTGCATCATGTCCTCCTTGAGTTCCCTCTATATGCGACCGAGCGGAAACAATTAAGTGGTAAGCTTAGCCTGCTATCTCGGACACCCCTATCTTTGCCGAAACTGTTGGGTCTGTGGAACAATGTACGCAACCAAACGAAAGCTTTCCTTGCCCTAAAGGAGTTTTTTCAAGTGGCGAAGATGTGCGAATACTATGAAATGCGTACACATTCCTCTGAATGGGTGTGGAAACACACAAGGGTGTTATGTATATTGGCGAAATTATCTGCGTCGCATCGTGGATATTGTTGGTATATAGATGTATATATGTTTTTTTTTTACAATATTCTGCTGCTGTAAGGAATCCTGTATATAAATATATGTGTGTGTGTGCTTATGCACTATACAGAAAAAGTAGTTGCTGAGTGCGCATGCAATCTTTCAGCCACTGCTGTCTCAATGTACTTAATCTAACCTTGCCGTACGTTAGGGCAAGTAGTGTGCTTTTTGTGTACTCCAATGCCTGGAGTAGCCAGCTGCTGTTTGCGTTGGAGCTAAACTCTCCAATAAACAATTATTTCTTTCGGTGGGCTGGACTGGTGGTGTGCTAATGATCTTTATCGTCTGTACCTGATAACGGGCCCTATTCTCGACTGCACACATTCCCAGGCAATTCGCCATGTTTTTTTCCCGTAAGCCCAACATGAGCAATCAGTGACGTGATCCACGTATAGCTCGGACGACATGCAGTGTAATTTGACGCTTTACTCAACGATCACACCCAAAGTACCAAATATTGCGCATAAAAGATATAAAAACACCTGACATGTGCTATAAAAATTACGACTGTATCTCAGGCTGGCAAGAGAACCACATTTCTGCAGGTCAAGATTAGCGTCAAGGCCACAAGGCGATCGAGTAACGTTTATTCTAAAGCGAGCGAAAGGCGGATGTCGAGCTAAAGGACATCACACATTTTTTTTCACCATATCTATTTATTTCTTTCAGTCGCTTTTAGTAACATAGTTGGGCCACGGGGCGGCCTCTTTAGCATCCACCATGGTCCCGCGTAATTCGTGCCAACAGCGCCAAATCCTCACCTAGTGGTACGTGGCGTCCGATAAACGTTGCATTAATCGTCATGGCAACGAGTGGAGAAGGGAGGAAGGAGGTTGGTGACGTCGCGGAGGCTGCTGACGTCATTTTCTCCGCGGCAGCCGGGCCGGGCCGCCGCAGCAACCGACGCTCGCCCAACTTTCGCGCCGGCCCCTGCTCATGGGCTGCTCGGCAACGGCACCAGGCTAAAACCAGACGCGAAAGTTGGTCGAGCAGCGGCGATGCCTCGGAATGGCCGCCGCCCGTCGTTTGGTATGTGACGCGTTTAATATTTTAACCAAGAAAACATGGAGGTAATAATGCGTTTTCTGGTGTCGAATTGTTGTCTTCGTGGCGATATTAATTGGAGCGTTACACAAACATTCTTTGCGGTTTTCTTTTATTCAAAATTCATATGAGGACATCTCTGATTCGAAGTCATGAAAAAAACATGCACTACACTCATATATTGCACATACATGTTATGAACACACTATTGGACTCTAAGCAAAATTATGACATGCACATTTAGGCATACAACATTGCACAATAGGAAATAAACGTGCGAGATACACATTTAGGTACACAATAATTGATTACGCAAGAAGAACTTCGGAAGTTTTAGTCACTATACAGATTTTTTTTCGCGCAGACCTCGGCGGGACAAGAAAAGAACTTAACAGGTCCACTCAATGTATACTTATTTCTTGGGCTAGCCTCGACACAGGAATATTGTTAGACATTCAAGAAATTCGTTTTAGTTCAGAGACAGAGTAATCGGGAACCTATAAATTAAAAGAAAGCAGGCACAGGTATGCTTCAAATCCTGCCTTTTGGGCCAGTTAACGCAAACTCTGAAATAAAGCGTTAACCCGGCCATTAACCTGCATACACTGCCGAGAAATCATGTTCACACCAACAAAATGCCGCGAGAAACAACTGTTGCAACACAATAACCACACTATTGAGCACTCATTCCTGGATTATATCTGCGTACAAAAATAATGCGGAACCACGTCGTATAGCACAGAATACAATTGCAATACAAATCGAACGCACCGTTTTTTCTTTTAATGGAACAGTCTCACTAGGGGTGGGGGGGGGGGGGGTAGGGGGAGAAGACGCGCAGACAAAAAAGCGTTCCTGTATTGTAAGCCGAATGTACCGTGCTCATTAATTGCAGATATCGGCTAGGTTGTCACAAGCTACTTTCTAGCTCGTGTCTGGGCCGCGCCTAGCTGTTATCTCATCCATCCTGTCCGATACGGCATGAGGATTCTAACTTTAAACTATGGAACAGCAAAGCCACTCGCGATAAGATGACAAGGCGCGGGCGCGCAGGTTAGATTGAAGAGCAAATCCGGCAATGCAACTTTGTTTTTTTTGTTTTGTTTTTAATGAGCGAAACGCTTGCAATGCTGCAGACAACGCATGTATTTCAGCTTGGCATTCCACTGCTCCCTGCGCAAATCGACTGGCATTGAACACCACGGTATTACGCCCGATTTTTCGGAGCACTGAAGCAACGCTTGGCAGCAGTTTTGCCACAAATACCCGTTTTTGGAGCAAAATGGCACAGGGAGAATTGGTTAGGGCACACCACCCCCACGCCAACAATCGCCGTGGTAATAGGTACGCAGTCAATGACAAGAAGCGCGTACAGTTGAGCTTGCCTTCTTTGTGAGCAGGTGGAGCGTGTGCATTTGGAGGGGTTGAGGAGATTCACCAGAGGAAACGTCCAATGAAGTCTCAAACCTTCCTCGACTTGGGGCCCCAACCAAGACTCAAGGCCACTGCAGGAAGCAACAATAAAAATACATTGATAAGAATCCTTAATCGACGTTCAAGCAGTTACTAGGGCAATCATAAAGCGGCAATGCAGCCTCAAATCCACCTTACGAGCAAGAGTGTGCGCGCCGAACGCGCGTTTACTTCTATTAAAACTTTGTGTCCCTGCAAGGTTGGCATATATTTGCACATTAGTTTGCACCCCAAGACGACTGACATGTCTCATTAACTTCACGTTACATGCGCGCAGTGTTTTGAAAGCACAAGAGTGCCATCGGTCGGCTTTTTTGGAAATTACTATAACTTGTACAAAGCTAATTTGCTTACCTGTCATCTTTGGAGAAGACGAGAAACTTGGCCGAACTGTTTCGCCCTGTGTTGCTGCACCACAGAGCTGCGCAGGACTGGTGACGCTCCTTCCTCCGCGGCCCCATATTTAGAATACATTCGAATATATTTTATAATGCAGCGAAACTTTCAGCTCGTGGAAGCGTTTAGGCAACCCGCGCAACCCTTCGCACGCCGGCTCGCTTACGCACGCAAAAGCAACGAACTGGCCCACCGCGCGCGCCGAGAGAAAGAAAAAAAACATTGCGCCGGTAAGCTGTTGCGCATGCGTGAGGAGGCGCGGAAGCACGCACGGTGTGGAAAGAAAGAAACGCTCAGGGAAAGGGAAGGGCCACGCCGCAGCACCCTGCCGCTAGGATCGCCCCAATTTTGAAACCGAAACTAGCCAGAGTCGCCGACCAGTGGTTGGGCTCTTTGCTTCAATGCAAACTTTGTTACGTTATCACTTTCCCGGCCGCAACCGCCACCACGCCATCATCTGCTGCTAGGTTACACGTTTATGGCGTGATCTGAGAAAAAGACGGCCGCAACCATCGCTTGTATGACACATAAGAGCAGTGAAGCGCTACGCCTGATAACCGAGGAGCGCACCGATGTCGCCGATTCACTCATTCGTCAACCTCGACTTCAATCAGCGCTGTAATGAACAAAACAGTCTCTTTTTTTTTTTTGTTATTTTTCTCTAGGGTTCGCTCATGTGACCCAGCAGCTTACTAGGAGTGTGGACAAATGCCATGCATTGAGTTCTCTTTCCCATGGAAAGGCTTGTACTGCCCTCTTTTGTTAGGGTTACGACAAACGTACCATTTTTACTTTATTCCCAGACATGAAAGCAAAATACTGCACGTTATTTGTATTATCCGTTATCGCTGACTTGGAAACAGTCGAAACTATAATTGGTTTCGGTAGAAAACATGCTTTAAACCGCGCGTCATGCGAAACTGCACCTGCTGGAAATTCGCGGACATTTCGCGGCGCCGAAGGTCGGGGAAATTTTTTGCCCGATTTCGTGGCAAAAGCAGCCGCCATTTTCAAGCTGTGGCGTAACCTTACGTCACTTTTACAGAGGCTGAAGTTGCCAATGTGTGACGGGTTCCTTCCTGCCAACTGTTTAAATTACGTCACGCCTTCTCAGCCAATCACAGAGAGGGCGTGTATTACAAGCGGTATTGTTGAATAATAAAGACATGCTTACGTTGTCATGTCCGGTACATTTAGTCTAGTTTTTCATGGCCAGCAAAGAATTTTACACTTCACGTAGAGCGAAATAAGGCAAACTTTAGAACTGTTGACACTATGCGTCATGAAACGTCAAAATCACGAAAGCACAGGCCCCCGCATTGTCAACCCGAAGCACATGACCAAAATTGAAAGCCAATCACAAAAGACTTCCGGCAAATTCCCCAGTTCCCTGGGAATTTTTGCACTCGAGAATAAGAACCGAGACCACTTAAGACGCCCGGCACCACCTTTTTATGAGTGCACGGCATGCCCTCTTCATTTATTTGAAGGAGTTAGGGTAAATAATGGCGATTTTTCCCGCTTCTCGAGGGCGAAATATGGATGCTGGGTAAGACGGCACACTGACCCTTGGCCCTTATCGGAATCATCCAAGTTTTCTACGATAGAGTCATCCTCGCACGTCTGAGCGTGATTTCATGAGCACTATACATACATTCTGATATGTTTATTTCGCACCACGGCTTGTCCTCTCGTGATTGCAAAATCACCTGGTGGATGTTATGCCACAGTGAAAAAGTCTCACGCACATACATGTGGCATACCTGCTTATTAAAGAAGCCTATGACATCCTGCCTAGGCGAGGGTTGGAGGTACCGAACAGCAAAGAGAATTGGTGACATTGACACAAAAAGCAATGATTACCTAACCGTTAGGGTTGGAAGCTGGTTTCTAACGCGAAGAATAGAAGAGTCGGGAGGAACGAGACAATTTTAAAATGGGAATTTTAGTATTGTTTATTTTCAACGCAGAAAGATGTTTGATGAAAAATTGTACAAGTTAACACATCCTGCACAAATACTTTCAAACACTGGTTTTTATCACTCCTGATGAACCTGTAAAAAAACAATTTCTAAGAGCTAGAAACTGTCCCACTCCACCTACCCTTTTGGGTGGAATGGGACATCACTTTAAGGTATGGAATGTCTGTAAACTGTTGGCTACAGACATAAACTTATATTTCAACATCAAACTTGAAGCAAGATTGCAGACTCGTTTTCCCCAGTAGTTCTTGGTGCTCTCCGCTTCATCTCGATATCCGCCATTGGCACACTCCCTATACCTTTCTGAGGAGGAAAGCAAAACTATGTGCTGTCTTCTTTCTTGCGCAAGAACTGGACACTGACGTCAATGTTGCACGGTGCTCGACTCTACCCGTTTTATTACACGTCAGCACCTTTGTACCAAACCTGACAAGAACAAAGTCACCTTTCTTTACTTGTAAAGCGTCATTTTGGCAATCCTACTCAGACGTGTCGCACCTCTCGTCGAAGCCGGACATGTCACTATCTGAGTCGCCGAACGCTATAGCTACAGTTTCTTCTTCACTTGAACTGATGTCCTTCTGAAATAGCCATTTCTTTTTTGGACGGGTAGTGGCGATAGTCTTAGCTGTGTTAAGAGCTCTTTCTTGCAGACTATTGTGGAGACCCCTCAGCGGCTTCTTCAACCGCAAGCTTCTCTGCTGTATCTGTAAGGAATTTGTTCCTAACATTCTTCCTTCCACTTTGCCCTGTCTTACGTGGTGCAGACGTAGGGTGGGCCCTAAGGTCGCTGGGAGCAATTAGACCCGGAGACACAATCCGCTCCGAGCATGCCTTCTCGACAGTAGGCGCTTCGATATCTTCAGAGACTTTTCGACCTCCGTCGGCGTTTGTCTCAGGGTTGAAACATTTTCGAGACGGCTTGAGCTGTTTCTTGCATGGATAAATGTGGCTGTCTGCAGTGGCACCTCACCGCTTGGGGACGTTACGGTTCTGTCAGATGACGTTTTGTAGTCATCCAAAGGGAAGAGCTCGCTATTCCAATGCCATATCCCGATTTTCTGGAAACCCGGAATTATGTTCTTTTGTGTCACCGCTAACACGTACGAGGATCCAACTAGTTCTGTAACATTGTGTATGGAGATAGCCTTCCCGGGGTTATTATGAGCCAATCTTTGCAAGCAGCGTTGTACTGAGAGGTAAATGGTCCGTACACGGACACATCAAGTGGCTGGAGGACGTGGTAACGTTGGCCTTCTGATGCAGGCGTGGCTTTTGTGATTGTCAAGAATTGGAACAAAGGGTACTTCCTTCACGCTGATTGTATGCCCCAAAATGTGCTCTAATTCCGGTAAAAACAGTTCCCTGGACATTCATATTGACCTGTTTGCCAAACCAAGACTTCCGGTTGGGCTGCCTGTCACAAAACAAATTTTAAATCTCACTAGTGAAAAATGAACACTGGTGGCAGTGCGTTGACCCATTTGCAGCACACCAAAGGGTCACAATTCGTCACCATATGCTGATGTCGCTTGACCAATTGAATTTTTACCCCGTGCTGCTGCAATCTTTGGTGGATTGTGGGCAGTTGTGAAGCCTGTTTCATCCCAATTACGATGTGGTCTGGAGTTAGCTTGTGTCGGTCGATAGCCTTCTGTTTTGAAAGGATACCATCGATATTGTTTTCGTTAAAGCTTGTGGCCCGAACAGGACACGTCGCTTACGGTAATCGAAGCGAGAGCTCAGGAGGGCAGTCGATATAGCCCATAAACCAATCTCTTCCCTTGTGGAGCGCCCATGACGTCGGGCAGTTTCGGTTTGGGGCTGTTGCAAAGTTGTATGCCAATGACGAATCAGCCTTCATGAAATAATTTTTCAGGAGTACTTCCTCTTCTTTTGGGAATACCATGCCGCAGACCACATTGGACTTGAACAAGACGTTGCCTGTGACTGCATTGCTTGCACTTCTTGACGGCTTGGAGAAGTGATGATTTTGATATTTTTAGAAGGTTCTGCTACGCCCTTATACACTCCTGTTTATCGCAGACCGATCTGACATCATTCACCCTCAAACTGTTTGATGTATCAACTCGGTCGGGATGCATTTTTGTATACCTTTGACATGTTATTGAAAATTGAAATGAAGCAATAACTTCAAATGTAGATATTTATTTCTGCAAACCGGTCCAATGTTCATTGCATACTATTCACAGCTCTCCTACAGTAGCCTACACATGCTTATTCCGGGCTGATCGCAAATGTGCAGAAAACTGAAGTTTTGAGGGGGTTACAACATGGCTTTTTATAATGCCCTATTATATTTTGTGTGGTACAGGAACGTAACCAGCTTGTCTGATATTTAATCTAATCATTAGGGAAGCAAGTATTTGTGCAGTGCGGTTGCAAAAAAAATATTTCTTTTGGAGCTAATGCGGCCCAACCATGAAGCTGGTCGACAAAGCACCAGCCTTATGGTAGAAAGAAATGGGACCGTTCCCGATTCCCCCCGCCCAACTGAAATGTTCCGTTCTTCCCAATTTACGTTGTACAACGACAAAGTCATTTGTCTACAAAGAATTTCTTGTTATTGCTGACCTTTTTGTGCATCAATCACGACACGGATGTGTGTTCCCGGAGACAAAATCGCATTAGCGTACGCAGGGCAGCTTAAATCAGAGATAGGCCTAATTTATACAGTAGAACTTACTTCTGACTAGTAAAATGGGCGATTTCTACTCAGAGGAGGATCCATCAGCAGAAGACGTATGGTATGGAAACCAGACTATTTGTAGGCAAGCGCCATCTCGTCGGTAATGGTTAAACAAATTCGGACTGACTGTTGGAGAGATAATAACCTGCCCATTACTCTAGCCATCACATACCTCCGGACTCTCTCGTAACGTTTTTCGGCGCAGTTATCACCGCATATATATTCCCATCTGATAACCCCATTATGCGTAGCCCCTATAAGTGTGCTTTAATTAAAGAGGTGTCTGTCACCTATGGTGCATAAAATTCAGTTCCTCCGCTGCAAGACGCATGAAACAGCCGTGAAGTAGCTGCGGCAATTCTACAAGGCACTCCTGTAAATCCTGTGCTCTGCAGCTTGCCTGTACTGCCTATTGTGTGCCATAGATTCCCCAGACTCTTCAAGAAAGACAAGGGCATCGTTTCCAATCTGTCTAGAAAAACTCTTGCACGGCAAGTTCTTTAGACCTTTGAGATGGCTCGACTTGGTGACGCATCCATAAGCAGGCTTTCTATGGGCTTATCTCAGTACAGCATGTTGTTGGGCCAGTTGGTACTGCATTTGAAGAGCATTAAAAACTGTGCGCCAAGGACAACACTAGTACAAAGGGGAATGGATGGATGCAGATTTGGTTTTATCTCCCAGAAAAATAGCATATCTTGCCTCTTAACCAATGCACATGGTCAATAATTCAAAATATCCCCGCCTTGCTTCCTCTATATTCATTTTTTTTGTGGCACCAGGTTGTACAGAATTGCAGTCGTTTGTTACCTGTCGTTGTAATTCGTGCCTTAGCACACGATCTGTGTCGCAAATGTTGTCTTGCGGTCACACGAAAGCACTTTACATGCGCTGTAACGCCTAGTTTCTTACTGATGCCGGGACGGTTTCCTTATATACATATGAGAGTTTTTTTTCCAGTTAATCTTAGTTGCAACTAGCGTGTGCCTCTGTAGCGTTTCGTCTAAAGTTAGTGTTTTATAGGTCTACAATAGAATACCAACTTTCCCAGAAGTCCGCCTCTGCCTGCCTAGTCACTCTACTGTACATACACAACGGCCACGACCGTCGCTGTATCTTATGAGCAGCCTTTGTCAGCTAAGATAAAAATGACCCATTCAGGGCGCACATTAGGCAACTCATCCGACGTCCTGTTCTAAATCTTGCACGCACATCAAGTTGTCGTCCAGGTGCATCTTTCGCTTAGATTGGAGCTGAGCACAGCACCAATATGCCATAAGACCACACTTATTCGCGCGCTGTTGCTTGATGCTGCCTCTCTTAAGCCTTTACATTGTATGTCTACAACATAAACACCCCTGATCCCCACGTCACTGCAAATGTAAGTTTGAATTACAGTTACTGCCATTCAGTGTCACCCCCCCCCCCTTTTTTTAAAACCTATAGCTCCGTAACACCGTCTGATTCGGCCGGCGCAGTTTTACACTACGACGTCGCGATCTACTATATTTCGATTGCTCATTCTACAATTTCAGAAACTATGAAGGCCTACACACCTCCGTCGCGATCTTTAGACTTTTGAGCGAAGTTATCGTTGAACGAGGTCAATCTGCTGCGAGTCTAAGCTGAAATAAGCCCGGTGCTGTTCACGCAATGAGTGGGGTCACTAACCGTCCCGGATTTTCCGGCACTATGCCGACTTTTCATACAATGTCCGGAGTCCCACTCCGTACCTGTCGGGACGGCTATATGTCCTGCATTTGTTCTGAATTGTTCAGTTATAATTTTTATGCTATTTCACGCATTCACAACAAGGCGGCTCACGGTACGCAACAAAAAATTCGCACTTAACGTGTCCTGGAAGAGCTGCAGGGAAAGCGAAACTTCCGGCTGAAGTGCGTCAACATTTACGTGTGCATTCTCCAGCAAGAGCAATCGTTGCGAGCAGTATGTAGGCAGTTGAAGTACGATTTGAAGAGGCCGCAACAATAAAAAATAATGTATTTGTCTGGAAGATACCGCAATAAAAATTGGCCCCGTATCTGCGCCTATCGTTGCAAATGTCGTCAAAAGACAATATTATTTGTCGACATTTGCCAAGTAAATGCCTCCCTTCGCTTACCCGCCCACCTGTCATGTTGTTCTTGCGGCGCCATCCACCCAAGGTAAACCCGCTAAAGGTTTTGCTCAAGTGAATTTAAATTTAGCCTGTTCCACTGCTCCAGGCCGGATGTCTCGATGCAAGCGCTGCCGTACGGCGGAGACGCGCGGGAATCGAGGCGCCCTACTGCAACTTTTATAGAATCACGTTGCCCTATTCCACGTGCGTTCCAAGCAGGACGTGGAACCTATCTAGTGGAACCTTTCGTAACTGTTGCCCCTTGATTTCTTAAAATGCCGCCAGAAGCTGAGGCACGGGCGACCGGAGGCGACAGAGTGAATTTTTTTTCTGCAGTGGATGTAGTATTTCATTCCGCAAAAATCAAGTATCTATAAATGTTTTTAAAAGAACGCTGCTAATATCCCTTGCGTATTAATCTTCTGTCTTATATTTGCGTAATGCCTCGTTCTTTTTCAACCATTTTGACAAGTATGAACATATAAACCGTAATTGACGTTTAGATTTGGCTGTGAGTATATAAGACTATTGCTGCACTTAATAGGCTGTAGGTTTGCGTGAGTTGGTAATCCATGCTGTACTTCTATTCCGCAAAAAAGTAACGAAGTCTGGAGAGAGATGACACGAGACAGAGCGCATAAATTTGGGATTTCTTTTTAACAAAGTTCGTTGACAGTACGCTCTGTCTCGTGTCGTCTCTCTCCAGTCTTCGTTGCTTTTTTTGCGGAATTGAAGTACAGTATTGCGGCACACTTAGTTTCAATTTGGGCGTGTGGCTGAATCGAGTCACAGACAGACAGACAGACAGACAGACAGACAGACAGACAGACAGACAGACAGACAGACAGACAGACAGACAGACAGACAGACAGACAGACAGACAGACAGACAGACAGACAGACAGACAGACAGACAGACAGACACAGACAGACCAAAATTTCTGGGTTTAAGCAGCCCAAGAAAGACTATCGTCTTTAAAAAACTGATTTAGTGGCCGGCCTATGTTAGGGTACGCTGCTCCCTGTACCCTCCTTCTGCCCACATCCCGAATTGCTGCACTGAAGAGTCGGTAACCTTAGCAATGAGCAGCTAATGACAGGAATCAGCGTGCTAGCCATGAAGTTAACGATATTGTCACGCGGCGGCAGGATGCAGGCGACGCGAACCATTAAAGATGTAAGGATCTATTAGCAGAATGTGGAGGGCGGCAAAGGTTCTGACCAGGCCAGACAACGTGCCCAACCCTGCTTTTCGTCGTCGCAGATGCAGGTGCAATACACTACACGCCACTGCCATCTCCCTCGCCTTATCGTAGCGTGACAAAACCCTGGTTTATTCCTCTGTCGTAGGAATCAGTAAAACACGAGAGCGAAATGTGCAACGAAATCTGCAGCTGAGGATAATTTGTGGTCGGCGGCTCTCTTGTGGGTGTCCTTGGCGAGCGACGTCCTGCTGGCGGGCCGCTTTGGCGAAGGTGCACTGGCGTCATTTCGGAGACGGATATAACGTCAGTGAAATCTTGGTGTATCGTGCCGTAAAACACTTTCGTGTAAAATATAAAAACCGAAAACGAACAACTCTACGTATAACGTACTCTTTAGTACTAAATGTTGCTTCCCCGCAAGCAGACCCTGAGTGCAGGGGTGCCCTCTTTACAGGCCACTTACCTTTTTGTACTGGCGTCACTGCCGTGAGGATATGGCGTCGGCGAAATTTCCGCGTATCCGGAAATAAAACACTTTTGTGTTGATATTGCTCCTCATCGGCTTGAACTGTGGACGCAGCTACCGGTTTTGGACGTGAGGAGAAGCTTTTGACATTCATTCAGATGCCTTTGCTTTAGGTTACATGCTATGTTCAATGGTACGATGTGCACTCATTATTCTGTTTGGCTACCTGTAGTAACATGCGGTGCCCGAAAAATCGCAAATAATGCACTGAACTTTGTCGCATGTGTCCTGCTGGAGCTGTACTTCGTTTTTGACGACTCCTGTGAAGCCAAATGAACTACTCCTTTTGAAATGGTTTCACAGTGCACCTAATTTCTTACATAAAGCGATCAGGGGGCACGACACCGCTACGAAGTCAGTCATGTCACTCCATCTCTTGGCGCAGGTCGTCCTGCTCGGGTGCTTTACGTCTTCCCCGATGCCCCGCGTCGCCTCCCTGGCTGCAGGCTGCAACTCGACAAAATTCCATAACCCGCCCGTCGACCAGAAAGCGCGTCCTGCCCAGGAACAAGCTCCCCCCCCCCTCGTCGCCTGCTCACCCCTCCGGCTCCCGCGAACAATTACCGGCCATGGTCAACCAAGCCTATTTAAGGAGCCACTGCACCGGAACAGGACGGGGCACGACACCGCTACGAAGTCCGTCATGTCACTCCATCTCTTGGCGCAGGTCAGTCACCCCCAGCACGTTGCTTATTGCGTGCGTTCAAATGATCCCTTTTTGATCGCGGTGTCGTGCCCCTCCGACACACTAGAGTCCTGCCGCAAATCCTTGCTCAACTTACTGTTCTCTGTCTCTGCAAATGTCCTCAATGTTTATTTCTTGATAATTCTCTCAGGAGACGTTGAACTGAACCCCGGTCCCCAAAATGTTACGCTTGAATCTCTCGCGGATTCCATCTCCCTCATAGGGATCTGGCAACCACCCACCTTGGGATCTGGCACCGCAATGGCTGTCAGTCACTCACGGCTCGTCTTTCTTTGGGTTGGTTATTCTTATCGCCTTGTTGACGGAAAGCCGTTTAAAAAATTGGTGCCAGATCCCAACTCGCTGTCGACTACGATTGTTCAAAATGTTCTCCTGCTGGGTGCAAAAGTTTTCTCATGCGTGCGTGTTGCCCGAATGTTGCTGCTTCTGTCTGGCGATGTAGAACAAAACCCGGGCCCTCTGACACCCCAACAATAAAAAGAAATGTTTGATGTCATCATGACACTACCGTCAATGCAACAGCAACAGACTGAAATTCTTTCGGAAATTCGTTCCATTCGAGCCGACCAACAGGCACTCGAACAAAAGCTATCGCAACTGGCAGAAAAGGTCAAGCTCGTGGAAGATAACGTGTCACCTTTACAGGATGACGTAACGCAACTACTCGCTCAAAATGAAAATCTTGCGGATACCTGCGCCGAATTACGGGACTCGTATGAGGACCTAGATAGCAGATCTAGAAGAAACAATTTGATAGTTTATGGCCTTACAGATACTGTAAATGAAACGTGGGCTCAGTCAGAGGCTCGAGTGATTGCCTTTTGCTCCGAAAAACTGAATGTGGCAATCAGCGCTGCTGCCATTGAAAGAGCTCACAGGCTAGGACGCTACACCGCGGAAAAGGCAAGGCCCATAATTCTGAGGTTTTTGTCATTTAAAGACAAAGAACGTGTGCTTGCTGTTGCCGCAAAGCTGAAAGGAACCGAGTTTGCGTTAAGTGAGGACTATTCCAGTAAAGTTCGACTGGAAAGGACGAAGCTGATTCAGTTCGCCAAAGACCGTGAAGCAGAATACAAGTTGCGATTTAATAAAATGAAAATAGGCAACGAAACCTTTGTATATAATGCTGAAACCGACACCGTGATCAGCGATACTCGATGGCCACTAACGAATGCAGCTTACCATAAAAAGAAACCATCCGGCAAACACGATGTCGTCTGTATTGTAGTAAACTGCAGAAGCCTCAAAAATAAAACTATAGAGTTCACTTCGTTGATAGAATCAACAAATCCGCACGTAGTCATTGGTACAGAATCATGGCTCGACAACACAATTAGCGACAGCGAAATGTTTCCCTCTAGCTATACCGTATATAGGAAAGACCGTAATTGCCATGGGGGTGGTGTATTTGAACTCATTCATGATAGCATAGCTAGCAATTCTATAAGCGTCGAAGCCGACTCGTGCGAAACTGTCTGGTATAAAATATTGCTACAAAACGGTTCTTCCGTTGCCATTGGCTCATTTTATAGGCCACCCGGTATAAGAACTGCCCATCCTCTCTTTCAGTTGAGTAACGTTTTATTAAGTTTGCAAACAGTGCACGTAATTCTCGGAGGCGATTTTAACTTCCCGGGTGTAGAATGGAAGTCCTTTAAACCCGTGTTAAACACAACGTCTTACCTGTATACTGCCTTTAGGGAGGTGATTAATGCCCACTCATTATTTCAATTTGTGGAAACGCCAACACGAATTGGTGGTGACAGCGCAAACATTCTTGATTTATTTTTGTGCACTGAACCGGATCTTGTATCCTCTGTTGTCACAGTCCCTGGTATCAGCGACCATGACGTTGTTATCACTAAAATGTCTTGTAGTGCTAAAAACCGCCGCGCTGAGGCACCCCGCAAAGTGTTCTCTTATGAAAAAGGTGACTACCCATCACTGTCGCGTGAACTAGATGCATTTTTTCCTGAGTTCCAATCGCATAGTTCATCGTTAGACATGAATGCGCAGTGGAATTTCTTCAAAACAAAGATATTGTCCTTGACCCAAACTTTCCTTCCTTCACGTATCATTTCGGCCAGGCGACGCAATGATAAGCCATGGCTCAGTAGGGAACTCCGATCAAAGATAAATAGAGAGAATCGGTTGTATCGAAAGTATTGCCGCATGCCTGATCCTGCGTTGCTTTCAAGAATGAAGGCGATAGGCAAAATGGTGACAAAAGCTATGCGCAGAGCACAAGAAATATACCTTTGTCATCTAGGCGAGAAACTTAAAACCAACCCTAAGGAAGTGTGGAAATACGTGAAAAATAAAAGTAATTCTAGACCCACTATTCCTGACATCATGGGCGGGGTAAATTACGATTCTAACACGGAAGCAAAGCTGAGAGTTTCAATACATACTTTCAGTCTGTGTTCTCGCAGCCAGTTGACACACGTAGTGTATGCCAGAATGTTGGCGCGCTCCCGCAAATGAACGACATAGAAATTTCCGAACGCGGTGTCGTGCTCTTGTTGGAAAAAATAAATGTTCACTCTGCTCCTGGTCCTGATTGTATATCCAACTTCGTCTTGAAAAACTGCGCAGTGTCTATCGCCCCTTTTTTAGCACTCATGTACAAAACGTCGCTTGAACAATGCGTTTTACCAGCTGATTGGAAAAATGCCAACGTAACTCCAGTATATAAAAGCGGAGATAAAACAAAAAAGTGTAACTGCAGGCCTATTTCTCTGACAAGCGTGTGCTGCAAGACACTCGAACATATCATTTACACAAACTTAATGAATCATCTACAAAGTAATAACTTCTTTTCCCCATTGCAACACGGTTTCAGGGCGGGTTTTTCGTGCGATACACAATTGGTCGAGTTTACGCACGACATTGCAGCTTCTATTAACTCAGGCCTTCAGGTTGACTGTATATTTCTGGATTTCCAGAAGGCATTTGATTCCGTGTCGCATGTGTTGTTGTTGCAAAAGCTTCGTTATCTAGGTATACCTAATGCCCTTCTCATGTGGATCGAAGCGTACCTTTCTGAAAGACAGCAGTGCGTGATTCTTGACGGTGTGTGCTCATCAAGCGTCGGTGTATTGTTAGGAGTGCCGCAAGGGTCAGTTCTGGGGCCCCTGCTTTTTCTTATTTTTATAGATGATATCTCTGACAATCTCTCTAGCCGTGTTCGATTGTACGCTGACGATTGCTGCATTTACAATAACATTACCTCTGAAGCGGACACCGTTCAATTGCAGAATGACTTGAACTCTATAGTTTCTTGGTGTGACTCATGGAGAATGACATTAAATGTGTCGAAGTGTAAATTGGTGAGGTTTACGAACAAAAAACAGCATCGGATTTCAAATTACGTCATGGCCGGTGCTACCTTGCCGGTTGCATCAGAATATAAATATCTAGGGATCATTTTTTCTGCCAACCTGTCTTGGAACGCTCATATTAATTACTTAACATTAAAGGCTAGTCGAGTGCTAAATTTTTTTAGGCGCAATTTTAGACAGGCACCAACTAAGTTGAAAGAAACACTATACATATCCAATGTGCGTCCCATATTGGAATATGCTTGCAGTGCCTGGGACCCCTCAACAAAATCAAATATAGACGCCCTAGAGCGTGTACCCGCACGAGCAGCACGCTTTGTGGCAAGCAATTATAACTTCACCGTAAGATCAGCTGACATTCGTTCAGGATTACAATGGCCTCTGCTAGCTGACCAGCGAAAATACCTACGATTGTCCCTATTTTACAGCATATTCATGAACAGAACAGGCATCGACAAAGATCAGTATATAAGACCACCTACCGATGTGTCACCCCGTACTGACCATTCTTTAAAACTGCGTGAATACGCGTCCAGGATCAACGCATTCAAATACGCCTTTTTTCCAAGGACCACGCATGAGTGGAACGGCTTGCCAGATGAAATTGTCTCTGCGCCTCCCTCATCTTTTGTTAAAAATTTGCACAATTTTTTGTTGAACTAATCCCTACTGTACATTTCTGATGCGTTCCGTACTAATTGCTTTTTATTCTATTTTATTGCCCTGTGTAACCGATAGCACTCTTCTTTTTTGCGTTTTTGCTTTGTATTTGCAATGTGATGCCTTATTTATGACAGTGTAAGTCAACACTTTGTTGTTTCAACCATACAGCCTTTTACCCGCAACCATTTTTTGTTATATTGACTGTACTGTATTCCTTTGCTTGTTTTCCCCTCTACAATAATGCCCGTGAGGGCGATGTAGGTACCTGTATAAATAAATAAATAAATAAATAAATAAATGTTAGCAAAACTTTGTCGGTCTCATGAAGAAGCCTCGCTCAGTTTGTGGTGTTTTAATAGATTTAGGCTCGAACCCTTTTCCGTTAAACACACTATAACAGTCATTTGCACAAGTCGGCTTGCATAATGTAACAAGCTGGGTAAAAAACCTCAGCCGTTGCAAATATATCGTCATTACAAATATTTCTCAGCATGACATGCCATCCTTAAATAAACGTATCGACGGTTGTATTAAAATGTGAAGGCTTTATTTTCGTCACTTCTTTTCTCCTGTATATTTCAGTTAGAATTGGACTTTAGGGCACCGTCAACTCAGGAATGACACCAAGAACTTAGTCAGGTAATAGAGAGGCGGACGACGGATGCCGCAAACAGCGAATAGATGACCGAGCGCGAAGCTTCTAGATTTTCCTAGCGATCAGCACGTTTCTACCCTGTCGTAAATAAGCGCCGTATGCACTGAGTGATGCTCCATAGGCCTTCGAAAGGATTCCCAAGTTCCTTGGTGTGTGAAAGGGTATCACAGGAAGAAAGATGTCTGCAAGAACGCCAACAAAGCTTCAAAGTAAACTAGACGAAGAATAAACGCAACCAGGATAAAACAAGAATCAGAAAGGGACACCTAGTTTTTCCGAGGTCTCCAAGCGTGCCAGCAGAAAGCAAATAAAAAATTTTTCGATCTCTTCTCTGACGTTCGGCCTTATTCATCCCAGCGGGTCACGTAATCCATAGCCCTGAATCCAATTTCGCGCTATCGTGGGCCGAGGAACCTGCACGGCCGTCCCCATCACCACGCGAGCAGAGCAAAGGGTGCCTGAGATCGACCCCTGGCCTGTCGGCTGATGATAACACCAGCAGTGGAAGTTGGACAGCCACTGCAACGACAGTGGCTAATGAGATGCAGTCGGTGAGCCGAGGCGAAAACAAAACATAGGAGACTTTGTAGGAGAGAACATAGGTTGGAAGGCTGACCTACAAGTGGAATTCCTCCAAGGCTCAATTTAAATCGCGCGTTATGGCTTGAATTTCTGATAGATTCGTTCGGTTGCAAGAACGAGTGGTGTGAATGCAAGGAGTGATTGTGAGTCAAGTGGGGAGTTACTCCAGTCGTGTATTTAGAGGGACAGCGAAGACTGGGACATGCGGGTGGGTATAGTGACCGGACGTTATGAGAGATGAGCGACATTGGTGAGTTCGTGCGCGAGTAACCGCGAGAGTTCAAAGTAGGCTTCATTCACTTGGGTGCTCAGATGCACTATGCTACGAAGCGCGGTGATGACGACGAAAATATAATTGGTCACGTTTTCATAACACCCAGGGTTGATTTTGGTATGAATGAGCATGTTCAGGAACCTCTTCACTTTCCCACAAGGTCGTTATCGCGTCATATAGACCTGTACGTGTTGACATACTGGCTGCCTATTGCAGGATCCGACATTTTTTGCCAAAAGATAGGTCTCGCGCGTGTGCCAGCATGTTAAAAACACTTGGAGACGAGCATTTTAATTGCTGGTCACCCCAGCAATGCTATTTTTCTTCTGTGACAGATTTGCAATTACCAAAGTAACTCCCTTCTCCTCCTTCCTATTATCTTCCTCTTCTCCCTGAACTTCCTCCAGCCTGTCCGCATTTCGAAGGCTGCACAACGAAAAAAAAAACGATACCCTATTTTTGCGAAATGGCCCTCCTTGAGGAGTAATATTTCGGAAACATAACGCTCCGGTCTGCTGCTACAGTTGAGATGGGAGATTTTGCGTTGCTTTGAGTCTGCATTGTGTTGGAACTACATTGCACTCCCAAGGTTGGGGCCCTTAGTGCCAATAGATAAGGCTACAGAGTATGGGCATTTTTTTCTCCTGTTGTTTCGTGCTGCCGCCGTGATCTTTGGACAATTCGCATCACGTGATATTTGTTTACACTGCGACGGTTCACGGGCACCGCTATTTTTTTTTTGTTTACGCGTCTTCTGTCGGTTAACTCATATAGTCACAGCTTGTCCTCACTGCTCTGCGGCTGCCGACGACTGGCGTCGTTCTGTATGCGAATCAAAGATAACGCGCTTCGTAGCTTTTCAGCTGCATAAGTGTGTCCGAAGATGCCGTGTTGCTGCGTATTCGGCAGTGTTGTTTACAAATTACCTCGTCAAATTTAGCGCTGATTTCGCAGACGCGGCAATCTGGCAACACCGATAAACACCAAAATGGCCACTGTCACTCACTTGCGTGCTTGAGTGTAGGTCCTCTGCATCATATCTAGCGATACTAGGAGCACTTATTCGCCCGCCATGACGGTTGTTTGAGTGTGCTTACAAAGTGCCAAGCTTCCGTGGTCTTTAGCGAAAAAAAGTAATGATTACGCGAATCCCCAAGCAAAATTTGTGCGCAGCGCGAGCTCAACTCTTCTCGGCAACGGCGCACAGCTTCTGCATTTCAGGAAGTTATGGGTCATCATGAACACACGACAGCGCGCGCCCTACTCTAGCGTTATCTGGTAGCCCGTACCCTCCGGGGAGAATGTCTCGCGCATACCACCTTCCCAATCACATCTTCCCCATGAATTTATCCGCCGCTCTCCTGTTCGCTCTATCTTCGGTGGCCTCGTCCTTCGCTTGGTTTAAAGCAGCCGACGCCGAGGGACGATGCGACCCCACAGGAGACATCATGTGTGTACGAGACACACTGTGCGTCCGCGGTGGGGCTGGTTGGTAACTACGCCTACGTTACTGTTCGGAGGCTCTACAAGCTGCTCCTCGACAATTACAAGCTTGGTTGTCTTTGTGAATTATGTGTATACGGTTGAAAAACTGAAAAAACTTCCAACTGTTGCCGTGATGTTGCCAAAGCCTTTAATGTAGCGTGACATTCAATGTTGTTAAAAATGTTTTGCCCACGTTGCCATATCTTACGTGCTGCGCACTTGCCTGCTGTATGAAGAGCAATAGCCAGCGCTTTCACTCACGGAGCACAGTTTAGATGGCGTGGCGACTGGGCGCTATTACCCAGTGTTCCCCGCGCTCACCCCGGCGGGTGCGTCGGCGGGACCCTTCCGTCGGCTTTGTAGTCTGTTTTAGCGACGGTTGTTTTGGACCTGTTTTGGCGCAGCCTCGCGTCCATTGCGTGCTTCCTTACAACAGATTGATTAACTTGCTCGAAGGCGCGCGCACCACCTGGATAAACCAGACCAGACGGAATTAAGCGGTCGTACGGCACAGATACGTTAACGGTTGGTTTGCAGGGGGGGGAGGAGGGAAACAAAATCTGGCCGCTAGAGAAACGTTACCTTTTGCTCACTGCTTGCCACGAATGGGACTCTGTTTTGTAAATTGGTCAGCACCAATTACGTTGTTTTTTAACAGGAATTACAAAAGCCTGAAGGAGCAACTGGTTCTGAAAAACAGTGAATCTAGAAGTTCTCTCAGCTTTGTCACAATTCTCAAACTTACTAAACTAACTAGTTTAAATCGGAATAAATGGGAATCACTAAGCTCACACGCTCCTCTCCGTTTTCTTTCTGCCGACGCACGGCCAGGCTAGAGCGGTGGCGTCCACCACTCTAGCCTTGGACCGTGGCCGACGCTGCAGCTGCGTTCGGGACGCCGCCCCAGCGAATCCCAGCTAACGGCTGGCAGAATCTCTCGTTTCATTCTTTGTAGAGCCACGTGTGTGAATTCAAGTTACGTCGCTTGGGCAATTGTTGTGGGTGTCGTTTCCAGCTTTGCTTTGCAACCACCTTCAGAGCGTGGGTTGGGGCCAATATTTTTCCCTCCCAGTTTGAAATGTTTCCAGACAATTCAGTCTGCAGTCTCTTCGTTTGATGAACAAAATGTAGAAGCATTCAAAAAAAGTTGTTCGCACACATAGTGGACCGGTATTATGTAATGTCGCCATGTTTTTCTGACCAGCGCTGCAGAAATAAGCTGGCACACCACAGCGCGAGACGCAGTACTGCCATAGATTGGACAAAACGTCATGCTTTTGTGATTTGTCGTACCTGCGGTGATCAAGAGTATGTAATCAGAGACGTACCAGGTTTCTCTGATTACAATGCCCTGTTATTAGTCATGGTAACCATATTATAAAGCTATTTACAGGAACTTGGTGCCTCAAGCGGTGTCTCAAAACAGATTGACCAAACGAAAATGATGTTTGGGCTTTACACTTGGCCCGTCACCCCTTTTTACGGTATGCGGAAAATATTTTTAAAGGGGAGAGTTAATGAACGTCATGAAATAGCACGAACTAACAGTATGCAGAGTAGGACACGCACGCAAATACAGGGCTGAACAAAAAGCAAGTTTCATTGCTTGCAAGCACATTAAAGACACATCTGCGAGGGAAAAAGGGGGCAGATAACACAATGAACAATGAATGTTTGTTCGCGCTTTCCTATTGCTTTTAGCAAGAACCTTCTATCCTACTTGCTGGAATCTTGAACCTTTTTTCCCACTCCACTATAAATGCAATTCAGAGTTTCTTTAACGAAGTGCAAACTTTTTGTCTGCAGTAGAACATCGGCAGGACCCTACAAAAACCAGCGATTATTCCGCAGTTGTCTCTTACCCTTTTCTTGTAACTCACCTGCCGCATTTATCGCCACGAGAGAGCTCCTTTGCTATATACGGGTGCACTAGTGCCTGACATCCCCGTTTAATGGACTATTTTCGTCATTCACTTCGCAACTTTGACGTGAAACAGCACTGGCAATTGCCAGCTAGTTGCGAGGCATTGTTTAGAACGCATAAATCGCTTCCTCTCCCTTGTCTGAAATTTACAGATTATCTATTGTACCGTTTCAAGCTTCGTAAAAACTACGATGCCTGCCGTCACCACTTAGAACTTCAGTCTGCTTGTAAATTTAGCGGTCATATACAAAAAAGGACCGCTAATAGTTTTTTTATATTCATACAGGCTTACCACATCTCTGTGAGTGCTGTGGGTGGAGATTCTTGTGTGCTTTGGATGTGCAGACTTGTAAACTAAGTTCGGGCGAGTTTGTTTCAAACGTGCGGCCTGCAAGTTTATGTCAGGTTATGTTTCTTCGTGCCACGTAATGTTCTCGTCGTAATAAAGCGATTTTACTCCTTTCATATGTACTTTCAGCAGTTTATATTTTTGTCTTCGTACGTTAATTTGGCAATGGGTTTGGCCTCAAGCATTTATTGTTAGAAAAAGTGAGCTGGTAGGATGACTGAGTGGTTGCTCCAGAGTTATATCGATAAATGTTTGTCGACTGAATGATCTAATATGAACAACTTATAGCTGATCAATACCGTCCAACTTCTACAGCACCAAGTAGGACTTTCCTTGTTTGCAAAACACTCTATTTTTTTAATGATTATCGGGCGAGCTTTACAACTGCTTGTTTGTGAGCCATGGCGTAACAGACGTAAAAATAAAACTAAAACTAACTTGACATTCCTGGTGCAATACGAACAGCGGAAGTTGACGCCGTTTGAAACTTAAAGTGTGCCCAAGACTGTCTTCCCTTATGAACGCAGTGTTCTGACACCTCTAAATGACCCTGGAAACATTATTGTTGAAGGCTTCCATTTGGAAGGGCTGATTTTACGCGAATCTTGTTTTTGTGTATATTTTATTTCTTTTCCCGAATTTCACATTTATGGCTGTCTGCTCTTGCAATCGAGGTAGACCGGCATGATTAAATAAGAACAAAACAGCGTGCGCTCCCACGGCTAATCTAACACAACTCATTCTGAATGAGGAAAACAGCGCAGGCTGAAAAATCGACCGGAATAGGAGAGACCGGTGGAGAGAGCCAATAGCAGAGAGCCAATAGGAGAGACCAGCGAAACAGTCTGATCTAGAGCGAAGTTGGGCCTGAAGCGAAATTCTACTTTCTCCTTCATTTAGCACCAAAATCGAACTGGACGCGGTGGAGCGGCACTCGCGGGAAGTTTCGAGCAAAACTCACTTCCGAGTCTGCGGAGCTCCCAGCTTCGCTAGGCTGCTTCCATGAGCCATCTGCGAGGGCCAGGATCACTCCCGAAATTTGGGTCGGCCGGAAGAATTCTAGCTCGAACTCCACGCCGATTGCTATATATTGAAGGCCATTAAGTCTGCGGGAATATTTGTGCGGGCTGAAAAACCTGAGCTCCGTAACAACTTTCGGCATTTATTTGGCGACAAAGTTTGAAGGAGTCATGAAGACAAAATGAAAGTTTGTTTATAAAAAATACTGCTTTTTCTTGATACCAATCCTACCAATATTATTGCAAACATTAAACAACGAATTGCCCGGGTATCTGCTCCTTCCATTGCAAATGTCGACAAAAGACGATAGTCTTTGTGACACCTCTCATGTTGTTACTGTTACGTCGCGCTCCTCCCAAGGTACATACGCTAAAAGTTTTTGCCCAAGTCGATTTAAAATTACTGCGTTCCACAGCTCCAGGCCGGGTGCCTCGATGCCAGCGCGGCCGTACGGCGGAGACGCAAGTGAATCGAAGCTCCCTACTTGAACGTTTATAGAACCGCGTTGCCCTAGTCCACGTGCGTTCCAAGCAGAACGTGGAAACTACCTAGTGGAACCTTTCGTAACTGCTGGCGCTTGATTTCTTGAACTTCCTCCGAAGCTATAGTGGCGCGGGCGACAGGATGCGATAGTGTTAATTCTTTTTTTCAGCAGCGGACGTAGTTTTCACTTCGCAAAAATCAAGGATCCACGAAAGGAACACTGTGAATATCCCTTGCGTAATAATTTTCTGTATTATATATACTTAATGCCTTCATCTTGTTCAACAACGTTGCCAAGTATGAACATTACTCCGGACTTAGATGTTTAGATTTGGCTGTGAGTATATAAGACTATTGCGCATACTTTGTTTCATTTTCGCTGGGTGGCTGAATCGAGTCACAGAGACAGACAGACATATAGGCCGTCCAAAATTTCTGCGTTTAAGTATCCCAAAAAAGACTATCCGAGATATTAAGGAATGCAAATGCAGCAGTGGCGACTCCCCAGCCGCTAACGGCGATTTTTTGTATTACGTCACAGATTCCTGTTTCGGCGATTGGGGGATGCCGATCTCAATCACATTCAAGAAACATGACTAGCCTACTGCAATGGGGTTCCCGGTTCCGTTCGGCAGTATCGCTTGAATGCTAAAGTGCAGCTAACAGCGTCTTTATAACTGGCCTATATTACGTCACTCCTGCCCATTTGACACTAAAACGAATTTTCGGGAACTGATGTGGGCATACGTACAGAAGGGTTTGGACACTTGCTTGCTGACTAGATCGACACCATGTGGCATTAAATACTTGGTTCAAGCTCGGGCCTGGCGATACTCATTCACGTCAACTGTTGACAGGGCGTATCTCGTTCTGGCTGTAACATTGCGGCGGCAACCTTTAATCATATGTCCGCGCATTGACACAGCGCACACGTTATTTATAACGTCTAACAATTTTACCGCCCTACGGTTATATTGACTTCCACTCACAGTGTCACAGTCACCCATTCCGGCTCTGGTCATAATCAATTTCATCCCACATTTTTGGATCCTAATATAACTTATTCAGCTTTTTCTCTCAATCAATGTTACTGCGCCGAAATTCATCCTAATCCACTTTAATTCATCTCAATTCACCTATACCTTTCTTAATGGCCGTTAATTTACCCTAATGCCATTCAATCCAAGTATATCCTTCTTAATCCCCCATTCCAACATAGCCTAACCTTAATGATCATTGCTATCAATCAGTAATCAATTACGGACGTATTTACTGGTATCTAACACGCCCTCTATCGTTACCCGCACTAATACAAAAGTGGCTTTCTTTGTCTTTACGTAGGTTTATTCCAAGCACGCGACAACCGCGCCGAAATAAAGGGTGCTGGTCATTTCCCTCAAGATTGTCACATAATTGTCCCAGTACCAACGACAATACAAGAAACGGACAAAAACAGAAGGCGGCAATGGGAAGTAGCAGTGGTTTCCGACGCTTCCTTCTGCCTTTGTCCGTTTTTTGCGCTACGCGATGTTCGCATTATAAACTGAATATAAAAAAGTCTGCAGGACTGGATGTCATTCCAAGTGCCTTTTTGCGACGATCCGCAGAACAAATCGCGAAGTTTTTGACACATTGTCGTACTTATTACGGGTGTTATACCAGATGGCAGCCATTAGCACGGGTCGTCCCGGCATTGAAAAAAGAAGACAGATGAGACTGCAGCAATTACCGCCCGGTTTCTATTACAAGCACGTGCTGCAAAATGTTTGAGCATCTTGTGACACATTATATTGAAACCTTTTTGTTTGAGCCAAATTTGTTTTTAGACGGCCAGCATGGGTTTAGGTGGGGCATGTCCCCAACTACCCAGTCGGTTTCAACGGTACATGAGGTTTTGCAATTCTCGATAGGTCAGGTGAGGTGTATACGCTCTCACTAGACCAATGCAAGGATTTCGATGAAGTCCGTCAGGTTAAATTATTATATAAGTTTAAACATCAAGCGTTACCCCTCAGTATTGTTTGTTAGGTACATTCATACCTTAAAACAGGAAACAGTGCAAAGAAAAAATAACAATTTTACATATGATACCCTTCCCGTAACCTGAAGGTAGTGTGTTAATCACCTCCTATTTGTGATTTATGTCATTGAGTTATTAGAAGTTGTGGGTGATGCTTCAAGCAAAAGTTTTGCTGACAATTGTGTAGTTTTTTTATAAATATCGTACAGGGAAGACGATATCGTACTGCAGAATAATCTAGCAAATAATGATTGGTGTGATATATGGGGCATGTTGCTCAACAATAAAACAGTACTTCTACGAGTAACATGAGAGATGCAAGTACCTTTTCTTATACTCTTCGAAACAATGTCATCACAGAAGTACAAAAATACGAGTTTCTTGGGGTTACTTTATCTTCTAAACTAAGTTGGTACCAGCAGGTATGTCATATCTGTATACCATCTCTTGGTAATCTCAGGTATGTAAAGCTGAAGCTTAAAAATGCTCCGGCAAACACTAAACTAATGATTTACAATGCATGTATGTGAGCTAAATTTGAATATCGTTTAGTGGTTTGGGGACCATTTACTTTTTAAAATATTTTGCAGTTATAGAAGGTGCAAAGAAAAGCCGTCCGACTTATTTACGGAAAATACTTCTAGTAGGCATAACTCGCCATCACTTTTGATGAAAGAAAATTATATTCAATGTTGGATGCTCGCCGGCAAGTTAGCGGCTGATATTTCGGCGCACTTGCTTCTCAGGTAAAAATAAAAAAAAGCTATCCCTGGCTTCGTTAAACCATGTGAAACTAGGACTAACAGGCACACACTTGAATTCTTAATGATACCTGTGTTCGCTGCCAGAACAAACGCCTTCAAAAACAGCTTTGTTTCCCGGGGCGGTGTGAGACTGGAATTCTTTCTTTCTCTTTTTAAAGCAAAATGTTTTGCAGAAGCGTTGCAGTGTCATGTTATTTCTTGATGACGTGTTCTATCGTGAAGGTCTTCTAAAATTAATAAATTCTAGAAGATTCAGGGTCCCAGAAGGGATTCACATATATTACCTGTGATCTCCGGAGTCCTTATCTCTTTTTGTATGTTACATAAAGCGTCTCCTGCTTGGACCATAGCATTTACCTGCAGTATCAGTAAATAAATAAATAAATACATAAATACAAAAATAAATAAATAAATAAAAATATCTCATGAGTTTTTGCTGACAAAAACTGACGTAATTCGTCTTCACTCAGCACTCTGTTGTATGCCCCATTTCTCCCTCCCACCTGTTTACATTGTTCCAGTGTAAAATAGGGTAGATCGGAGCAAATAAATGAGTCGTTACCAGAGGTCGGCGGCCTCACTCATGAGTCCACTCACTCAGACTCATTTAGACTCAAACTCACCCGTGAGTTTGCGTTTCAGTGAGCACGAGCCTAGTGTGACATGATGAGTTTGAGCTTGAGTGAGTTTGAGCCCGACTGAGTTTGAGTACACCTTAGACCGAGTGAGTTCTGAGTCCATTTTGAGTTTTAGTACATTTTGACTTCTGAGTACATTTCGAGTTTTGAGTACATTTTGAGTTCGAGTACATTTTGAGTTCGAGTACATTTTGAGTTTTGAGTACATTTGAATTTGAGTACATGTACGGCAGCATTCGCGATGCGCAGGATCGGTTGGTGGGGAGGGGGCTGGGGAATCATAATCGACTGGGCGTGGGAATCATAATCGACTGGTGAGGTCATAAAAACGGGTTATCTCACCTTTTCCTCTTGATGGATCCTCTAAGAAGGTGTGATAGGGTGGTGGGAACTCGCACGGCGGTGCTTGCTTGCTGGTTGGTGGCCTGCTTCTGTTAATGGTTTTATTTGCTAGGGTGAAAAAGGAAGAGGTGAGCGCCGGAGAGAAGGGGTGGTGGTTGTCCCCCCCTCCGCTGTTTCAAATGAATTGTCACCTGAATTGACGGGACAACGACGCCCGTTTAGACAGAATAACGACCGCATTATGACATATATTGTGTAAAAATTCAAATAAATGTCGCTAAGGTGTATAAGGTATCAAGTTAGAGGTCCGATTAACGGAATCACGCGCGGTAAATTTAAAAAAAATGCTTCCTGTGTATAGTCATCAGGCACTCATAATAATTCAAAGAATGGTTTAAAATTCCAAATGATTCTACAAGGGCGTGTGGTGAATCGTATTGAAGGTCTAGATGAGGGGAAGCACGTTGGACAAAAAATGCTTGATGGTTATATATTACGACCTGGTCATGACTTGTCATAGATTAGGTTAAAATTCAAATTCATAGCCCTAGGGCGTGTGGGGTATCGAATTAAAGGTCTCGGTGAGGATAATCACGTGGGACGAATGCAGAAATGCGTCCTTATTATTATTATATGACAGTCATAATAGGTCATAAATTGGGTTAAAATTGAAAATGATACCACTAGGTTGTGCGAGGCATCAAATTGAAGGTTGCGATGAGGGAATAACATGGAACAAAAATACGGAATGAGAATATCATGACATTGTCATGGTTAGTCATTGTTCCAGTTAACCTTCAAATTGATGCCACTAGGATGTGTTGGTTATCAAATTTAATGGTCCCGATGAGGGCAATCACGTGGGACAAATACAAAAATCTTTCTGGTTACAGTCGTGAGATAGTCACGGCGAGCCTTATATTGGGTTAAAATTCAAACTGACCCCCCGCTCGGGCGTGTAGGGTATCAAATTTATGATCTTGAGGATGGGAATCACGTGAGACAACTGAATATTGGCTTCATTGTTCTAATCATGAGATAGTCATAGTGAGTCACAGATTGGGTTAAAATTCAAGGTTAGGCCGCTAACGCTTGTGGGGTATGATACTGGAGGTTTAAATTAATGGGAATCACATGTGGTATATAACTAATGCGTACTGATTACAGTCATGAGAGCCATGGTTAGTCAGATTTGATTGAAATTCCAAATGGTCCTGCTAGGGTGTGCGGGGTACCAAATTAAATGTCTCTTTGAGGGGGAATATATATAGATATATTTGTGCTCGTTCATTGTTGGCACGTCATCTTGAAAGGGCGGTTGCTTCGCCACATTGCAGCACTCAACATCCGTAAACAAGTTTGGGTTCCCATGAAACAGCTTAGGAACTATTGGGTGGATATGCCTCCTACGTATACGCTCAGAAGTAAGTGGGTTGACGCAATCAGCGAATACCTCCGATCGCGAACGCGATAGCGGAATTTTCCGAGCATGGCTTGCTGCTGTCGGTGCGCGAACGTGTTGACATTTAATACGCGCTCCCACACCTCATACATTTTGTTGTTAAACAAGGCCCTGAATTATTCCTTTAACTGTGCAGGTCGTACAAGAAGCATTGACGGACTCTGCTATTAGATGCGACTGCTTCTCATTCACTCGCCTTGTCCCTCCATACGGCGTTGTTGTTGTCCGTCCACACCCCTCCCCCATTCTCCTCGCCGCGCGAGCTGCGCTCTCCGCCGCTCACCCCCTCTCCTCTCCGATAGCGAACACTCACTCGCGAGGAGCATTGTATTGGATTGGCTTGGCTTGGATTGGGTTAAAGTGGATTTTGTTGGATTGTGTTTCGTCATAGCCACGCCACGTTGCGTCATAGCCGTGGCAGGGGGTTCACGGCACGTTTCACGCGATGGGAGAATCAACCTAACGGAAACAACAACGGAACCCCCTATGCGTCGCATCTACACAGGGGTTCCCATGAGGGGAGGTTGGAGAAATTTTTGCTGCCGCATAACACTATTTCCTGGTGCCAAACAGGGGAAACTTATTTGATACACCAAGATTTCACGGCCGCTTGCTTGCTTAAAAAAACTTTAGCAGTTTCAGCGGCGGGTGGGAACCGCGAACAGCTTTTTTCTGACACGACCGGGCGTTGTCCGCCACCGCGACGCTTTTATTTCGCTTTCGGCTCAACTTGTATAATGCTCATGAATACTGTATTTGCGACTGCTTTTACTCGTGAGTACTGTAGTCCAAACAAGTTTCATCTCGAACTCAAGTTCGGGCGCGGGTGTACGAGTAGCAAACATTTAGCGGTGCCGCTGTGCTGCTTAACTCTTAGGGATGGCAAAATCCGACAACGAAAATTGCTTCTCTCTCCTTTCGCGGTCCCTGTTTGGCGCTTTTAGCGTTTTTAGGCGGTCGCTGGCTAAGGGGTTACGGTGAAAAGGGAAAAACGAGGGGTGACGACCAGGCAGGCAATGCGGCCACAGTTTTTCTGCTCCTATTGCACTTGTTGATTGCCGCAGTTATTTTTGTTTACAAATACGCAACCAGGAAACGCGTGGCTGCTTCGTTGCGCTTGCTCCGTTCAAGTTGTTTTAGGACCGTGGCCCTGGGGGCTGCTAACAATACATGCACTACGCGCACTGAAGTCGCTCTTTCTTGGTCTTCAGCAGTTTCCGTAGACACACGTGCCGTCGTGTAGTCGTTTTGTGAGCCGAACCGCTCATTTAAACATTCGCGATTAATTTACGTGATTCGAGTCAAGTCGGCTCCATGGTTTGCGACAACAAAATTGTCCGCACCGTTCCGCTGTGCGCATTCAAGTGATAATTTTGCTGATGTACGTGCGCCCATCTGAGGGAGATAATTACGCTCGTATGATCATCCTGAAACGCCTGGTGGGATTCCGCTCGACGGCTTGACGTTTGTTCGCACGTGTAGCCGAACTTAAACCAGTTCTTTTTGCCGAGTGTCTTCAATTCCAGTATTCCCAGGTAGTCAACGGCTTTTCCCGAGACGATTGTGAGGGCTAGGAAAATGTTTGCTTACGGATAGATACCGTGCAGAGGATCCGCCGCCGTGGCTCAGTGGCTAAGGCATTGTCCTGCTGAGCACGAGGACGCGGGTTCGATTCCCGGCCGTGGCGACCGCTTTTCTGATGGAGGCGAAAAGCAAAAACGCCCATGTGTGCGAGGTTTCGCCGCATGGTAGAGATCTTAAAGTGGTCAAAATTAATCCGGAGCCCTCCACTAAATCGCCTGTGTCGCGTCGACGCGTTTAACCCTACAATCAATCAATCAATCAATCAATCAATCAATCAATCAATCAATCAATCAATCAATCAATCAATCAATCAATCAATCAATCAATCAATCAATCAATCAATCAATCAATCAATCAATCAATCAACCACATATCTGGCACCTGTGCATGGCTTTCGTCGCGCTGTCGCTCATTTGTTTCCTTGTAACTTCATCGCGCTCATCCGAAGGAAAAAATGTGACGCTGGAGGTTAAACTTGTGTAATGTACCTGTGATGGGATAAAGCGAGTCAGCTCGTTGCGTCCGCAGAGAAACAGCGGACAGAAAGCAGCTGCTTTCCGCACGTCAACTGCTCAAAACGGGTTCCGCGCATTTCATTGTATCATCTGTGTGCAAAAGAATCGACGTACATACACGGCACGTATACAACTGAATCTTACCCCCTCTTCGTTTGCTTGTGTCGCGCTGCGCATAAAACGTGCGGACGACGTCAAACAAGCTATCCCTTTGCTCGGCCGTTCTTTCAGACGCTGTCGTTATGCAAATGACTTTTCTTGTTTGCTAACAAATTTAGCTAATGGCCCACTCGACCATTTCTTAACGAATATTGGCCACATTACGCCAGAAACGAAAAAAATGGATATAAGAAGCTGGCCGAAATTGTAGTCTGCTGCCGCGTAATTAGAGGATGTTTGGTGACGCCGCTATTGTAAAGCCTGCGAAAAGTACTTCGCTGCGGGCTGTTGCGGTTGAGAGTGGTATTTTGGAAGTTGGAACCGGGAGGACACATGGGTCGCTCGCACTTCGACCGTGCCCCCTGTCAGGAGTGTCAACACTACATTCCTCCTTCGGTTTTTGGTGTTTTTGCGGTAAAGCAGATTTAGAGCGCGGAAGCGCTCATCTTGCACACCGTCGTGGCGAATATAGTTCTCAGTAGACCATCTCCATTGACCCTCTAAAGGTTCTCTAACACGCATATAATATTTCCATTGAGTGCATGCAGTTAAAGCTTTCGTGCATTTCTGTGCGCGGTTTCAAATACCTGTTCTTTAACTCCAGAACCACTAGGGCTATATATCATATAAACTACGCTTCGAAACACGGCTCTGCTGTTTCCGTTTTGGAGGCACACCACAATATTGCGGCGGCCGGACGAGCTATAGCGCAAAACGGTTCATTTAGCTGCATTCGAAAGCAACTCTAATACAGGGCTCAATATGATGCTAAGCGCCGCTAGACCAGAGATCACCCCCAGTGTTTTCGTTTGCGTCGAAACTCGTACTTGGTTCTCTAGTGTCTATAAACGAAATTTCGCTCCTGCAGAGTTTCGCTCCCAGTCATTATTCCAACAGAGCAGAGCACAGGGCAAAAATTTACATTTCCTCACCAGTTGTAAAGCACAGCTTTCTACCTCTACCAGCAAACGGGTCTTTCGCGGTGTGCGGGACAATAAACTCCCAACGTGGCGGAGGAGGCGGCGGCGGGGGGCGGGGAGGAGGGCGCGGAGGATTTCATTCACGGAGCACACTGTAGATGGCGTGGCGAATTTGCCCAGATTTCCCCGCGCGGAAGTGGCTGCTCGATGGCGGGAGCGTCGGCGGGTGTGGCTTTGTCGTGCTTTAGCAACGGTTGTTTTGGGCCTGCCTCGCCGCAGCTTCACGTCCATTGCGCGCTTCCTTCGCACGGCTTGAGTAACTTGTTCGACAGAACCTCCGGGGTAACCAGGACTTGATGGAGTTAAGTGGCCGTACGGCAAAGATGCGTTAGTGATTCGTTTGCAATGGGGAAAAACAAAACATAGGGACCACATCTGGCCGCTAGAGAAACGCCTTTGCGCACTGCTTGCCACGAATGGGAATCTATTTTCTGAATTGCCGAATACTAATTCCGCTGTGTTTTCAGAGGTGTTACAAAAGACAAAAGGAACCACTGGTTCTGATAAATAGCGATTGTGAAAGTTTTCTCAGCGTTCTCGCAATTCTCAAACTTACTAAAGTAACTAGTTTAAATAGGTATAAATGGTAATCACTAATCTCACATGATGAATTGTTTCGGTGTCTGCGCTTGTGTCGCGCAGTTGTGTAGCCCCGAGCTAGCACATCAAGATAGCTAGGTTGGTCTGTTTCACCCTTCGAAAGACGCCCCTATCCGTTTTCTTTCTGCCGACGCACGGCCGGGCTAGAGCGGTGGCGTCCGCCGCTCTAGCCCGGTCGTGGTGGACGCTGCTACTTGGTTCGAGACGCCGCCCCCGCGAATCTCAGGTAACGGCTGGCAGAATCTCTGGTATCACAATTTTAGAGCCACGTGTGTGAATTCAAGTGATGTCGCATGGGCCGTTGTTGTGGGTGGAGTTTAAAGCTTTGCTTTCCAACCACCTTCACAGCATGGATTGGAGCCAATTGTGTAAAATAGGTGGGTTTATTGCCGAAACACAAATTTTATTTTTGCGTTTTTACGCCCGACGCTTGGTGGCTACATACAAGATGACGTTTTGTTTACACTTCAGTGTCATAAAGAGCATGGTGCCTGAACTGCACGAGATCCTGACCCAGGCAGCATGCACGACGGCGTGCACACGAACGAGAAGACGCATGTACATCTGTGAATGCCTGCTCACCGGACCTCTCCCAGGTAATCGCTACGATTACGAAACGCGATCGAAGCTCACTGAATTTGTGGCGAGATCACGAGGACACGCTGTTCCGACACCCACCGAGCCAATCAACGAGCTATATCAACCACGCGCAGGTCATTCCAGCAACAAGCAACGAGACGCGCAACGTACGCAGCCCGCACGAGCCAGAAGGTACCACGTACCTGGCACCCGCTCTTCCTCGTCCTGACGTACACGAACGGAACACTCAAAGCACGGAACGCAATGGAGCCAGTACGTAAGACATTTTCCGCACGTGCTGTATCAGCCCCGGTCCACGCAACCAACGACATCACATCCAGATTGGTGGACATGGTCACAACGAGCAAAACGGACGGCGCAATAAACGCACCATACGTGGAAAACGGCATTACACCAAGTTTGAGGGAGTTTCCCAGGACAACCGAGACGCACAGCGCACGAAAAGCACCAGAGAGTCGAAAGACATCCAGCCCTTACCGGTGGAGCTGACCACGGCGAACGATATGCACAGCGCACGAAACGCGACCAATCAAGCACACGGAGGAAACCGATATTCAGCTACATCCCCCGCTCCCGCTTCACTATCCGGATTTGGCCAGCGAATTTCACAACCGTAGAAATCAGCCTTGCCCCAAGCAAAAAAAAAAAAAAAAAAAAGATCCAGCGCACGCGCTTCAATCCTACCGTAACGTACGAGCTCTCCCGCTTCCCGTGCTCCAGCCCGAGTCCAGTGAACGAACGACATCACACTTGTGCAGGTAAGTCCGTCAACGAGCAACAGCACGGCCAGCCGGAACGAACAAGATACCCGGCACCCGCTGCTCTGATCGATACTCACCCGACAACACTATTTTGTACAAGAGGACGTAATCGGGAGCAAGCGGACTCGGGATGAACGGAACGCTTTCGAGCCTGCTTTTATGGGAGAGATACCGATTTCAGTATTCTCGAAACACCGGGCAAAAAAACGAGAGTTTGAGCAAAGACACGGACACAGGAAGAACGGCAGCAAATGAACCCGATCCTGACGAAGGCATTGAATACTCTAAGAATGAAGTCACGCTTGCGACGACAAGGAATATGGGACGGAACGGACGAGACGAATTACGCCCGCGTCCTCACCGAAGCAACGACGGCGACAGCGAGCACGCAGCCTCAACGACTTGAACCGATCTGCCAGGCCACCCTACGACAACGCCACGCTACCACACGCTAAACGAAAAGCCAAACGGCTCCCGCACCATCCGCAACGCTCACCTCAATTGAAGCAACGTCCTCAACGCGCCGAACCATGCCATCCCTGCACACCCCAGCTCGCCACCGGACAAAACGGACGCCTACGCTCTCACATGCATCAAGCACGCAACGAGCTACACGAACACAATCGCTGACGGAAGCGGCGCGACTAACGGAACGCCGTAAACGCTGTCAAGTTCAGATCGGATGAAGTGTATTCCACGGAACACACAATAAAATCAAGCCGATTTGAAATTCACCTACCCTCACCGAGACGAACCCCCTCATAAAGAAATTTTTAGTGTCCGAAACAACAAAAAACAAACGCCACGATCGAGAATCTGTGAATAAGCGGACAGTGATCTGGATACGAACGGACGTCAATCTACGCGAACACTTAATTGTGCCTGGGTGCAGGCACAGTGCGGATTCGGAGCACGATTATGCGATTATCACCGCACCCAGAAACGAAAACGGACGACAAAAGCTGCCACCCGAAGACACGCAGAAAAGCCCTCGCGGGAACCCCTGTGTAGATGCGACGCATAGGGGGTTCACGTTGCAGCGTTGGACAGCGGAGGAACGGCGCTGGAACCATGGAGCGGAGCCGTTTTATAGCGCGCATAACGGTGAGGGGACGCGCCGGCGCCAGTGCGTCTGGAGCGGCTATGACGCAACACAATCCGACACAATCCAATTTAATCCAATCCAATCCAATCCAAGCCAGGCCAATCCAATCGAATCCAATCCAATTCCCCTCGCGAGAGAGTGTTCGCTATCGTAGAGGAGAGGGGGTGAGCGGCGGAGAGCGCAGCTCGCGCGGCGGGAGAATGGGGGAGGGGCGGACGCCGACGACAACGCCGACGACGCCGGATGCAGGGACAAGGCGAGTGAATGAGATGCAGTCGCATCTAAAACCGCAATTTACGGTCACGGCCGCACCGAGAAGCCCGAGCTCCTCGTAAGCCCGACGCGGCCCAGGTGTCGTTGTTTATTTCAACATTGGATATGCTGATATACTAAGGGCACAGGCAAAAAGCCAACTTGGGCTTGACGGGGCCTGTGTCCCTTATACAGTTCAAACAGCGGCTGCAATGAACATTCATGTAGAGTAGACATACAATTTGGCAGATTAATGCAAACAAGATAAAAGGGAACTTTTTCTTACAAGAGCAGTTTTATGGTACAATTAGCCATAATTGTACTTAACGGAAACAGGCACAAGTACGTTCGGAGAAAAACAATTTTCTAGCACACTTAGTCATATTACATACATTGAACTAAAACATAATGAGTTCGAGAGAAAAAACAATTAAAAGCAATTTAAAAGCAATTTCCTGGCATGCTTAGACCTATAAAATCTATTAAACCAAACCAAACAGGCATAGGTACATTCCAATAAAACAGCCAGTGACAGAGTAACGCAAAGTCGAACAAAATGTCTCTTTGTCTGAAGCAATAACAGAAATCATCATCACAATAGACAGGACTATACAATAAATCGGAGGTTTTTCAAGCCCGAAAAGAATTCAATGTGCTCGGTAGGGTATATTTAAGCATGCAACGTGATCCCCTACCGTTAACCCCCTATGCTTCGCATCCACACAGGGGTTCCCGCGAGGGGAGGTGGGAGTTTTTGTTTTATTCCTGAGGATATGAGGAGGCGCCAGGCCCAACGCTTGCTCTTACGTTCCGTTTCGCTCTCACGTGTGCATGCCTTCGCGTAGTGAGTCGCCCTACAACAGTGCACCACGTCAGACGTTCTCTTGTCGTGCTCCTCTGTCCTGATCTATATGTAGCCTCAGTTTTTCTAATCAATTAAACATTTCATTTTTATTTCTATGTAGTCTTTCATTCGAGCCACGCAGTACAGCTAACAGCTGTACTGCGTGGGTACAGTACAGCTGTTCATTCAGCTAACAGTACAGATAAAATGAGTATTCGGGATAAATACAAATTTAGTACTCATGAGTACAGATTGAGTACTCATGAGTACGAATACGCGTGAGGACAAGTGATTACGATTACAAATGAGTATGTGATGAGTGTGTGCGAATGATTTTGAGAAAAAACCAGCTTTTTGAGTGAGTTTGATTGAGTACAGGGTGAATAAAAAAAATTGTGATTGAGTTTGAGTGAGTTCCTCCTGTTTCGCTGACCTATGATTGTGAGTACTGAATACATTTTTAGTTTGAGTACATTTTGAGTTTTGAGTAAATTTTGAGTTTGAATACATTTTGAGTTCTGTGTACATTTTGAGTTTTCAGTCCGAGTGAGTTCTGAGATTTGTGCTCACTGTGAGTTTGAGTTTTAGTGAGCGCAGATGCGCTGTGCAGCAATGAGTCTGAGTTTCAGTGAGTGGTGATTCCAAAGTAAATTTGTGAGTTAGTTGGAGGAAGCCGCGCCAGCTTTGGCGAGGTATGGTCATTAGTACTGCCCTGTCCTGTCTACTTGTTTTGTCCTTCGCCCCTCCCAGCGTGTTTTTTTCTTTAATGAAGAACCAGTTCACCCAAGAAACGTGCACTCCTGAAAGTGTATTCCGGATAGCCTGCATGAGCGGCCAAATCTTGAATGAAGCGGGTACTCAATTTCATGACGCCTTCCTAGGGTTAATGCTAAAACTACGAGACATTTATCTGCATCGTAACACTCCCAATAAAAAATTCAAGATAGACAAAAATGCAGCCAATGCATTGTTGTGTAACATAGGCATTAACATACACAATACACAGAGAAAACAGGTAGTGTTCGGGTTTTCTCGCAGAGGGCGATATTGTGAAATTGCTGCTGGTAAGTTTTCTTTAAACGCATCTCGCATTGCAATGTATACTTTTAGAATAAAAGGACAAGCTACCACACACCGTTTTTGCACTGAACATGGTGTTTACGGTACGCCTAGTGTTGGGGCATTCTAATGCAGCGTCAAGCCTCTGTGGTGGATAATGAGTGGACTTCACGCTTAGATATAGGCATAGGCAATTTATTTTATGTGTGCAAAAAAACACCAGGAGGCGAGAGAAATATATGCATTGTCAGCTTGACGAAGCTCCCAGCGTGTTTACGAGGCTCATTATTACCTTCTTATGCTAAATCTTTTGTTTGGCAAAATATATAGCTAGGAAACGTTTCGTTAAGAGCAGTGAGCTCTTAACGGAAAATCCGCACACGTATACACCAGTGCTCGAAACACCCGCAATTCATCCCCAGTTTAGGGGAAATCCCCACGTTGGGGGAAGTTTCTGCTAAGGAGTATTCGGTATCCCCTCGCAATGTAACCGTAAAGCTGCAAAGCACGACCATACTTTTTTTCTCAGAAACTCAAAATTTGGCAAAAAAATCTTTCTGATCCAGGATTCGAACCGGGACCCACAGAGAATTTACTCAACCTAGTGGATTTTCTTTATACTGGTCATTGACACGTCTCACACACTTCGAGATGTCCAATTCGCTCTCGTGCTACAAACGGCAGGCCTCCTGTTTACGTCAGTTGAAATACCGCCTGCCCGAGATGGGCGGTGATCCCGGATTCAAATCCTGGGCCACGACGAATATTTTTTCAACTGCAAAGTTTTTGAGAAAGCTGTGTAGCTTCGCTTTGTAGACGTAGGCCTGCATTTCAGCTGGCTGTCAAATTTCCCATCCCGGAAAGAAACGCAGATATAAGCGTCAGTATAGCAATTTCGAACCAATCGCAGTTTGGTACGTTCACACTCCTAGCCACTCCTGCACGTACCGTAATGCTACGGCGGCAACCCTACACATCAGCTGCATTCGCCTCTGAGATTGCTGCGTCGCTATCGCCTTCTTAGAGGTAACACTTTTTGAAGGCACTAAATTTTCCCCACGCAAGGGCTTTCTATTCGTAAAGCCGAAAGAAAATGACATCGAGAACTTCGGTTCAAAATGAACTGCTTTCGCTTGTAAACTGGTACAACCCTCGCCCGTGCACAATGTCAAATGCTGCATTGATTCCGTTCATGACGACCAATACAGTAGAAGGGGTGCATTGACCTGCTTATTTGTGTTTGAACGGGACCGTCAGCAAAAACTAGCGGTGGGGGTCGTACTCTATTTTTGCGGCTTACTTGGGCGTTTTCTATGGACAATAATCGCAAGGTATGCCCTACTCATCAGTGGTGCCAGCTTTTGTAATAACCGTAAACAATGTCTGCAAATTAAACCTTGAGACACCGCCAGGAGTTGATTGCCTCTGTGTGATATGCTGGCATGACAGTAAGTATAACGAATCCTTGAATGGTAACATTGTGGGAGGTATACGCTTTGTTCCTTACCTGCTGCCACGCTCACCGCAGGCGCATGGACATACCCTGGTACAGGCCAATCACGTCGGTTATGCTACGTGTTCTACTGCCCTAATAAAACATACCGTAATTACATAATTACGGGAATATGAAATTCATGCGGAGTCTTAGGCACCCAGGTGTAATTATTGCAGATAACGTTTCCTAAAAGAAAACAAAAATGAAATGATCTATGACAATAGAAACGCTTGACACAGTTTTGGTGTTTCTGTCTGAATTAAAGCAGCAAATACGGTACCACATTTTGCCCGTATGTATTCCGTACAATCTATATATACGGAATTAATACGAACCGTGATTTGGCGTTTCTGACGATCGCAGAGAGATAAAACCGGAGCCCACAATTGCAACGCAATAGCGTACTCTTGTTAGAAGAACTGCCAGTTGGGGTTTTTGGTACACATTCATGATTGCAAAAGCGCTACTTGAAAACGAAGACGAAGGAAGAAAGACAACACGAAGCGCTACTATCAACTAAAAATTATTGTGAAAAACGAACACACATATGTACTAGGAAAACGATCAAGAATCTGCGTCACCATCAACACATTGATAGCAACAATACATTTCAATTATTCATACATACATACATGACTGAGTAAAACATCGACAGCAGAGAGCAGGAAATAATCTCAAGACACGTGGAGTACATACCAAGATTAAGCACAATCAAACCCGTCCAAAAATGCAAACTCGATATCATGTAACTGTAAAGATGGCTGGCTGACACAACTAGTGCCTCTTTTCCTAATTTGAAAAGCTTCTATGATCTCCCTTGTGGATCGCTTGGCATGTTTATCCATCACGGTTGTGTCCTCTATTTTTGGTTTACAATCTTTTGTGCACTGTTTGCAGTGCACTGCCGCACAGAAGTGGTACATCAGGGGGGCGGAGTGACGTTCGGTCGTAACATGAAGCGACCCGTATTTTGCATGCGTAGACGGCGATCAACGTGGTGATGGTGGTAATTTCTAGTACAAAGGGCTCTTTTTTGTGTTACAATAAGGATTTTTACTCTAACCCTGCCACCATCACGACGTTGATCGCCGATTTCTAGTACAATGGGCTCTTTTTTGTGTTACAATAACGATTTTCTCTCCTACCCTGCCACCATCACCACGTTGATCGCCTTTTACGTATGCAAGATACGGGTCGCTTCAAGGTACAGCCGAGCGTCACTCTGCCCCCCTGATGTACAGCTTCTGTGCGGGCCACTGACACCTACTCGAGGAAGTGGTAGGCAGATAAGCCAAAAGCTGTCGTCGGAATGGAGGCATCAGTTTCGGTTCTTCAAAGATTGCCTTCGAGTTAACTGCTGCAATCATGGCGGGAATGGCTACCGCCGCTTCCAAGAATAGTTGAGGCTGTCGGAAAGTGCGACTGAAACGTTGCGGAACCAGATTCGGCCGAGTCTGCCTAAGACGAAGAGGCACAGGGACCAGCAAAGCAAGGTTTTCCTCCTAGGCGGTGTGGAACTGCCCGGACAATACCAGAAGCTTCTATAGTATGGTCCCAAGTTCTGCGTGAAATTGGTTCTTTCGGCTGCTGAAAAGGTTGAAATGTCCAGGTCGGTGGCCCGACAAGTGAAGGAAGAGGAGAAACCCAGGTGTGTGACGGATTGCATTAGTGTGTTTTCCTCTAGCAATGTGAAACCCCAGGTGGCTAAGAAACTCGGTCCTTGCGAATGATGGATCCCGTATTGCTGTTTCTGATAAGGATGGTTTTTTCGTGATTATGCCTCAAGGCATGTTGATGGAGAAGGCCAACGTTGCCATAAAGAAGAATTTTAAGCAGGTTGACGAAAAGGCTTCAATCGTAAAACGCCGGGCTGTCAAATTGCTTGACGAGTTAAATTTTTGTCGGTTGGCTGACGCTGTTAGGAACGAAAAGGGTCTTATGTTACAGGCATTTTTCAAAGTAAAATCCCACAAACCGGAGATGACATTCCTTATCATTGTGTCTGAAAAGAATACATGGCCTCACTTGGTGTCCGGCTTTCTGCAAAAGCAGTTGGAAGCGCTTCACCTGATGGATCCGTTTCTGCTTGGAAGGTCTAGTCAAGTTGTGGAGTATCTTAGGAACAATGGAGGAGAGCCGTATCATGCTTTTACTGTTGACGTTGTCGACTTCTATTATTCGGTTCCTCACGCCCCTTTGTTGCAAAGTGTTAAAGAATTCATCACGTAGGACAATGATGAGGTTTCGTTTCGTAACAGCAGCGGTTTTTCTGTCCAAAGTTTCCTGGAATCGCAAGCATTGTATCTCAGTTCCAAACTAATTCAGTGGTAGGATAAGGTATACGTCCAGAACGAAGGCATATGTATTGGGTCGCGCGTTGCTGCAGTTCTGTGAAACATATTCTTAAGTAAAGTAGATAGAGCTGTTGATACTGAGCCAGAGGATATGGATGTAAAGCTGTTTAAGTTTGTGGACGATTACCTTGTTTTGGTAAAAAATCCTCCCGGCGGCATCGTGCTTCCGGAAGTGATAAAAACCTTCAGGATTGAGTACACAGTTGAGTTACCAAAGGAAAGCAAAATTCAGGTTTTAGATCTTGTGAATAAGCTGATGCCTTTCCACACGTACTGGATGTACAAACCCAGGTCGACTAAGCCCTTGCGGAGTTACGAGTCGCCTCATTCCAAATTAGTAATGAATGAATTGGCTACTTCCTGCATCAAATGGGCATTAACAAAATCATGCAAACCTTTGCTTGAGCAAAGCGTTGCCGCTCAGTTAGACCGCTTAAGAGCGGCCGGTTATCCGGATGAGCGTGTCCTTTTGGCGTGTGAAAAGAATAGGCGGGAAATAAAGGCAGGACGCAGGACACAAGATGCGACAACGGAGGGAAGGGTGGCGACAAGGTAGCGGTTATAACGTTTCACATCGACTCAAGAATGTAGCGTCAAGATATGGGGTGCGTGTGGTAATTTCGGCGCAAAACAAATTGGCAAAAATTTGCCAAGCAGTGCAAAGGGCGATAGAAAATAAAGGCGCAAACAAAGATGTCTGTAACATTAAGGATAGAATAAAGTTTGTAAATGGTGAAAAAGATGTTATCTACAGGATCCCGTTCACATTAGGAAAGGGGTACATTGGCCAGACGGGCCGGTGCATCAACGTTCGCCTCAGCGAACATCACAGTTCTTTGAAAGGGGCACCGTAGTCCCCTCTGGCAATGCACTGCAAACCGTGCACAAAAAAGTGTAAACCAAAACTAGAGGACACAACCGTCATGGATAAACATGCAAAGCGATCCACAAAGGATATCATAAAAGCTTTTCAAATTAAGAAGGGAGGCACTAGTTGTGTCAGCCAGCCATCTTTACAGTTACATGATATCGTGTTTGTATTTTTGGAAGTGGTTTGATTGTGCTTAATCTTGGTATGTACTCCACGTGCCTTGTGATTATTTACTGCTGTCTGCTGTCGATGTTTTACTCAGTCATGTATGTGTGAATGGTTGAAATGTATTGTTGTTATCAATGTGTTTATGGTGACGCAGATTCTTTTTCGTTTTGCTAGTATACATGTATGTTCGTTTTTCACAATAAATTTTAGTTGATAGTAGCGCTTCAAGTTGTGTTTCTTCCTTCGTCATTGTTTTCAAGTGCCGCTTTTGCAAGTCATGAGTGCACTCAATTATCATGTGGTACGCATACATATGCCAGTTTTCATTCCGGCAGTGCGTCAGCGCTGGTGAAAATTTCGTATTCCCATAATCCCGTAGACACGGAACGTTCCAGGAGGGTCGTACCATGGTTTAGCCATTGGTCAAATAACATTCTTCTGTAACTAAACCACATCAGCTGGTAAAGCCCCTCGGATGGCCAGAATAACTGAAGCTGAAATACTGGCAAATTTTGGACTATTAGAGACAACATGCGAGATGACTCGGTAAGGTCACTAACCTTTAGGTATCCGAAATTTGTGCTGGCCTCTAGCGACCAGAAGCAGCAAGACGGCCATCGAAACATTCTTTGCTTCCAATGTCACTTTCATATCAGCTTTCAAGCTTACGTACCCCCAAACCCTCCATTTGATCACAGAGTTTCTAAGTCGCAAGGAACGAATCCCTTGCCTCTAAAGTCGTATATCAAAAAAGAAGCGAAGGCAGGGCGTAGTAGTGATAAAGTTATGCCGCTATTACCTTGCACGCATCGCCAGCGACCCCTGTGAAGGAACTATTTTAATGGGAGAACAGAGCAAATGTGCTTCAAGCATTTCTTCCAAGTGCAAATGTGTTGTCGCGAACCCATGATCATATTTCGAAGCCGCTAACCTCAAACCTCGCGCAGTTTTCATCCGGGACGATATTAAGAACATCTGTACTGCAGACACGTTTCTATGACTCCACCAAAAAAACTCCCTTTCTATATTTACCGGCCTGTGGGGTTCGCATTACGTGTCCTGAGTTCCCTAGCGCCCAATTTTGCTGTCACATGTGATGTCCACCCGCACTCTGCTACCGTAAACCACATTTTGTATTCTTAGTCATCTCTAGTTTGCCAAACATTGATCCAGACATTCTAAATTTCCGACCCCACGTTTCTAAAGTAGGTGAAGGAAAGTCTCGTTTCTTTTATGTTTTCCCCTGTCCAGTCAAAGTGCACAGGAGCCACTGGTACGCCACAGCCTTGCGTTTCGAAAGTATCCACGAGTGAGCTGAATGAGTAATCGAAGATGAAAAAAAAAACGGGAGGAGTTGCAGTTCCTTAAAAGTAAAGAATCTAACCAGCCCTAGCTGTCAAAAGGACAAAATAGCTGACATTGCCTCTTCCCCCGTTCCTTTTTCAGCTCTTAAAAAAAGAGGACAAGACGAGACAGCGTAAAGCGGAGCAAAGCAAAGGTGCTGTCAGATTAAGCGTGGGGCGGACGGCTGCTTTCAAAGCGCCTGCCCAGCAAGGCCCATCTACGTGAAGAGTGTTCGCTGCAAAGACCGGTGAATGACGAAAGCAGAAGAGGTCGGCTTGGGCTTACAGAAGAGAGGTTGGGCTTACATGAGGCCCTCCAAACCCCTACACCGCTCTGTGCGCACACATTTGCTTGAGCGATAAAAAAAACTGGCTCTAATCTCTCTGAAGGGACGCCGCTTTCACCGGCAAGCCCGTGGCTCTGTAGCATACGTCGAAGTGTGCCTTTGAAGGGAGGCGCAGGGGAATAATTTCGCCAGTTAAGCCTAAGCATCGTTCGGAGGCGATGTTCGCTGCAGTAAAATTGCCGCTATTATCGCGGTACATCACCCCTTCCTCGCGCCCCGAACGGTGGTGATGTGTTCTGCAGCAGTGTTCTGAAATTACCACAACAAAATTGGAATATAACTCCGGATTCATTCCACCTTTTCGCGATTCAGGACTGGAACGGCACAATAATTCTCGGAGGAATGGAGTAGGAATAAAATTATGCACCTTTTGCTTTGAGTGGAATTGGAAAGGAATGACCTGTGCTTCACAACTGTTTAAAATGTTTTCCGACAGCCTTCACGCAAATTGTTCATCGAGAGACGCAATGACTGCTTATAAAGCGGACTTTTAAGTAAGCGCTCAACTGTCGAGTAACGCTAACATGGAGCGCAGGCATTAGACGAGCTGTCCCGATCTTCACCGATGGCCTACAGCCGAGATGCAAGTAAACCAGCATCACTGCACCGAAGCGGCAAAATGCTGCCTTCAGTTTCTTCACGACTGATGTCCTCTCGTTGACGGAAGTGGTGAGTGACCTCCAGCGAATCAACCAAAACACACGCTCTAGGCGGTGAAGGAAATAATAAAACGTAAGGTTCGCTGATGCGGCTGCTTTCGCCGTTTTCCACGCAATCGCCAGAGCCCGCAGCAGCAACCGCGATCACTGTCTACCCTCGTGCAGGATCCAAATTGTATTGCCGGGGATCTCACCTTATTAGGTGCGGTAAATTAGCAGTTATGGTAAATTTCAAAATATAAACCATATATAATGTACCGAAATAAAATACACTTTGAGGCTGATGTGAACAATAATGATATGGTTACATGGTCAAATTGGAGTGCCATCAGGTGAGACGATCAAATTGGGGTGTCGTTCCGTCAACTCACAACGTTAGCACAACTGCGTCATTAATCGATTTCAGTCTGCCTTTTGCAACTCAATACTGAAGTTTGAGTTCTGTCGCAATTTAACGCTTATATATTTCACTTTGCAAATAGAAAATGCGTAGTCAGGAGTTTGACCTAGACATAATACAGTAGTTAGGCGGTGGGCTATATCGGGTGGCGCCCGGGAGAAATTTTTAACCCGGCAGAAAGGCTAATGCGCATGTCCGGATATGTGAATAACGCGCCGTTCCCGAGCCCACCCAAACCCAAAGCGACGCCAGCAACTTGGGTTCGAAATTCCCATGCGCTCCAAAGGGCGGTAAGTCCCAGACTGTCGTAATAAATCCCTGTGACCACGGGCATGCATTGGCAGCGAAACCTGGTATATGTTGCCCTAACAACCCTACAGGTTGCCGAAGAGAGCATGTTCTGCAGTGACGTCCTAACTGGCTGCCACGGGATGCGGTATTCTGTTGCGAAAGAGGTACAAGGCAGGCACTTTCGATGCTATGCAGACGATGCTATGCAGACGGCACTTTCGATGCTATGCAGACGATACTATGCAGACACGAACTAGAAGATACCAGCGCTCCCCTATTTACTTAAAGAACGCGTAGAAGTTAGACAAAATACATTTTACACGAAAAAATCCCGTTCATTAAAACAATTTCTGTACAGCCAGGGCTTCAACGCGAAATGTTCGCTCCAAAAACCCTGTTTCCACCAATTAGGCTACTGAAGCCAGAGAGTAGCGGCTGTTTTACCGGTTGCTCAAAATAATACAGTGAGTGTACGAAGGGAACGGGCTGTCGGCGCTAGGTGCTTATCGGAAGTACCTGGTATGTACCCACCAGGGAACGCAATCTCGCCTACACAATATGTGCTGAGAGATGAAGGGGGTTGATGAAAAGGTGCAAATACAACCAGCCGAAAGAACTGCTGGCTCAGCAGAAGAAAATGTGGACACAGGCACGGGACGGCGTGACGTCATCCCTTACGCCCCGCTCTGGTGTCTACCATCGTTAACCGGTACTGTGAGCTGCAGGTACGTTGAGTTTGACTTTCCTTCGCACGTCACGATGATCAACGGTAAGGTTAGCTAACAAGGGCGGCTGACCAAGGCTCTTGGACATAACAACGGGCTCACGAAAGAAAAAAACGTGAAGAAAGGACTGATAATGATGGAAAGCTATAACTATTCTTTTTAACGCAGTCATGAACCAACTAGTTCAAAGAGTTTCGGGAAATCAGGGAGTTCATAAGTCGTCAAATCTATTCAAAGGCAGCGTCTATGGTTCTGCGCAAATCACCGCTTTGCGTGCGAAATTTCGCATGAGAATGCGGAGCCAAAACATTGCTCAATGAATAAGTCTTCGAATAAAGAAAGTGTTCTGAGCTTACAAAGCTTTCGATGATCCTTGTAGAAGTGGCGGGAAAATCTAAGACCGTCATCCTTCCGGCGCCTTTTGCGTATGGAAGTTATCTTGAAGTTACCCCTTGCTGCGGATTGGCATGGCCGACTTCAATACGTCACGCTCTGCGCAGTATTTGAATTTCAATAAAAAAAGAACTCGACTTAATATCAACACGTACATGCCTTTCACGCTCTTCCATTCTATACCAAGAACATATATGACTAAAACGGAAGATTGGGCGAGTTGGTACATATTCATAGTAACAGCGCTAACAACACGAGACAAAGAGGGCACAAACACAGCGCTGTGTTTGTGCCCTCCTCTTTTTGTCTCGTGTTGTTAGCGCTGTTACTGTGAATATATGATTAAGTAAAAAGCCCTACCACGTGAGAAAAAATTACCATCCCTTTTTAAAGAAAATTTAGGGAAGCGCGAAAGAAAAAAATACGCCCAACCTTCGCTGTGCATGCGTGCAATCAATAGTCAAACCTTCAAAGCCCGAAATCGGAAACGGGAAATGAACCCATGCGACGATTTTTCGCGCACTAAGTAAACCCATCTACGAACAATCTAAATGTATACCTAATTTATGAGACAATGGTGTACCATTGTACCCCTTCTTCATGATCCATGCGTGTATTGTTTTATCTGGAGCCGTTCCTTTTTCGCTATTTTCGAGTAACCGTTGTGACACAAGTGAAGTTCGGTTCCATGCACGCGCTGTGTGTCCAGAGATGTTACCAGAGCTTTGCGGTCAACCAACCTGTCTTTGCGGAAATGCATCAGCTTTTTGCCAGGACGCCATAGGTCCCACTATACTCGGGACAAGTTATGAACGGCAATAGCTCACGTGCGGTATCACTCCGAGTAGGCGACGGACCCGGATGTCAATGGGCTCGCGCGTTTTGAAAGGAGATTGCTATCAATGCGTGATATCGTCTGACTTTGCTCACGTAGTTTGTTTACCGCCGCTGCAGTAGTTTGTAAGCACATTAAATCGGAAAAATCACGAAAAGGGCTCATGGAATGTTTAAAATATTCGCAGTAAACCACAACTTGCGCCGCGCGGAGTAACATCCGGCTGCGGTGATGAGGCACAACGGCAACTTCCGTTGTTGCCGTTCTTAACTTGTACCTGAGTATAATAACTGTGCTACACGGTCGTTTCAAAGGTCTTCGGAAGGCCGTTGAACCGATTTTCTATAGAGTGCTCCATTGTAAATACATAGGGCGCAGTTGTGGGGGAGAGTCCAATTGTCAATTGAAAGTAGCCGTGTAGCACAGGCATAAGAAAGCTTGCGTTTTAAATGTTGCTGAAGGCATACGCTGAGGTCATAGATGTACGACACGATAGCGCTATCTTCGACGTGGCGGGAGCGGTATTTTTTTTAAACCGAGTTTCGGCATTTCTCATTTATGATTTTTAACAGAGAAGCGTTATAGCGAATGCTTAGATTCCCGTGTCCGCAGTGAAAAATACCTAGAAAACGCCGAGCTCCCGCGAGCGCCTTCCTCGCGGCGACCGCCCGGCAATTAAAAAACAATAAAATGAATGCCGAGCACTCTTGTGTGCGTTCATCCCTGCGGCGTATTTTTTCAAACGCTTCGCGGACACGGGTTCGATTCCCGGCCACGGCGGCCGCTTTTCTGATGGAGGCGAAAAGCAAGAACACCCGTGTGATCGAGAATTCGGCGCACGTTAAAGATCCCCAGGTCGATTTGTCTCCTGCGCAGTGCTTGCGATTCTCCGGCGTTAAGTACCCCGTGTTGCATGGGGAAGTTTCGTGTTCCTAGGGGTAGGGTGAGGAGACGTTATCCGTGTTTTCCAGGCAAGTCGGAATAACCTTAGTATGCGTATTCTGGCTCTTCTGGTCGACCGCCTCATTACCTTCCCAACCCTCGCGCCCGGCTGTCCGTGTGATTTCAGCGTTTTCATTGTGAATGGGACAACCTTTCTGAAGCGTTTAGGCATTTCACCCATATTAGAAAGCCTAACCACCTGTTAAGAACTCCTAGTTGTGTTTAAACTTCTATTCGACAGTTGCACTACGCGGATACCAAGGAGGTAATCTCATTGATTGATTGTGGGGTTTAGCGGGCCGAAGCTACGCTCGGGCTATGAAGCGCGCCGTAGTGGAGGGCTTCCGATTAATTTTCACCCTCTGGGGACCTTCACCGTGCGCACAAATCTCGAGAAATGGACGTTTTCTCTTTCCCGTCCACCGGAAAAGTAGCCACCGCGGCTGGAATCGAACGCGCTCCCTTAAGTACCGCTACAAATAAGCACCGACAATTCAGCGCGGTGTCAATAGAGCAGCCGAACAAACAGGGAAACATAAAAACAGCACGCGACAAAAGTTCCTAGCGACATAGTGCGGCGACAAATAATCGCGCTGCAAGAGCAGAGCTTTGAAGAAGTTCGGCGGTGTTCTTGCAGACCCAAAATAGCTTCAGTATCCTGCGCATCGTGGTCTGACTTTTTATTTTGGACAGCAAAAAATTTGCCCAGATGAAATAAAAATTTCACCCGATCTTTCATTTTCAATCTAATCTTTCACTTTCAGTCTCACTTTTAGTCACTTGCACTTCGTTTGACTGCATGGTCCACACCATTTTTTACTCTATACGGAGCATGATAAATATGATTTTTAATGTACGTATTTTGTACCAACTTTTCGTCTCACCAAAAAATGCAACTCCGCAAACAGCAGTTCGCGGGGACCGTATGATTTCAGAACCACAAATGTCCGTTGAAAAGACAGCGGTCCTACGGTACACACTGTTATAGCTAGGATATTCCTTCTACGAAAGCCTGGTCGACGATCCCAATTGTATGCACCGCACTCGGGTGATTTGGCGCGTCGGCATCACCCGGCACAAACAGGGTGAGCAGTTTTTTACAAGATACAAAAAAAGAAAATGCTGATGCTGGCAAAAGTAGAGTGAAGTCAGCGAGCGTCAAAGAGCGGAATGCAGCTTCCTGGTTTCCACCAGCTTTCCTCGAGGTTCATGTCAATGATTTAGCATTGCGAAGCGCCATACCGTTCCCAGAAAAAGAACGTTGTTTACCAGTAATTGACTGTCTTTGAACAAATTCAACCAAGCAACTTCTCTTCCACAGTTATTACCAGAAGTCCCGGATACCTCCACTGTTACGACGGATGCTATTGAAAAGGAAGTTTATTGCCGCCGCCGAGCTGTAAGAAGGTGTTTCGTTTTGTCCGCTCGCTGGGGCTTAGGATGGCCGGTCTTCACTTTCCATGTGGCTAGGGACCTCGGCGTCGACGTGTTCGGATGGGCGCAGTGTGGTCGCAGGGCGCCGAGGTCCTGCTCCGCAGTACCCGTTCATCGGCTTGGGTCGTTTCCCAGCGATCTCCGAGGTTCGGAATCACTGTGGACGGCTCACCACTTTACAGGCTCGGCTCGTCCCTTCACCATTCGCGCCAAGCCTTCACACCTTCTATACTGACAACCCTGTCTAACCTTTCCTTCACTCTACACTAACCTATTCTCTCCCTCCATATCCAAAGCCCCGGCCTGAGCTCTTGCCTGAGCTCAATAATATCCTCAGTGCACTATCTTCCCCTACACTCTTAATTGAATCCCTTTTTTTTTCTTTCTTGCACCAGCTTTAAAAAATTGTAGTGGTGTATCCCATTCCATTTGTGGCTGTCTTGGCTTGGGTCCAGAAGATCGTGGATGTGCGATAGATTGCACAATGCAGCCAACGCTGGCTGTATTGCTTTTTTTTCACATAGGACATAACAAAGCAAAAGTGAGAATCCCCGTAGATGACCTAGCTTGGCATTCTAAACTCTCGACACCATTTCTTGTGTGCTGAGTTAGTGTGATCGGGAAGTGTCAGACTTCTGATTCGCATTCGGGAGGTGGGTAGTGGGAACCTCACCTGAAGGTCTTTTTTCTGTGAAAATTGGGTGGTCTTTTCGTTCTTTTCTTGACTTTTACCAAGATATGGGCCTCTTTCCTGACTTTCTTTCAACCCACACGTTACGTTTGACTGAAAGGTTCCGGAATAGCAAGGTGTCACGGAACTTGGTGTCACACTTTAAACTAATAAAGCAATGGGTATGCGAGAGAATGGCTGAATAAAGCTTTGAATTGTTCTCATTACCTCAGCGCTGGGAACCGAAACAATCCACGCCTATTACATAATTGGTGCCCTCAGCAGCGTGCAAAGTATGCGAGTGCCTATAAGCACAGTACGCGATGTGCTGTCCTACGGTGAAATTTCTCTACATCCCTTCCTAATGAAGCCGGTTATTCAACTCACCTTCTCCCATTACAGGTATACAACGTGAAACGATTTATAAGGTAGGCTTATAAAGCGTGCGATTTATATTTTCTGACAAGGCGTGCACTCTTATGACGCGTGCGATTGGTAAGGCAATCGATTTATAAGAATGAGTAACTGTTTGTTTTAACTGTAAAATCTTACGTATTGTAGCTGTTGCGGCTTTAGTTCGATGACTCCCGATGCCTTCGTTCCTGGAAAACTGACAATTAGAGCTGGCTTTTCTCTATGCCATTGCCTTTCATTTCTTAAATCTAATGGGACCATATACACAACACCTTGGACACCACTGGCAAGTTTGCGCGTGTGTAAACTTGCACCGCTTTCTCTTCTTCTGCACCGCTTTCTCTTCTTCTCAGTGCGCAGTCTTTACGTCAAGTGTATGCTGATAATGTTGTCGGCGCTAAAGTTAGTTGTCGACACCTTGCTTAGTCTTGCAACGCAGTGGGCGAATTCGTGATGAGCCGAAATTTGTTGTTTTTCACTGAGTTCCTATTGTAGAAACTGCTGCACTGTGCCGCAGAATCCGAAGAGTTCGGCTTCCTTTGACAGTCCTTATGTTCTGGGGATTCTTGTTGCGCCATTCAGAGCGGGAAGCTCAGGATTACACAAACCATAGCTGCTTCAGATCCGCCAACGGGGGCATCGGTAAAGATATTGAACTCTCCCGAAGCCCTGTCTTGTGCGAATTTTTGGGATACCACAAAACTTTCTTCACGTGTACGTGTGTAATGTGTTTCATTTCGTATTGGAACGCCTTTTAGTTTGCTTCTGCTTGTATTCCAGGCTCTCCTTAGTTTGTGGGAGCGTGGAGCTAATCCTTCTCCACCTTTATTAGTGAAGTGGCACAATACTATTGCCGCCGACATAAGCTTAGAGGGGGCAAAAGGCGTTTTGATGTGATTTCATGCGCGGCTGGGGACCGTGTCTGCCGAGCACACCAATAGCAACGGGCAGATAACGGAGTTAACTTCGCAGGCGTGGCGCCTGCCGCAAACGCTATACAGAAGGCTATGCTCCGTCGTGGTGCCATTCTTCTCCTTTCAACATTTCAACTGCCGCCGCTTCCGGCAAGCCCTCGCATCTAGCTCCCTCAATCATAGCCTCAACTTTACCCGCCGCGGTGGCTCAGTGGCTAAGGCGTTGCGCTGCTGAGCACGAGGTCGCGGGTTCGATTCCCGACCACGGCGGCCGCTTGTCTGATGGAGGCGAAAAGCAAAAACGCCCGTGTGTACGAGATTTCGGCGCACGATACAGATCCCCAGGTGGTCAAAATTAATCCGGAGCCCTCCACTACGGCGCGCCTCATCGCCTGCGTTGCGTCGGCGCGTTAAACCCCACAATCAATCAATCAATAGCCTCAACTTTGCGGCAGCGGCGCGTTTCTGCGGACTCCTCATGAGCCCGGCTGATAGTGTTCGGGCAGCAGCCAAGAAAGAATTGGGAAGTGAGCCTACAAACCTTATCGCGTCCAAAGCAAACACGTACCGAACGAGCACAGATGTCCTACCCACAGTTTGCCATAAGTAGCATGCAAAAAATTTAGCACGCATTGTCTGGGGACTCACCGTACAACTCCGTTGTTTTTCATCTAGTAGTCCACAGTGCGTTCAAGTTCCTATGAATAGTAATATTAACGAAAGAGGTTCAAATTCCAGAAATAACAACGAAATTTTACTAGTGCCTCGCTTATGCAGGTCCGCTAGGGCTGTCGCTCTAGCCTTCCACGATATCGTACCATAACTTCTACACACAGAATTTTCATGGTTGTTCATCCAACAAAATGGCAGGAAATGTTTGAATAGAAAAAGCAGTTTTAAAAAATCTCGGTACTTTTCCGCGCGCAAGCTCAACCGGCCTACTTAGCTTTCGATGTTGATGGCTTAACTGATATCCTATAAATGAATTACAGTGTGTCAGTCAAACGCGTTCCAGGGGACGTGGTGAATCCTTTCTGGAAGGTAAACTTCATAACCGACCTCGGTGCGACGCCAGACAAAGCGATGACGATGATTGCCTGCGCCCGTGAACGACATGATGAGAGTGGGCGATGCGTGCTTGACGACGAATCAGAAAATGTGAGCGCTCCTGGCATTAGGAGCTTACGGTTGCATTGGGCAGTGCAGGAAAGGATATCCCGAAAGATTAAAAGACAGCGCCTACACTATCTGATAGCGTTTCGGAGTACGCATAAAAAGTGAAAAATACACCAATTCTTCCGCAGCCATTAAAATACCTCCTTAGGCCAGCATGATGGAATATAAAAGTGCGCCGCAATCCTTCTTTTCATTTTCGACCAGCGTACCAATTCCACACCTGTCACACACTCGAAGAAGTGAAGGAATTGAGCGCTACTAGACCTAAAACAGCCACGCTAAGTAGTTCACAACTGCGTTCGCAACTTCGTCTTTGTGAGGGGGTAGGTAAAGGTTTAGCGGCAAGGTTATGAGTATATTGTTACGGGAAGCAAAAGTGGGCGCTAAAACATAGCTCATTGGGGGCACACGCCGAGGACGATGCCGCACTGGGTGGCAAGGACTCAGGTCGCGCTGTCATGGTCGCACTGGAAATATATTCATCCTATTTGTAAATAGATCGCTTCAACACTAACCATCTCTCGTCTTATTAATCCTGTGGCCACATAATTATACCGTCCTCGACTTTTGAGTAATCCCGGTTGCAAAGCCCTGAAAAATCAATTGTTTCGAATTTGGTGCCGGGTCGGCGGCTATACGCTTGCTAACGTGAGTACACACATGGTCGTCGCATTAAAATAGTTTTTTTTGAGTTGCTAAACGCATACTCCTGGTGCCCAAATGACGCCACTGCAATTTCTGCTGCTCTTGAAAACATAACCATATCATCACCACCACCACCACCACCAGCAGCAGCCTGTCTACGCCCACTGCAGGGCAAAGATCTCTACACGAGACAAAGCGCTAAGCGCTTTGTCCCGTGTACTCGCTTGTCCTCGTCGTCGTGGCGCTTTTCCCACCATGAACATTTACGAACAAGCCCAGCTCGCAGTTCTTTTCAACGTCTCTGCCATAGATCTCCAATAATCGCGGTCCTGCGCTAGCTGCGACCAATTTATCCCCGCAAACTTCTTGATCTCATCTGCCCGTCTAACTTTCTGCCGCCCCCTGCCACGCTTGCCTTCTCTATGGATCCACTCTGTTACCCTTAATGACCAATGGTTATCTTGCCTTCGCATTACACGCCCTGCCCACGTACATGTCTTCTTCTTGAAAACATAGACATAACTAATTTCAAGAAAGCATCAAGGGCAGTCTGACGTAATCGTGCTACGCTGCGTATTGTTTTCGCCTTCACAAGATTACTGGGACTCCTTCAAGTGAAACCCCTTTCACTTTTCGCCTGATCTAACCCACATATTTCAATGTAATTAATTCAATTTTAACCTGTACTTGAACATAACACCTGATTTAATTTTATTTATTGAGTTTTTAGTTTTGCACGACAAAATACTGAGGGTAGAGAGGCAAAAGGTACTCGTAATTACCTGGCTATGTTCCATGCGGGCTTCATGCCATCCTCCACGTAACAACCCTCTCACTCCGAGACAACATAAATTGAAGCAAGGCCGAGCAGGTTGACCCCGTAATCGAATTCGCATCTTTGTTTTGAAGTGCACGTAAATACACACAAATATCTTTCCACTTTTTGCTACATTTTTCTTTTTCAAAAAATCCTAATAAAGCATCGGAAAAGTAGTAACAAAATGAGCTTTCTCTCCCTGCGTCCGCCCATTTTTCTTCCGCATTTTCGCCGCACGATACACACTCAAACTTGAGGGCGACATCCAATTCAGTACCTTTACAATTTCTCTTTTCCTTCTGCTCTCGTACTTCTATGTTTCATCTTTTCCAATGGTTCCCCTTCATTCCCGTTCTCTCCCGCCATACTTATGGGCTGGGAACTCCCCTAACATTTTCCGAAGACGGCGCCTCCGTTTCCTTTGAACGGCTCATCGGCCGGGTAATCACCCTTGGCAAAGAATACTGGGAGCATCCCGGCTTCACGGCGATGCGCAGGTGCGCCTGGGTTACTGGTAATTGCTCTTTGGCGGTACACTCCTCACGTGTCTAGAACCCGACGCGGAAGCAACGACCCCTCGTTAGCCAGAGTCGCTCGGATGCACCCTCGCTGTTTCAGTCGCCCAGCAGGCTTGGGAAATTTGTGGTGAAATAGCATGCCGACGGTCCTCCATTTTCGTGCCGTTATAGGCAGATTAGAGACGGGTGAGAGCACAACGTAGCACTTATAGAGACGCCCGGATGAAAAATGCAGGAAACAGGGACATTCTAAAACTTAGCCTTCAGAACCAGTCCTGGGTTCACGCGTAGTACCATGAAGTAGCACTGCGCACTAATCGAAATCTCAACTTGTGCTTCGCTCATTACACCTACTAAACATTTTGCAATGTTATGGCAGCCTGCTTACTAGGTGACCTCGGTCGTTTGCGGCAGGTATGACGCACTGCAAACCACGCGTCTCTCTATCTGATATATTCGTCCTTTGCTTGTGCACGTGGTTTTTCCTTAGCATTATGCTGGTAATCGTCGACCCCTGCCGCCATAAACGTAACGATGGCATGTCCGCAGTTCAGTGCTTAAGAAAATGCTAGCCGATGGAAGCGGTAAATAAAGTTCTGGGAACGAAAAAAACGTTTTCTCCTAGCCAAGCAAACTAAAAGAATTAATCCCGACTTAAGACAGGGTTTTATTTCGGAAAGATTTATTTCCATTCCTTGCTTCGAGTTGAGCGAGACCGAAGTCAAAGTTGCTCAAGAAGTTTGGAGAGCCAATCAAGCCGAGAGCCCCAATCTTCAAATGCCTTTTTCGGCTGCAGAAACACGCGTGGAAAACGTTCATTAATGTCTCGTACTCCGCAAAGGGGTTAAAGCTGATTCTGCCGTGCTTAGGCCGAAGATATTATTATTACAATCGCAAAACCAATCATATTTCTGCTAAACATGTGTGAGGCCCAACTATATACCCTAGGACGATCACGTCAGGCACGAAGTATGCCGACAGCTTGATTGATTGATTGATTGATTGATTGATTGATTGATTGATTGATTGATTGATTGATTGATTGATTGGTTGATTGTAGAGTTTAACGCCCGGCGCAACGCAGGCGATGAGGCGCACCGTAGTGGAGGCCTCCGGATTAATTTTGACCACCAGGGGATCTTTAACATGCGAATAAATCTCGTACACACGGGCATTTTTGCTTTTCGCTTCCATCAGAAAAGTGGCCACCGCGGCCGGTAACCAAACCCGCATGGTACAAAGCTATCTGACTGTAAGAGGGTCTGCAGTATAGTAGGAGAAACATTGTTCGTGGGAGTTAGGTTTGCTTGCCTGTTTGAAGGCGAATCCCTGGTGATACGTTTTAATAACCTTCTTACTTCTGTATTATATTTGAGCTTCTTATTTTGCTTTCATTTCTTCGCGGCTGTGGCGAAAATTACTTTCACAGCCTCCTGTACGGTTACATCGTGTTTGCGTTCTTTTGACCACTTCTGTTTGTGTGTCTTCTGGTAAGACGCATCACGGATTCCTCAAAATGAGTGTTCTGCGCGGCCTACAGGGTGCCCCAATTTTGCTCGCGCCACCCAGTTCACGCGTCACTCTCCACGCACTATTATAATTGTCGTTGCTCGCTCCGATGCGCGGAGACACAGCGGTGGCAACGCAGTTGGTTCCTACTATGTAGACTCGAGTTCAAATCTCATACGCCCCGTGTCGGGTTTCTTTTTACAGCTATAACGGCAGCTATTTTCTATTTTTTCACAGAAAGGGGCACTTAAGAATGTCACTCTAATAACCAGATTTTATATTCTTTCTGAACGCATCGGGAGCTATACTTTAACCACTGCGGCAGCAGATCAGGCGTAGGAAGTTGGAGTACCACAGCAGCAGTTCGGATTCCAGATTTCAAAACGATAGTGTTCGCAAAAGGAGGGTTGCATGCTGGGCTAATTTGAAAGACATTCTTGGGTAAAACCAGTGCGAACTCAGACAAAGATGAGGGAAGTACAACGCAAGAACAGCCGCTGGTCTAACAACTTAATTGTAATATCAAGAAGGGTGAATATAAACACTCAACACAACAAAAAAATTAATAAAAAGACACTGCGCATGATCGAAACAAGTTTACAAAGGTCACGGTTATAACGCTACTAGATAGATATACACATGCTACAGTCAAGGCACACGCAGATATGCAATCTCTTTAGGATGGAGACACACGTTTGTTTGAATTACACACTTTTCACCTCGTTCTGCAATGTGGAATGCCTCCATGATGTCGCGGGTTGTTTGATCACGGTGCCTAAATAAAATGTTAGTGGCAGGAAAATTAGGTTTCATTCGCTGCATTTAGCACAGTGCGAAGAAAGATGCGATGATAGAGGGCGCTTCAATGACAGTTCATGTTTTCTCTACTTTGATGAACAACTCATAGGGCCATACCAAGCTTGTTAAAAACGCTGTTGCCTTGTCATGTTTTCGCTCAGCAATTTTGAAATCGTGCCAACACTTGATGACAAACAGTTTCAATGATCAAGTCAAAACGTTACGGGCTGGAGGATTTCCACAGTACCTCGTGTCATGGTCATGTGAAAAACTTCTAAAAATCCTAAAAACAAAGTCCGGCTGCGGGATGCTGCAGAAGACACATCAAAAGCCCCAAAAAAGTTGTCGTCATCCTATACATTCATACAATCACGCACCGCCTAAAAAAAGTGGGCCATCGCTATGGAGTGCCAGTGGCTATCACGGCTGGCAACAAGTGGCGTTCTGTATGTGGCAGGCTTGACAGAAAGATAGAGAGGGGTAGTGATAAGAAAGGGGTTGGTTGCTGTGTTAACCACAAAAACCGGTATGTCGCATGCGCAACGGGAGTTGTGTACAGCATGCCTTTGCCCTGTGGCCGAACTTATGTTGGACAAAACGGCCGCTGTATCCACGTGAGTTTGAGAGAACATTAATTGTCATTGGAAGGCCTTGTATCATCCAATATTTCTTCGCTTTGTGCTAAGTGCTGCTGCGAATGCAAACCTAATTTTCCCGCCAATAACATTTTATTTAGGGTCACGGGTTCGATTCCCAGCTGTGGCGGCCACTTTTCTGATGGAGGCGAAAAGCAAAAACGCCCATGTGTACAAGATTTCGGCGCACGTTAAAGATCCCCAGGTGGTCAAAATTAACCCCGAGTCCTCCACTACGGCACGCCTCATCCCCTGTGTTGCGTCGGCGCGTTAAACCTTACAATAAACAAACAACAACGTTTTATTTAGGCACCGTGATCAAACAACCCGCCAAATCATGGAGGCATTCCACATAGCAGAACGAGGCGATAAGTGTGTAAGACAAACAAGCGTGTGTCTCTATCCTAAAGAGATTGTATATCTGCGCGTGCCTTGAATGTAGCATGTGTATATCTAGCTGCGTTATCACCGTGACCTTTGTAAACTTGTTTCGATCATGCGCAGTGCCTTTTTATGAATTTTTGGTTTGTGTTGAGTGTTTATATTCACTCTTCTTGATATTACAATTTAGTTGGGCCAGCAGCTCTCCTTGCATTGCACTTCCTTCGTCTTTGTCTGAGTTCCCTCTAGTTTTATCCAAGAGTCACAAAAGGATTCAAAGATCATGACTGATGTTTCAGCTCCAGAGAGCTGAAGCTGTTTGCACGTAAGCCTATCGGTCTGCGAACTGAGACGATTATTACGAAGAGTCCAGAGCCCTTCAAAACTGTGGAGATGAGAGGGAAAATCACTCATTCATCTGAAGAAAGTCACGGTAGAAAGACTTCTTAGCTTTTCCACACTTTGAAGATAGATGACAATAAAACCACGGTAAAATACAGATCATTCCCAATTACATTTTTATTTGAAGATGCAATGGTTTATATACATGGATAAGGGAATTACATCGCTTGCAGTCGGGTTACATTAATTTTTTTATTACATCAGAAAGGCTACCTCCTTATGGGCAAGTTGCACAGACGGAAAACTCTAGCACCTGTCGACAGCCCTTGCGATATGAAAAGCTTCCAGTATTCCCCTCTCAAATTTGACACTGGAATGTGCAAGAAACTTCGCAACATCCAGCATCGGCTTGCACTTGCGGCGCTTGCAATGGTCCTCCAATAGTCCGACAACAATATTACTATCAGCCCAATTGTGTTCTCGTGGTCTTTCATTGTAGCAGCGGCCAGTTAGCCCAGCAATATTGTAGCCAGGCACAAACTCCATTGTAGCAGCGGTCAGTTAGACCAGCAATATTGTAGCCAGGCACAAACTCAAGAAGACGATGTTGGTTGTAAAAGGACAAACAGATTGATTAAAAGGCGAACTTGTGCCTCACAAAAAAAAAAAAACCAACGCCCTAGCACCGCTGCCACCGAGTTCTCTCTCGCTCTCGGGGTGTCTAACTTCTTCAGCACATGGCGTAGTTGGTTGGGCGCTGTGCTCCGCGAGACATCCTTTCATCCGCCTGTTATTTGTGGCCTGGCGCGTGCAACAGGCCATGCCGTGACACTATAAACCAGTTTACAGTCCAGTGGGATTTCATTAACCACATTCCTCGTACATTGCTTGTACTGCACTGCGTGTTTTTTTAGAGTAAGGGATTGGCTTCGCCTTGGTAATTATCGGGCATATCTTGGCCAATTTGCAAGGCGCACTGAGCACTACATGAACGTTATGCCTTTGAGCAACCTTCTTAAGGTTGTGCTAAAGCCTGTGAAAATACGGAATCACATGCACCCTTTTGCTGCCAAATGGTTTTTCTTTGTACACGCGGTCCTTTTTTTTTTTGTTTCTCAAGAAGCGTGTCACAAACCCTGTAAATTATATGCGACAGAAATCCTGTTTTTCTGAGCCTTATTACTTGATTGTTAAAGCTTCTATACACCTTGTGATCACATGAATTGCCTAGTGCTTCCTTTAGGCACGTCAATGCTACTCTTCTCTTAATTAATTTAGAATGGGCGCTGTCGTACGATATTGGCTGCTTCCGCAACCGTGGCCGGTACTCCCAATGCGCATTTAGTTGGAAATTAGCGCCCGCCGGTTCGCGCTGCGTTACTTCGTCCCGTCTTTGGCGCTATTGTTTGCTCACAATGTTTCACCAACTCGCCCACATCAAGCTCTTGTTGGAGTGTTCTAAGCTGGGCCAGTTGGTACCGTTTCATTGCGGGTAACAGCGCGAAAACTGGACGAAAACACAAAAAGGGAGAAACACAAACAAGCGCTGTTACATCATTCCCATGTGGAGAGAATGTACACGTATCTATTTTTCTCGAAATTATGGCTATGTGATCATCAATAAAACCTTTTAAGTACAAAAGCGTTATCGCAGCAGACAAACTTGGGCATTCAGTTTTCTTCTCACAGAATATAATTATAAGGTTTTATTATCGCCAAACTGAAATAGAATTTTTGTAGGGAATGTTTTCCTGGAAGAAGGAATACACCCTTTTTGGGTAACTATGCTCTTCCCTAAGGTGACCGTTTACTGACAGCAGATGGAAATTTGATAACGTGTACAACTCAACTGGCGTATTGTTGAGTTGCATCTTACCGGTACTCACCTACGGGGCAGAAACCTGGACGCTCACTAAGAGGGTTCACCTTAAACTGAGAACGACTCAGCGGGCAATGGTGCGGAAAATGATAGGTGTAACATTAAGGGACAAGAGGAGAACGGAGTGGGTCAGGGAGCAAACTGGTGTTAAAGACATATTAGTAGAAATTAAGAAGAAGAAATGGACGTGGGCAGGGCATGTAATGCGAAGGCAAGATAACCGCTGGTCATTAAGGGCAACAGAGTGGATCCCTAGAGAAGGCAAGCGTTGCAGGGGGCGGCAGAAAGTTAGATGGGCAGATGAGATCAAGAAGTTTGCGGGGATAAATTGGTCACAGTTGGCACAGGACCGAGATAATTGGAGAATAATGGGAGAGGCCTTTGCCCTGCAGTGGGCGTAGATAGGCTGGTGATGATGATGATGACAACTCAACTGCGAAATGCCTGCTGCAGATAAATGCAACTCAAAATGATAACAGAGTCTCCTTAGTGTCCATTTGTCATACAAGGGTTTTGGGAAGGTTTATATAAGAGGGGAGGTGCAGCCTTTTAGGGGCGAAGCTCCTCTTGCTCGGGCCCTGTTCCGTACCTGGTTGCTGCTGTACACGGCACATTGATGATGATTGGGGCAGGATCCCCATAGGGATTGGCCAACCAAAGATTGGCCGAATAGGTGAAAACGTTCAACGCGTTCGTTGCTACCCAATAAGGAGGAGAGGAAGAAGAAGAGGTTGTCGTTCCTCGCCTGCGAGCTCAAGACTTGCTCGGGCCCTGTGCCGTCCCTCGTTGCTGCCGTACACGGCGGAATGATGATGATTGTGGCAGGATCCCCCTAGGGATTGGCCAACCAAAGATTGGCCGAAGAGGTCAAAACGTTCGACGCGTTCGTTGCTACCAAGGAGGAGAGGAAGATGAAGAGGTTGTCGTTCGTTGCCGGCGATCTCAAGACACGTACCGGGGGTACGCGACACAAGACGCTCTGCAGAAGGCAACGGCCAAGGTGGCCAAAATGTCACGCACCAAATTCGCCAACTTACCCATGGAGATTCTCATCGTCCCAAACAAGCCATACATAACCACCACAAACATCGACGTCGTCGACGGGCTTGTCAACGGAGCGGTGGAAAGCTTGACGTGTCGAGTATTTATACGATGTGTGGGCGAATGTTTACGGTTTTGCCGATTAACATTTTAGCTTCGCCCCTCTCATCATCATTCACTTCGTGGAGATGGCGGGATTTTTTTGTGTTGAGGTTTCGCGAAAAATTTTCCTCTACGCAAGCCGTTTTTCTAAGGTGTAACTGTTGACGGGGAACAAAAAATGCATGGAACGCTAGCCCCAAACGGCTTCGCTGCAGAAGTACGATAGCAAACTAACTCGACGAACCCAACCTGGGAAACCGAGCCGATGTGCACGTACGGATCACTGTGCCTCTGATTAGAGCATGTATGCCTCAAGGGAGCTTCTGGGGTCACGTGTAGGACATGGTAGACGGCAAAACCAATTATTACACTTGCCAATCGAATTGTACACATCTTCTCTAAAACACCCAACTTTTGGAAGGCTTTTTTATAATTTCTTCCTGTCGTGTCTCCTTAAGGAAATGATTGTATTTTAATAAATGAGAACACTGCAAGGGGGGAACCGAGCGGTTGGACTGAATGTGGTCGCCGCCGATCACGTGAAGGAAAGTGACCAATGAAACCCGGATGCGCACGGAGGAAGAGAATAAAGTAACAATCGTACCTTGCCTTTTACTGTGACTTCAACCCCCCACCCATCTGGGTCTCTCCGCGCGAGAACGCGCGGCCTTCGTTGCGGTAGTACAACGTTAATTTGGACGGAGCGGCGGAAACGCGATTTTCATCACGTAAATCTCCGGCGATACCGACGCTTCAAACCGAAGCTGCACATAGCTAAACCTACAAATTTGACAGTCCGTGCGTGCGCACGACCACGTCCTCGTAGAAAAAGTGATAGCTTCGAATCTTCCGTTCGTGACAAGGCGGGCTCGGTCGTGGTGCGCAGAGGGAATAGGAGGAGAGGTTAATGGTGGGAGTCATTCCAAATTGTACCTGCGCCTTATTCGTTCAAAGAAGGGGGGGGGGGGGACGGAAAGGGGAAATAGTAGGGACACGTCCCATCAGCATGTTCACTTCTCCCTCTAGGCGCAAAAAACGAGTTCTGGTTCCAGAAACCTTAGCTTTACTAGCAGACTAGCGTTTGCTCCGGCGGCTCCGGGCAGTATTTGTGTGTTTCCTGTGGTGCGCTTGTAGATATGGTAGTTAACGCCACAAAAGAGGGTGCATTCAACGTCGTATCGTACAGGTGCAAGCACAGCGCTGGAAATTGTTCTGCGAGAAACTTGATCCTCGGAAATCTCTATCTCGCATATAAAACACTGTCAGAGGCCTTCGAACAACAACACAGCAACGTCGGCCTTTCAGTGCTTTGGCGCTTCATCAGAAACGCCCAGAGGTCGACCGAGCTGAGGACTTTTGATTAAGAACCGCCAATGGTGTAGCTTGGACCAGCCAAACGAATACGCGCGTCGTCCCCGCATCACACGACTCCTGCATGGACGTCCCATTTTCAAGAGAAGAGGTCGATGCGGCGTTACATCTGTGCCGAAGTAGATGTTCCCCAGGAGCAGAATGAGTGAAGTACGCCACCCTGCGTCACCTCGGCCAAGAAGCCCGTCACACTCTTTTGTATCGGCTGAACCAGTCATGGCAAGATGGTTTCGTCCCTGAGGATTGGAAGGGTAACCGCCTGGTCCCAGCTCTCGAAGCAGGCAAGTCTCCCCTTGACCCGGCATCATATCGTCCTATAGCCCTTTCAAGCTGCATTGGAAAATTAACGGAAAGGATGGTTCTGGGTCGTTTGGAATGGTACCTCGAGCACCATAAAATTTACCCCCATGCTATGGGTGGATTCCGACGCGGACGTTCATTCATCCACAACGTAATTGACCTTGTCACATCAGTACAGCACGACAAATAACTCAAACGTTTGTCAGCCGCTTTGTTTCTCGACATAAAAGGAGCGTACGACAACGTAATACACGATGCCGTTCTGGCCGGCCTACAACATGGGGGAGTCAGTGGACGGACATTTAGATAGATACAAAGCTTTCTAGCATGAAGATATTTTTTGTTGAGACTTCAGATGGCCCAACATCACAAAACTTTGTTTCTCGTGGCGTCCCGCAAGGGAGTGTACTTAGCCCTGTATTATTTAACCTCACGTTGATAGGACTTATTGCCGCATCACCAACCAACGTCCACTTTTCCATTCATGCTGATGACATTTGCATTTGGGCATCAGGAGTTTCACGTCTTCAGATTCGGGCCCGACTTCAGAAAGCCGCTACACTGACATGTTTGTTCTTGCGTCAAAAAGGCCTGAAAATATCTCCGGAGAAATGTCCACTGGTTGCTTTCACCCGCAAAAACATGTCGCAGTATAAGGTTTCTTTAAATGGACACCATACTCCTTACGTAAAAAGTCACCGGTTTCTGGGAGTTATCATAGATCGGCATCTATCATGGACTCCTCAAGTTTCATTCCTGAAAAAAAGACTAACTGCAGTGGTAAAGCTATTCAAGTTTCTGGCCGGAAAGACGTGGGGTGTCTCCGTGCACTCGATGTTACGCCTATACGATGCCCTGTCTCTCGGTATTTTACGTAACAGCCTGCCTGTATTAACCAACACGTGTAAAACCAACCTACAGGAAATTCGGTCCATACAAGCCCAGGGTCTTCGGACATGTCTCGGTCTCCCGCGTTGCGCCTCAACTGTGGCCACAATTTGCATTGCAAGGGATCACCCTATCGGAACCAACATGACAGTGGAGACTCTGAAGGCACACATTAGGCAACTCACCCGGTTGCCTCACCCCCACCTTGCATCCCTGCCTTCAACACGACCACGGACATCTTTTTGTAAGGTGGTTGCCGCTTTCAGTGGGAGCTTGCAATAGAGCTATGCACCTGCATCTCGGCCGTCGTCGCCACTTTGGTGGCTGTTACAGCCACAACTGCACCTAAACATCCCGGGAATAAAAAAGAAAGCGGACCTTCCACCTACTGGTTTTCTACAGCTCTCCCTACTCTTTCTACGTGAGGCTTGCAGAGACCGGGTCCATGACTAAACGCATGAGTCGGTAATCACGTCCAGTTATTCCGGTGCTGTTATAATACCCCAAAGTCGAGCGACATTCATTTTAAACTGTGAAACTCGACGACTTCAGCCGCTTCTGAATTAACAGCTATTGGGGAGGCCCTTTTATTCATCCAGCGGGAATCGCCAGAAAAATTGGCTGTGCTATGCGAATCCCGGCCTGCTCTTCAGTGCATCATGTCTGCCCTCCGCCGCGGCCCATACGAAGAAGTTGAGGCTGAAATCCGGTGCTTATATGACGGAGTAGTCAGGCATGGGCATGATGTTTTCCAGTGGCTCCCAAGCCACTGCGGCATAACTGGGAATGAACGTGCGGATACAGTGGCTCATGGCGCCCGCAAAAGTGCAAGGTTGATTGCATCCCTTTATCACGCACTGATGCAGCAAGGTCACTGCGGTCCATTGCGCGCTAAGTCACTCTCGCTAAGTGGAACACACCAGAGTTCTCGAAATCTCGCCTTTACTCGCTCGACCTCGATTTGTAGCTCCGCCTACCTAATAACGTGCCACGCTCGGCCGTCGGCTTACGTTGTCGCCTGTTACTAGGTGTTGCCTTCAGCGTTGCTTACTCGTACACCATTGGAATGGCCAACAGCCCTGCTTGTGATGTGTGCGCCACCGATGAGACGATTGAGCACGTTCTGTGCCATTGTGACCGATTCATAACGCCGAGGCAACAGCTCTCCACCACACTTCGCCGACTCAACGACGACGCTTTTACAGCACAGACAGTTTTGTGTCATAGGCGTTGTCCGTCACAGGCCGAAAATGCTACAAAAGCCTTACTTAGCTTTTTGAAGTACACGGGTCTGTCTGAACGATTGTTGGGACATTAGTACTGTGCAGTGCCCTTAGCTTGCCAGTTTGATCAGTGTACCGCCTTAGGTTTGTGCATTTTGTGGTTTGGCGTACGTCATTTTTACTGCCTTTGTAGTTGCCATGGTCACGTCTTGTCTTTTTTCTCATTTTCTTCCTCTCATTTTCTCATTTAATATGTACCGCTGTCCTTTCCTTCCCTTTTATTTCCCGTATCCCCTCCCCCTGAGTAGGGTAGCCAACCGGACAACATCCTGATTAACCCCCCTGCCTTTCATGTACTGTTCCTTCCTTCCTGGCAGCCGCGTCTCCGAGACCGCGCTATCGCTCGACAAACTTGTTTAGCTGCGTTCATCCACTAAGGTTGAATGCATCTTGTGCAACGCGCACAAATCTTAGTGATGACCACCGTCAACTGTGGAGTGAGAGAAAATTTACTCATACCTTTCACCTAAACACCGTGTCTCCTATATGTCGTGGGCTTAATAACTTCTCTGGTCATCCCATTTTGCAGAGTGGAATGCTTTTGCTTTTCTTAGCATTCCTGCCGGAGGATATTCCTCGGGAAATAGACTAATAACAATTTCATAATGAATAGTCGGTGGTGAGTGCTGCTGGATTCCTTTCAGCCTCGAGCGTGCTTTTTTCACCTTCACTTTTGTGGGGTGAAAAAAAATATTAAAAAGTTACGCAAAATTACAGAACAGAAGAGAAAAACTACGGAAAAGGGATTTGGCTGATTTGTATGAGCTTCGAGGCGTCATACCAGCAGAAGTGCTAGTGCTATCGAGGGCGATCGCAAAGAAGTGGCAAATGCAAAGTAATTCTTTCAAATCAATCTCTTTTGAGACGTCGCCGGAGCTTGAGAGTTTAAAGTTCGAGTACGACCGTGACGAGGAAATTCGTGATGAGCTCTAACACAAATTAAAGAGTCTAATTCGCCGCATATATGCTCACTTCGCTGCAAATGTCGTCGAAAGTCCATGGTATTGGAACGAAACTAAAACAACAACCGAAAAACGAAAACAAAACGATATTTCTTGCCGGAACGAAAACAAAAAGAAAACCACGTTATTTATTATTATTTTCAGGAGCGAAACCAAAAAAAACCGTTTTCGCTTCGGTTTGAGTGCCATGTTCAGGTATTTCACGATAAATTTGAACTTCCATGCAGCTAGGTGGAAGATTTCCGACGATTCGCTAGAATAAAATTGTCTTTTGCCTGGCTGGCGCCCTCTCTTCATGGGCAGAGTTGCTACCTCCTTGCATACTCCCTCGGTAGGTGTTTATTAATCCTATGGAGTCGATAGAGAGAGAAATAACATTTATTGAAAGAGCTCCCTCTTATGGGGCGGTGGCGGCTGCCCACAGGGCCGCAGCGACCTGGAGGCCTCGGGAGGTGACTAGCACCTGGTCCGAAACCTCGGAGCTCCGCATGGCCTGCTCCCAGGCTTGGGGGGTGGGAAGGGGTGGGTAAGAAGTCTTGGGGAACTGGCACAGGGAATGAAATTGCGTGTCCAGTGCACCACAGTGCGGGCAGCGGGGTGAGGAAAACAGGGGGGGGGGGGGGGGGGGGGGGGGAGTGCTGTAGGATCGTGCGGTGAGGGAGCGCGTGCGCTTGGATGATGCGCCACATGCGGGCTTCCTCTGGTGATAGGAAGCTGTTCGAGGGTGGGAGGGTTTGGCGGTTCAATCTGTGGTGCAGTGTAATGTCGGTGTATGTGCACAGGGGGATGGGGATGCTGTGGGTAGGAGCAAAAGAAGCAGGAGCCCGGGTAATGAGTTCTCGAGCATGTGAATGTACTGCCTCATTGCCTCCTAAGCCAGTGTGGGCCGGAGTCCACATGAGCTCCACAGGATCCTGGGGACGGTGTCGGAGGATGATACGGAGAGCTTGTGGAGAGACTTCCGTTAAGGTAGTTGGAGAAGGCATGCTGGGAGTAGGAGAGGATGGTGGTGGGTTGGGGCTAGGGAGTCGATAGGCGCAGTGCTGAGCTGCCCGCGGGGTCGCGGTGGCCATCTGGCTGCGATGCAGACATCGCGGCCTCATTTATTTATTTATTTATTTATTTATTTATGGGTCCGATTACAAACCAGAGGGGCCGATTTTCTGATGCTTGTTCGAGATTTTGGCGCACTTTAAAAATCCCCAGGTGGTCAAAATAATACAGAGCCCTCCACTGTGGCGCACGTCATCGCCTGTGTAGCGTCGGCGCGTTAAAGCTCAAAATAAGTCAATCAATGTTACATTAACCACATTACCCCACTTCCCTGTTGAGGGGAACTTATACAAGAATAAATACGAATATTCCAAAAACCAACATAAGAATAAGAATAAAATAAATTCTTTGGTGTGAAGACCAGCATACACTCCTGGCAGCAAAATAGCCGAAAGCAGCCACACACTCAATGGAAACGCTGTAAACCATGTTTCACTTGTACGTAAGTGCTGCCAGAGCATAACGGAAAACATTGCATAAGAGGAGGAACGAACAACATTGGGCAGGACATTGTTATATAGTAGTTTTTAGATAAAAAAGACTTCCAATGCGGATGTGCGCCATGAATACTCAGCGATTTTCTTACTGTTACTCCTTTGTCTGCATGTACACGTGGGCGGCTGAAGGTACTGGTGCTGGTCCTTTGATACCTCCTCTCATAGAATCTGTTTTAAGATTAAACAGCGGAGTTTTACAGTATTCATTGCGACAGAGCCTTTTAAACTTGTAATGATAATATATCACAACAGTACGAGTTACCAACAGTGCGCACGGTAGAATTTTAAATTGCCTCAGATTTATTCATAAGAATTTTAATGTTAAGGTCCCAGACAAAGGAGGCATACTCAAGAGTTGAGCGTACGGGCGCAGCACGCTCGTTTTCTGGAAGCTTGGAGCGTTCGTACCAATCAATTGTCCCAATGGGACGACCCAAAGCAAATGGCGAAGGAGGATTTTTTTATCTACGACAGCATCTCAATCAAACCTGTATGCCAGGTTCAGTAATGCTGGCATGTAGTTCCTGGGGACCAGGTGGAAACTTGGAGCCTCATTTGCAGATGCTCCATCAGAAGGTTTCCGCAAGGAGTCCTTCAGTGTCCTCGGATTTTTCTGTGTGTGCAGATGAGCTTTTTAAAGGACACATTTACACAAAATTAATAAACACCACCTAATATTTTTAATATAATTTCATAATTCTCAATGTCTCTAACATTTTTTCTTAAATCTCAGTTATTTTTGCACGCAAACGCGAACCTGAACCGTTACGAGCCATTATTTCTTTGGCGCCAGAGATGAACCGGAAAGAAGCTTTTATTTATGCAACGAGACAAATACCGGAACGAAACACATTTTGTCCCGACACCCTGGTGAAGATGATAGTCGGCTTTCCCTCCAGCCACGTAAATGGCCCTCTTTTTTTTCCTGCTCACCTCTCCCGATCTTTCCCCTTCCATCTCCCTCTTCCCACGATAATGCGCGTTGACGTTTGCTCAGGTCGTTTGAACTTTACCGCATTCCACTACCCGCGCGCCTTATTTTCGCGAAGCCCTCGTTGCGTGTGCTCTTTTGGCATGTTGTATAGAACTCCTACGGCCGCCAAGGCTTCTTTGTCTGAGAAACGCCTGTAGCGCGTGTTTTCGAGCCTATGACGGGAAGCGGAAACCGCGCCTGACCGCGCGTCGCTGGATCTCGAGTTTCCGCATTAGAGCGTTCCGCGCCCCTTGTGGTGTTCGCTTCCGGTTCCAAGCCCTCTACTAAGCTCCAACGGCTGATCCATTCGCTTTCTACACTTGAGATTTTGTGTCCTACTACTTTGTCTACGGCTATAATACTCTCGGTGAAGCGCGCGTCTTCGGGCTCAAACTTTGTGTCGGTTAGCGACTGCTTCCTTTCTCTTCCGCGGGAATCGGCTCAAGAAAATGGGGCTAGAATGCGGTTTTTCGCCCGTGGATGCGGTTCAGGCAAATATAAGTGGCTTCACCGGGTTGGCGGCCGCGGGGACACATTCCTGGTGTTTGGCCCCGTCATCGGAACCACACACTGCAGGATACCTTCGCCATGCAGTTACCTATGTTCCGTTGAGTACTTTTGATGATATTTCTTCTCTTGATGTAACTCAGGGAAAGGTGTTTCACCTATGCCCTAAATTTTACGAACAGTTATTAAACAAACTTGAACTTAAAACTCTTGGAAGCCTTCTTCATTTCAATCCAGGACACCAGGCTACTCTAGCAAAATCGGACATTAAATGGTGCTTCAAAATACAGGAACCTTTCGTTACTATTGTACTTCTTAGAAGGCTGCCAGGAGGACTCCTGTTGCGCGAGAACACTTTCTTTATGTTTGGTTCTAAGACGTTTTCAAGGCGCAGTTGTTTTCTATTGCAAAAATTAAGCAGCCATGTATTTTCATTAAAAGAACAGTACAAGTATGACATGTATACTAATGTTCTATTGCTATGTTATCTTATTGTTTGACAAAGCGGACTAGTATGAACATTGCCACCAGATTCAGGTTTTCGGAAACGTTTTGCGTATATAAATTTCTAGTTCAAGAATTCTTTTCAGTTTCCTCAGGGCGGCAGAATGGAGGGACTCACAGACTTAGGCCGGGTTCAGACTGTTGCCAAAACGGTCGTTATAACTTTAAAGAATGACGTTATTTCGCGTCTCAGCCAACCGAACGTCGTGGCAGGCCATTTTTTTTACGTCCATAGATCGCGATATGGGTTTTGCGTCGGTAGTCTGAACATAGCCATACAGGCATACCAAATTTTTCGTGATAAAGTTGCCTAAGAAAGACTATCGTCTTTAAATGCAGCGCAGCCGCAGAACTCTATAAAACCGACGTAAAAGACCACCGGAGTCGAAACAGGGACGTAGAAAGTGCTTTTCCCTGCCCTTTTTGAGCTGGCATTCACAAGAATTAGGTTAGTGCCACTTTCTTCCGCACATGTCCGACAAACGTGGAGGCGCAGGCGAGATTCCTTTAGATAAGCGCCTTTATGTTAAAGGGGGCACAAATATAAAAAACTCCCCGCACCTCCCCGAAGGGGATCGTGAGGAAATGCGAATGTATTTGGGTGCACCCGATGAGTGTGCGATTAAATAATGAAGAGAGACGAGAGTGTACACGTAACCATTATTTATTCATTCGTCAGCACCTGTTCGTGTTATCGTTGTACCTGACGGCCACAATCACCGCCTTGTGGTCGCTGAAGTGCACGGTCAAAGGGTCTTTGAGAAGCATACGCGCGGCACAGTTTCGCGTAAAGACCAGGTAAATGCAACTCCCGTGAATGGTAGTGGGGCACGTGTTGTCCGAGCGCGGAGAGGAGGAGCGCCCGAGCTCTCTCTCTGCCCGAGCGAGCTCCGCGATGCGAGCGCCCTCACCCGACCGGAGCTTACGTGGCTGCTAGACTGCATGAGCTGGCAAACGTCGAATTATGCTATTCAATTCACATGTGTCCCCAACTGGCGTGTGCATGTACAGTCTCTGTCAAAATTTTCTAGTCCACGCCAAATGTTCCTCAACCGCAAAGAATTGAAAGCAAAAGCTTAACGTTTAGCTGCAACCAAACTATCTCATGGCCGTATGAACGAAAGGTGTTTTCTCCATCTTTACGGCATTGAAGGTTTCAGCCACACCCGAGAGGTCGACTTGCAGTTTAAATTTTTCGTGGCCTGGGTATACCATTGCCATGGCCTAGACATTTTTGACAAACACACCCACGTACACGCCCACAGGTCCGACTTGAGCCCAGCAGGGAAAAGCCTCTAAGTTGTGTGGTATCAATAAAATTCGCGACTCAAGTGTACTTTGCGTCCAACCATCGGACCCCCACACACACAACTAACTTCGTCTGGCTGCCCGGCAAAAACCCAGCTTTTCAGTTCTTCCAGTGCCGGCGTCGGGCAAATATGCCCATCCTCGTACAGTTCTTGCCGCTTGGTGCACCACTAGGGTGAGACGCATCTATTTCATCAAAAATATTTATGCTTCTGGACAGATGAGTCTCAATAAATAGCCAAGGTTGTGTAGAATCAGGGGATCTATTTTTCGCAGTTAAAAACGGCCCCAAGCATGTTCAGGTTTGGTCTCTGCCATTCCTCGTTTTCCCGCATATGAGTATGGCAGGACACTTCGTGACCCACCCCAAAGGAAATGCAAATAAATCTATCAGAAATAAGCGATTGCATCTAAGGGAATTTTCAGGGATACCGACGAAATGCAACGTTGATGGTCAGGACGGGTTTACACATTAAAACCGTAAACGTTGTTGGACGTTGTGATTGAAAACGGTCATAATTCCTGTCTGAAATGGTACTCTGACCATGACATTGGGTAGCTAAGGTGTGTTGGCACATACACGCGGAGCGTGCGGCGGCGATAGGGCGTTAGTGAAATCATTTGGAGTAACGCCGTAGATGGTCTACCGGCACATTAGATAGTAGCCGCTTTCGTTGGCACTGAAAGCGCGCCTACGTCGCATGATAGTCCACACACAAGTATTCTACGTGATTTCGGGTACAAATATGCAGTCCAAACTTCTATTATTGAAAGACGTGATTTCGCATATAATAATGTAGACGACACAAATTCTCATTCGAAAGAGACGTGATGTTTGCATATAAAAATGCAGTATAAATTTCCATTCCTAGGAGCTGTATTTTGCGTATAAAAACATCGTCTAAAATTCTCGTTAGAGGTTTTTTAATAAAAGTGGTGCTTTTGGTCTCCTTATAGGCTGTCCAAAATTCAGGAAGCAACTTGAAGCCCCTTTTAATGCAAACAAGACATTGTTTAAGAAACCGAAGTGCACTGCAGGCGGATATCGGAGGAATTGGACATGATCTATTCTCCTCCGCCTTCTAGAAAAGTGCTCGAAGATCTCTCCCCGAATGAAGGCTTACGTGTCTTTAGTTTATATGCAGATGTACACTTTACTGAGCTGGCGCTGCATTCTCCTGTACGTTTTCTAAAGTTGGTTTCACAGCAATGTCAGCGAGAAGCGATAAGTAACTTATCGTCACCACAAGCGCTCTAGATCTCACAAACATTAGAAAAAAAAAACAGAAACAAGTACGGCTGCTAAAACATTTACTGCATTACTGTTGCCGTACACGACTCTATGAACATGTCTTCTTTGAATGACAGGTTCTTCCACTGTGGGCGCATGACATTTCACTTTAACAGTATTATTAACAGTATTAACACTTTAACAGTATTTTGCTGTCATTTAATGAGGCTTCAGTTTACGATTGCTAACAACTACTTGACCATAAGGAAGCAGCCACGGGAAACCTACAAATAGCAATCATTTTTCAATCTCTTCTGTGTTTCCTCTGCAGTTTACACTGTGTAGTGCTCGCGATATGGATACATAAACCGCCAGTATAGCCAAATAAAATGTTTGAGGTATGATGCAAAGATTAGTGCCAATCCTTGTATTTATGTTCACTAGCAGTCCTTAATACAGACGATGCATAGCGTTGTATTAAAAAAAACTGTCAGTATCTTTTGTCTTCTTTCCTGTTGTTGAGCTTACTGTTGTTTTATTGTTTGCCTTACCTTGTCGAATCGATGTTTATCAAACGCCATGAGGAGTTCTGTAGAATTTGAAGCAACCTGAGTAGCTCATGAAAGTGCTTGGACTTGTTACAAAGCATTTTCTGACATTCTCTTAAGGCACTTTCATGCGCCTTTTCTGCATAAACACCATTGATCGAGCTGTTAACCTTCGGTTTGTGATTTGTGTAGGGGACTAACAAAACAAACTATCTGACTCAATACCGGAGCTCGTGAGAGGGCCAGATGTGTAGACACTCTCATCTTTCTTGGGCAACATCAACGCAAAAAATTTGGCCTGCTTGTTTTGTGTTCGCCTGTCCCTGTGTGCAGTCAGTGGGTCGGTTGGTCGGTCGGTACCTGGAGACAGAGAAAGGCAGGAGTGGCAAGTACCCGGTTTAGTAAAAAACGTCCTCGGCGAATTGTCTGTACCACTGGTCGGGGCCCGCCGGAAGCACGGGTTATGTAACCGTGTGTCACGGGAGATGCAGTGCTGCCGCTCCTTGCCAGGTTTTCTCTATTTCCGACGGTCTGAACATAGCAAGCAGACCTTCTGGTGAGCGGTAACGCCTTTACAGGGCCCGCAAAATTTCTGGATCAGCGCTGTCTGATGCCCGCTCCGCGGTGAGAGCTAAGGCCGGAAAAGGAGTCAGACATCTTGGATAAGGTCAAAAACCCACCGCATGCGTTCCCTTCCCATTTACAATCTTTCCCTTCCACCCAACCCTTTAAAACTACTCCCCAGAGGTTATCAGGGGGGTTTCCGCGGGTCCGTACTCCTGGCTGTGGGTCGCTGAGTAGCTTTTCCGTTTTATTTAATCTCCACCCGCGGGTCGTAAAAAATTCCGTTTGCTATTTGCCGGATTCATTTACTTTAACATTGGATATCAACCAGTTGAACTTCGTGTGGCACCGGTTGAGACATTTGATCAATATTTTTTTGTCTCAATTACATGTCTGTCTGTCTGTCTGTCTGTCTGTCTGTCTGTCTGTCTGTCTGTCCGTTTAAGCTATACCTGTAATTAGGCTTGATCACAATGATTGCGATATTTTCCTTATTCGTGTACAATTTTTTCCGAAACCATGTTATCTTTCGGGGGATGAAAAAAACCTTCCATGACCTCCTTCCTTCCTTATGCGCTCACTACTAGAGAGCATGCCCGCTTTAAGCACCAGAGCCCTCGCATCTTCTTTTAGGATCGCCTAATTCTTTCATATCCCATTACGCGTGATTGACACGAATGTTCTCTTAATGACAAGCTAAGCTACCCTGGATCTCCGGAGTCCTAGTGTTAAATGTGGACAGCTTCAGGTTCAACTGGCAGCCGCCTTGTCATAAACACAGTGATAAATGTCTAGCTTCTGCGACAGGTTGTACTAATATTACGGCGGATAACATGCTTCTGTTGGTTGGTATTTTCAATTACGGCAACTACTACAGACGACGACCAACAGCAGAACAGAATATGTCTTCTGGTGTGAAGATTACCTTTGTGTGTGAAAGCCGTTATTTTCACCAGATATTGGGTAAACAAAGCTATTTAAAGCATGGATGACTTGGAGGGGCCGAAACACAAGTAATAGAGGTGCTTCCTGTGTTAGGTCTGTTTGCACTTTAAATGTGAATCAGATCCAACCAGCTCAGTTTTCCATTCTACTGTAACGGCAACTTTTGTCCTGCACCGCTACGGTTGAAGGATGAAGCACTCAGATGAAGGTTTCAGACGTTCAAACTTTAACTGATTTAATTTACGGGTAAACATTGATGACATTTAGCACATACGAACTTGACACAATTACACTTATTACGTAGATGAAAAAGACAGTCAGAAGATTCAGAGTACTTAACGAAACATGGTTGGCGGGCGAAGGGCTCCCGGCGTCTGGCCCCGACGAACGGCAGCAAGCGGCTCTCCTGGTGTTGCTCGCCCTCTCGCCAGAGGGGCCGCGTTATATTTGCTTTGGGGGGACGCATTGGGGGAAAAAGCGCATCCTAGCGTGTGCGGACCGGGTGGAAAAAGGCTAAGGCACACCCGCAGCCAATCAGGAAGACGCTTCTTAGCTCCAATCAGACATGTCCCCGCCAAAGTGAAAATGACCAAAAACACAGACACAAGGTTTCGACTCGAAAACGCGCGCTTGGAGAATTACGGGCGTAGAGCAAGTAGTTAGACAAAACACACTAAAGTAAACAGGAGAAGAAACAGGAAGGTCGTCGTAAGAACACGGCGGCCCGCGTAGGCGCGCAACGGGGGTCGGAGACGCCAGTGCGTGCGGTAATACAAGATTCGCGGAGGGTCCCTCTCGAGAGCCCCGTCTCCCGGGTCGGCCGACGGGCCAACACACACCCGGCCTGCGCTTCTTAGAAAAGCTGGGCCTCGGTGGCCGAAGAGGGATGCTAAAAATTGAAAAAAGAACAAACGGAACAGGGGCTTCGCGACACTACTGAAGCTCTCCGACGTGGCTTCAGTGCGTTTTACAACCACAGAACGACAACAAAGCCGCACAGAAGCTTCAGTGAAGAACAGCGGGAGCCTTTATCCGTCCGAATAAGTCAAAGACCAAGGAAAGGGGTTAGGGCATTACTGAGAGAAACACAGCAAGGCAGCAAAGGGAAACGCGACGCCAGCGTGTTCAGAAACCTGCAAGTTTCCGAAGAAAGAAAAGATACGAAAACCAGCTCGCAGTATACGCTCAAAAATAACCTGCGAATGTAAAAAGTTAAGGAAAGGCGAGAATGAAACAACAAGAAACAGCAAGCGGAGCGCAACACAAACAAGACAAAGACAGCACTACCAGAGTTGCCAGGAGATTCCGTACGGTTGTGGCCTTCGGAAGCATTCGCATTTCGAGAGGAAGCGACCGTAATTTCTCACGCGCCAAACCATCCACGGTTCCCCGCCGCCACCAGAGTGCGCCAGCTACGCCCACAGCTCAGGAAAGGAAGCAACGAAAGCGAGTGCCGACTCCGCCAGACACGTTCTCTCTTTACTCTTGTTCTCGAGTCCCGCTTTCACTTCTTCAAGAACGCCTCTCGACAAGGGAAGGAAAGGAACATTCAGCCGCAACGGCGAAGGAGACCGAACAAGACCGACCGTGCCTCAATCTGTGCCTGAGTATTGGTCTTGAGAGTGGCGCCCCGTGCGCAGGAAAGGAGGGAAATGGAAGGCATAAGCGGCCGGAGAACAACATAAACAACGCTGTGGAGAAGGGGAGCAGACGGAGGAGCCAAACCGAAAAAGCACCGTCAGTGCAGGCGAACGCCAAGAGGGTGTTTGGGCGCCCTTCCTTGCCCTAAAGAGCGGACTCCACAGCTTGCAACTAACGAAGAGCGCCCCAGACGGATGTACGTCCTTTCGTTGTCGCTTCCGCCCTCCGGTCACGGTTGTTGTTTTGTTTACTTCTAACAGAACCATCACCCGAGCGCTTCGTTTTTCTAGCTCAGGTTCTTTCTGTGGTGCACAAACGTTTCAGAAGGGAAGAGCTACCACGTCGGTCCCTCTGTCTGTGCCTAAGCATCTGCATTGGCTAGTTGATGAGTTTGCGTTCAGTTTCTTATTTAAGTGAGCGTGTCCTTTCCGGCATTGGTATACTTTTAAACTCGTTGACACGTTTTGCAAGGGAGCCAGAAAATAAAACGTATTATGTGAAAATCGTATTGTCGCGAAGCCCCCCGTCCCGTTTGCTTTTTATATTTTTTGGCATCCCTCTTCGGCCACCGAGGCCCAGCTTTTCTAAGAAACGCAGGCGGAGTGTGTGTGTCGGCCCGTCGGCCGACTCGGGAGACGCGGCTTTCGAAGGGGACCATCGGCGAATCTTGTGTTACACGCGCGCACTGGCGTCTCCGACCCCCGGTCTCGTCCAAACGGCCGCCTCTCTTTTCTCTTTTTCGAGTTTGTATACCTTTACTTTATTCTCACCAGTAATTCTTTTGCCAGAAACGGGCGCCTTCGAGTCGAAACCTTGTGTCTGTGTTTTTGGTCTTTTCACTTTGGCGGGGACATGTCTGATTGGAGCTAAGAAGCGTCCTCCTGATTGGCTGCGGGTGTGCCTTAGCCTTTTTCCACCCGGTCCGCACACGCTAGGATGCGCTTTTTCCCCCAATGCGTCCCCCCAAAGCAAATATAACGCGGCCCCTCTGGCGAGAGCGAGGGCAACACCAGGAGAGCCGCACTCTGCCGCTCGTCGTCGTGCCCTCCCGCCGGGAGCCATTCGCCCGCCAACTATGTCCCGCTAAGTACTCTGAATCTTTGACTGTCTTTCTAATCTATGTAACAAGTGTATTCATTCTAATTCATATGTGCTAAATGTCACCAATGTCATCTGTAAAGTAAACAAGTTAACTTTAAAACCTCTTCGACGTCTCGACTTTTCCTTCCGATCTTCATGCTACAGTAGCGGAAAGTAATGTAACCAGAATACTACGTTACAGTATTATTCAAAGAGGTTCAAAAAATTACAACATCTTCTCGTAGGAGAACCCTGAGTAGTATCCCAAGCAGCCATGGGGCCGATTCAAGTGCCTATTAGTTTTCAGTTCGTCGTTTCCGTTAGGTTGAGGTACGTAGCTTCCGTTATATTTACAGTTTGGTTTCCATGGTAACTACCACACTTTTCACTTACCAGAACTACGAAATCGAAAATTGCGTTGAGCCCATGGCTGTTTGGCATACTACTCAGGGTTCCCTACGGGAAGATGGTGTAATTTTATTAGATGCGACGGGGCTATGTCCCTCCCTTGTCGTTGTTGCGCCGTCCACACCCCCACTGCGCATGATCGGCTTGCTGAACACCCGGTGGTGTCTTACCCTGTAATGGCTCCTGGAGCGACAGTGTTACCGGTGTCTTCCTGGGCCGGCCCGAGATGAGCCGAGCATGCGCAGTGGTGGTGTGGACGGCGCCACAACAAGGGAGGGACATAGCCCCGACCATGATGTCTTCCTGGGCCTGAACGAGACGAGCACGCTTCCCCTTAAAGGGCTCCTGGAGCGGCAGTGTTGCCGGTGTCTTCCTGGGCCGGCGGGTGGATGGACGACGGACAACGTAAGACGGAGCCGAGAGCAAGAGATACTTTTTATCTAAAAGGGAGAAAATGTGCACACTCCATCAGCAAATCACTTTATTTGAGCAACATGAATTAGCTGGTCGATTTGGGTTGCACTTTCTTATTTTTAACATCCACGAATAAATTCCTCTAAAACGCAAAAAAAAGGATCTGTGGTATTTACCGCGTTGCCAGACACTGTTTTTTAGTGCAATCCATGTCGTGCCTTAAATCGGTAAAGCCAGCCACTATATGCTTGGAAGTCTTCAATGTGCAAAGAAAGCGCGAAGTTGTAAACTTTTTTTGCGCGGGACTGACCCGCACGTTTCCTCCTGCCGCCCTAACTCCCTTGAACCATGTAAGCAGGTCATCTTCAATTTGCTGATGATTGGCAACTCGCGTTTGTTTTACACCGGGGCCGAACACTTGCGGCTTCTTTCGAAGTCTCCCTTGCTTACCGACAATTGTGCCTCCCGGTAATACTGGCAAACCGACCTCGTGTGCCCAGTCCACGCACTTAATCGTCGGGTTCTCTTTGAGTTACGTACAATTTTTGCCTTTTCTTTTAGACTAAACTTCTTGCATTTCCTCGACATTATCACAAGCCCGGTAGCGCCATCGTGCACAGCAGCAAGGCGGCCAGAGGATAAATTAAAAAAACAGCCTCAGTAGCACAGTAGAAATACCGAACACAGCCACAAGGCAGAGGGGGAATTAAGAACAGAGTGGGAAGCAAGGAACATGCATGGCGAGGAGTCGGGAAAAGAAGTCGCGGCCTGCCAAGAGCATTGCTCACCTTCCTTGATTATGATAACCTTCGCTAGATGGCCTGGTGCAACGCCTGACGTGTCCTCATCATTGGACAGAGAGGCGACGCCTGGCAGCGATTTCTTTGCCGCAAAACCGGTGCTGTTGCGGCGTCAGAGGAACTGAAACGTGCAGATCGTGGCTTGTTTTGTGAAGAAAAGGTAAGATTTCTAAGAATTGTCGGTCAAGATTTATTTTCGTGGCCGTATCGTGCAATTCGGCGGAAATGTGATCGTATTAAACCCACCAACATGGATTATTCCAAAGGAACGTCAGCCGGGTATGAGAAGCAAAACGTAGTAAGCCGAAAAACGTGTAATTCGCTCAGACCTTGACATTCTGTCCACGTTGTACTATTCCGCTGTTCGCAAGTAAGTGAGCACTAACATTTAAAACACATAAAATGGTGTAAACACGCACAGGGCTTGAGAATACCACGCTTATGCATTCGGACACCAAAATATTGTTAACCAAAAACTGAAAGCGTGAGGCAGCGGCAAGAACAGACCCTAGGTAATAACTACAAAATGTTACATCAGTGTGTGGCAGCGCAAAAAGGTGTGCCAGTATGTTCCGATTCAACAATGTTGTTCACGAAATGTAAAAGTGGAGCTGAATTGAGGGTAGACTAACGGGGCGACGGAAAACAAACGCTGATTAGAAATAAAATGAAACAAGCTCGCAGCACCCGACTAGAGCACGCTTTTAACACCCAAGCTGTTTATGCTTTTAGTCCTGCCATCCATCTTTGCAAAACAAACACCAAGGTGCATGATTTCACAGCGCATGTGAGCGTGCTCCTCGTAAGAAGCGCCCGGCATCGGCCAGCTCGACCCTCGAGAACACTCTGCCCAGAGTTCGTGGGGTGATCTCTGGCCTGCTCTTCTACTCGCCAGTTCACGTGCGTTTGCGCCTGAAGTGAAGACCAGAGACGCCGAGTTCGCGCAGCCGGTGGCCGCGTGTTGTACCACGTGCTAACGCGGTCCGCTCTGGGAGAAATGCGAAAGCCTGCGGACAAAACCACCCGGGCATGCCACCCATGGAGAACTGTCAGCGTCAAGTTAGGAAATCCATGTGAGGTGCAACAATCGGGTCTCCTACGAAGAGAGAGTGGCGGCCAGCTGTGCTGTTTCTCCAGCCTTGCACCGCTAGCGTAGTCTGCGCAAGTTTTTCACTTCTTATGCCCGAAAATACGCAACCTGGTACTGTGAGACACGTGTACCCAAGGCGTAATATATGCGCAAAAGAGGAAACCAAAACAAACGCTACACACTAAGAAAAAAGGTGTATGTATGCCTCTCGTCGAGGGTTATCTACTCGCCACAGAATTGACTCTTCCTTGACTGCTTTTCGCAGCGTCACGCGATTCTTATTGAAAGAGGCTTATGCATATCCCGTCACGCTAGAGTCACAGTAAAGTATGTTGGACTACCGTTTATAGAGACCGCAGTGACTCTGCCACGACCCCGATCTAATAAAAAAATACACTCACAGGACCGCTCCTCGATGATCGTCGCGGCACTGTAACGAGAGTTGTGGAGACGCCCCTTTTACGAAGAGTACCGTGATTATTATGGGAAAATGGTCGTGGAAGTGTATGAGTGGCCCTCCAAGAGATGGTCAGTACTACTGCCAGTGGAAGCATTGCAGTACATGTGCAACTCTGACGAAGGTGGTAAGCACGGACCCTCTAGTTACCCCTGTTGTCCCAAGAGTGTCAAATGATTCTTGCGTTATGACCGCTGTCCCCGTCTTGAGTAGGTACAAATCTCACGGCAACCAGTCAAGTATATTTGTGACTTTTTCAAACAAGCTTAGTCATTGTAATCATTGTTAAACTTCCCAGGTGCATGTGGGGATTTCACATCAATTACACCTTCACAGCCGAACAACTATGAAATCTGAAATGTAAACTTCAGTTCCACATAAAAGTAGTCACAATAGCTAAGCTCACATCACGGAAATTTGAGCCCACATGCACGCAGCTTCATTGGACCTTTCATACAAGCACAGCAAAGCAAACGAATAATATTTGAAAATTATTATATTAAAGAAGAATGTGACAACCGTTTGAATGAAAAGCCTGCTTACGCCATCTCAGCTGTTTTAAATTACAAAAGAAATAACAAACAGCTAATAATGTTACAGATACACAAATTACGTTAAATGGTTACTATGGCTTGTCACACCAAAGCATTGCTAGACAATTAGGAATGAAAATAGGTCTTAACATGTTTCGTAAAGGACAGCTTTCCACACCTGCTGTGGCAAGATTAAACTATTGTGAACATAAAGTGCAATAATTTATAGAGGCTTGCTTCCTGATTGCTGTTTTGATAAGGCAGTCTTTTTACATAACAAGAAGTCCGTGAAGTCAATCCGCAGATCTTCACAGACTGCGCACACGCTGCAAGGCGTCCACGGGTCCAACCCAGTTTACAGTAACGTCGGTGAGAACGAAATGCGGTCACTGACCAAGTCAAGATGAAAAACACAGAGACGTTTCGTCGACTGGGATAACGCCGCTATATTAGCAAAGGAAAAGAACCCAGCCACGAGATTACTTTTGGAATCCGTGTTCATTCAAAAGACCAAGGACACTATCAATAGGACAGATGGCAATCTGCCGGCAAGCTACACCCGTTCATTACGTCACATTTTAGAATAAGAAGCGACTTACGGCTCTTGCCTGCTTAGTGTGATCAAGGAACCCGTACGGGTTCCGAAACGTCTCTGTGTTTTTCACCTTGACTTGGTCAGTGACCGCATTTCGTTCTCATCATGATACCTGACCAGACGAACTTTCGTCGAACTCTTGACTACATAACAGTAACGTCGGTTTTTCGCACACCTTGTCCCGTGCCGGGCAGAAATATCAATAAAAAGAAATTAAACGCATCAGACAAAAGTAAAATAAAATTGTAGCAAGCACAGTACGATCACCGATGACAGGCTTACTGCCCAGTGTGTGACATAAAGAGGGCGAGGAACAAAGCCCTTTGCCGTCACGTTTGCTTGCTTACCAAATTCTCACTTTGTTATTAAATGTTTCGTAGAGGGAAAGTATGTGTAATGCATTAAGGTATGCATGCACACCACAAAAATTCCAAGGCATCAAAAACTATTGCAGCCATTAAGAGGGTCTTAAAGCACCATGGAGGAGACTGAGAATTTAGGAGTGCAAAAGGCTGCTACTCCCTACTTTTCATAGTATGAAAACATGCTTAGAAAAAACACGAATAACAATGCAGTCAGTGCGCTGAGATACTTGCAGTACAAAGGGCACGGTCCGTATTGCCAAAAACCGGAAAGGTACAAAGGACCGTAATCTGATTGCCTCTTCCACTCCATTTGCTCCTTCCACTCTTCTGAGAGGAGGATTCCGCAATGCTTACGCATGGGAAAATCGATTTCAAGGATGTCCTTTACTGAAAGCTCGAGTGTAGGTGGGACTCAGAATACCAGCGAAAGTCTAACTTAACCTGTTGGGCAAAAAGCTTTGGGAAAGTTGTCACATAGTTTTAAACAGTCAAGTGCAGAGCACACGACAAAGCAAGAAAATGATACGACAAGCGCTTGCTTGCAACTAGGTTTATTGAACACGTCGTCTCAAATTAACACCCTTTAAAAGTGGGCCGCGTAATGGTGATACAGGAATCATAGCAAAGTTTCTACATATTCAAGTTCATTGCCAGACAGGAGCACAGAGTCACTGTGTGCCTTTTTCTTGATACAATAAACGTCCAAGTGCTCCCAAACCAGTGCTTTTGCTTCTTTCAACAAGTTGAATTTGGCCCAAGAAAGGTTTGTACTTACATGATTCGCAGTGAGTGTGTACAGGCCAACAGCCTTACTTCCTAGACACAAATAGCATATAGACTTCTCCACATGAGAACGGCACATCATAGATCACGCCAGTCCCTAGGCACAAACTGCTGATCGTGCTTTTTCTCGCAATTATCATTTGCCTTTAAGCTTAATACAAATGTTCCTGCAGCTTCAAGCTACGCGTCACTCTGTAACTTTCAAACGTTTGAAGGTATCCCACCACCTGTTTCAAATTGGCTGTACATTTCAACCGCTAAATTTTTATTTCACATGGTCCATATGAAGGACCGTCTTTTATGATATTTAAAAGCTAAATAGAGTGAAAATATTATAATTGATGCTTTTTGTTCACAAAAAACCCAGACGTGGCTGTTACGACAACATTCATACTTATGGTTCATTAAGTGTATGGTTCGTGCCGTTTTCAAGAACGAATTATGGCAATAATAGGTTGCAATCCCGAACTGCCCGCCTTTTAAATAACCTAGCCGAGAGTGGCATAGGTATAAATACAATTTCTAAGCGAGACTTAAGGAAACGTTTACTGCTGAACATAGAACATTTTTAACTGACACTCTATTGAGCGTTGTCTCTCGTAGCAACCTTGCTTTACCCAAAATTACTTGTAATATTTTTCAAGCGTTTTATTGGCATTTCCTTCATTCCCTGCACACTTTAGCATCTAAAAAGTACCGTACACTGACTTTTGTCAATATTGTGTGTATTTATTTATGTGGATACTTCTGTAGTGCAGATTTTGATGAGTGTAATCATACGTGTATATAACATGACTTTTTCTTGAAGTTTTGCTTTTGCTTTTTTTGTGTCTATACAGGTTCCATACATATCCAATATTTATCTTTTTATGTACCTGTGTACCCTGTTTTGTTTTGTAACCTTTATATGTATGTATGTACATACCTACGAGTGTCTATATGCGTGTATGTATATCGTTTAATAAGTATCTTTTACAAACTGTGAGCTATAGTGCGTTTAATGCTTTGTTTTTTGTTTGTATGTTATATCGACATGTTAAGGCGACATTTATTTTCTTAGGACTATTTTGTGTGCGTATGCTTTAAACTCCTGCTTCTGCTTTGCCACGCCAACCGTAAGGGGCAAACACCTCGTCAAGCTGCAGTTTTGCAGCATTTTGTGTTTGTCCTCGCATTTCTATGTACGAAATGCTCAATAAAGTTGAAGTTGAAGTTGAAGGAATGAAGGGAATTGCAAACCTTTTGTCACAAGGGTAGCCAACTACCTGTAGTGTGTAACCAACCACGATCTCTGCTATCCGATATCTGGGAATCAATTTGCAGTGGAAATACCAAAGAAAGCAAATAAATGGGCCATTTTTGCCTGCGTTCCTTAAAATAAATCATGATAACATCAAAACTTAACATCCCTTTGTAAAAATCCTACTTCCTTGCACAGTCTATTCATAAAAAACGAGGCTGAAAAGTTTCCTTGATAAAACAACTTATTTCGAAGTTACAACTGTTAGTGCAAGAAGCACAAAAATCTTGTTTGATGAAAAATAAGAATACATTTTTTCTATCCGTCTCCAAACCTGATAATCTTCCGCCGAAACGCTAAAATTTTCTCGGTTCATAGCGATGGCCCTCCTTAGCTGCCACGAGCTCTTTTTTTGCTTTTGTTGCTGCCCGCATTTTTTTGCGGAGATGTTTTGTCTCGCCCATTGGTTTGCGCTTACCCTCCTTCACGCGGTACTGGTCACTGGTACGACAGGCTGCGGGAGTGCGTGGCCAGGCTCGATGCCTGCTTCCCTCAAAATATCTTCTGTTCTTCTGTAGCTATCGTTGAAGCGTCACATATTATAATACAGGGTGGGACGACGAAAATTGGAAAAATTTAAGAATTTTTCCTGAGCAACCCGCAGCTCGGTTCGCGTTCACACTTCACGCGAAGGTCGCATTTCGTGGTCTATTTTGTTTGACACCGAGGACAGTGACGGTACTTACCTGTTCTGGAGTTCTTCAGGCAATAAGGCGGCTCATGTGGCCGCTCAGGAGAGTTCCCCCTCTTATCCTCCACTGGTGCCCGGGGTAAGGCCGTCGCGGTCCCCCTCTCCCTCCCCAGCGATGTGTATTCACTAGCACAAGAAGGACAGACGCACACGTCTAAAAGCCCTAACTCCAGCTGGCTACCTCAGCCGCCTACCTCCTATTCCCCGCTCAGGCGAAATTTGTATTACAAATATATTGCAAATTCAGCGTACACAGCTGAAACACTTCGCAAGTGCTATACCCCTCACCTGCCCCCTCGATGTCCTTACTGCCGTACCACCACTCCTTCAGACCTCACACACCTTGTTTGGTGGTGTCAAGCTTTCGCCACGCACCGTACATTTAAATCTCCCCAACCCCATCCCGATCCACAACAAACTGATGCACAACTATTATATGAAATAGCGGTTTATTTAATTAAAAGCGCTCTGGCACGGGTTGTTTGAGCGGGTCCTCCCCCAAACGAACTGGTGTATGTGCACAAACCCGTTTGCGATCACCATGAACTGGCCCCTGAATTGCAGGTTCCAAGAACTGGCCCAGTTATTGAGTCTACTGAGAAGGACCAGCATTAATTTGCTTATTTTCTCGTACCCTCCCTCCCCATTCCTTTCCCCCATCGTTACCAGTGGTCACCCTTTTCTATTAAAGGTTGTCTCTCTCTCTATATATATATAGGCCGATTTCGACGTTCGAGCCAGTGCAAGGTCATCTTGGGATGACATCGCCACCTGGGGTATGCAGAGCGAAACAGACGATGGGGATTCACGGTAACAAGCCTAATGCGGTAGCACGCGATCAGAAAATCTCTTTCGTACCTAGCTTACAATGATAACAAATAGCTGATTAACAGCTGATACCAATCATAATAAAATATTCCCACAGTTCATCGCTGCCAGTAAACTTTGGATTTGTTTCCTCCCCTGCAACACACTTTCTGATCGTCTGCTACATCATTTGGCCCCTTCCTACCCGAGCCAATTGAGGTAGCAGACGATCAGAAAACCTATTTTCACAATTTATGATCATCTGCTACACCATTTGGCTCCTTCCTGCCCGGAAAGGGGCGTGAATCCCCATCGTCCGGTTCTCTCTGCATACCCCAGGTGGCGCCGTCGTTCCAAGATCAGCTTGCACTGGCTCGCACGTCCTAATCGGCCACAATTCTCCCATAAGCGAAAATAGTTCTTATTTATTTTCAGAACAAACACGTAAGTGCCGTCGCTGTTCCTGGTGTCAAACCAAATAAACCGCAAAATGCGACCGTCGTGTGAAGTTTTAGTGCGAACCGAGCCGCGGTTTGCTCGGGAAAAAATTGTAACACCCTGTATATACGAAGCGTAGGATGAGCAGGCTCGTGGGGACGTCTTGGGCAATCTAGGCCAGTTAAGCAAAAACAGATGATAGGGTCCGCATACCTATAGAGCTGTTCTCTTGCAGTAACTGTTCTCGCAGTGGCACTTCACAATTGTTCTCGAAGGCCACAAGTTTTGAAGCCCTCTCCGACGCCTCCCCGTCCACATGATCTTCAGTTGGAGAATTCAGTGTGTAGTGATTGTCACAAAACTTTCGCTACTGTCGCCTTTTTAGCCTGGACTTGACTACGCTTCTTAATTAAAACGTCCAGCCTATATTATTTTTGTTTCCGATAAGAATAACACCTTTGAAAATGACGAACCCGTGGCATTCACAGCGGGAGCAAAATCGCAGCTTTAATTAAGCAAAAGAGATTTTTCTAGGTTCATTCATCCCCCTTACGGAAATTCAAAGAAATATTCAGAAAAAGGAAACCCTATGAATTATCTTTGAATAATAATTTACGTATCAGACTAATATGTAACAGAAACGTTCCAATATACGCTGCTGAGATTCGCTGGGGTATCAGTTTCTATTACGCAACACTTTGGTTTCGGTTTCACAACAATACACCAGCCGTTACAAAATTGGCTGTACCTTTTGAAGTAAGATAACAGCATGATTCCATCTAAAGAATCTTATAAGGGTTGGGGGTTCTCAAAATGCAACAAAGAAAAAATGGTGTTTTTTAATAAAAACGTTCTTTTAAGCGTTGTGACGGACCTTAAATTATTCAGTAAGACTGACTTTAGTTTCTACTCCACATGCAATGTCTGCACTCCTTTTAGTTTCTTTCCTTCAACAGTTTTTAACTTAAGTTAATGCATGAAGCAGTAAATACTGCTGATACTTATGGTTATCGAGATCACACTTAATACTGATGGAAAATAAACCTAAGTTATCAGTACAAAGCGGGCCGCTGCCTTGCTACGTGGTTTAGTTTCTTCAATTTTTTAGTGGCAGCCAAAACTAAAATGTTGAACCACATATATCTGTATTCATTTCAACGTATTAGTTTCCCTATGCCCATTTTTTTTACTTCTGATGTCCTTTGATTTTGTGCAAAACTTGTACTGAAGTTTCTCACACAATAGAGGGGCTTTTCTGCACAAATGGGGAGCGATGCGGTAACGCTCACACAAGAGGCGTGAAGGGACAAGCCAAGGTAATTAGTTTTTCTATCTCCGTTAATTTACTCTGGCTGTCTTTTGTTTTGTACAGAAGTTGGTCTCAAATTTCTCATGCACTGCAGGGGCTGTTGCGCAAAAATTCAAAGCGTTGCGGTAAAGCTCATAGAAGAGCCTCAAGTCTTTCGTTACCTCAGAAAATGAGCGGTTTTTAGAGATCTAAGAAAACCCTTTTTTTGGGCTTAAAATATCGGTTAGGCACATAGTGCAGTTGCGCAAAATGCAGATGATTCAATGACCTTTCTAAGAGCACCAGTTTAAATGTTGGCATGAAGTGATTGCAAAAAAATTATCAAACTCAAAGTATTTGTTGAGACGTAAAACAAAATAAAAAAAGAAGTGTGTAAAAAGTACCAGGAGTGAAAAAATTTAGAATAGACATTTTGTGGGTACACGTTTCAAAAACCTGTCGTAGAAAAAGGTGGAGTTATGCAAATTAATTGGTTAGATATAAACTAACAGTTAGCACGCGTGGTGCCCGCACTCGTGGTGAAGCCGAACCTTCATTTCAAAAAACGCAATTTTGAATGGTTCTGTGGGAAAAATTCTCGTGGTTTGACATGATTACAGGCACAACTTAGCCCCCACGTGATGTAAAACCTGCTGTCAATGACTACAGCAAGCACAAGATTCAGAGCAAGCAAGCGGTGCAAAGAAATCCGCTTGGAGTTGAATACCAAACTTGGTGGTGGATGCTTGATGACGTTCTCACAAATTATCTGCTAGAACTTTCACTTGCGGTTTATTATAATCTTCTGACTCGCTATGGTACCCTGCTTGTAGTAATAAGGTGCGATGCACTAGAATCGTGCCCATCAAGCTTTCACTGAGGGGGTGTCACGCGAAGAAACTAGTTTAGCACTACGACCCTTCAACATCGCAGAGCCGCCTAACATCTTCTAAAAGACACAATATCAAGCATCTTGGACACTTTGTCAGAATATACAGTTGTAGTAACAAGCGATACTAGAACTTCATGAATACCCTCGTACTAACTACAGTGGCCAGTGAACGGCTGCAGGTGTTCAAGGTTGATTGGAATCTGTCTCCTTGTCTGATATCCGGTGACTTGGTGTTAGCGTTCGACTTTCAACTGGAGATTGTGTTCCAAAAGTAAGGTATTAATGTAGTGAAGAAACGAGTAGCATCTGTTTTTCTGGGAACAGTGGCGGGCATCGTGGCGCTCTGGCAAATACGCTTAAATTTGGGTAACTGCTAAGTAGCGCCAAATATGAAGTTTGCAACGAAAAACGAAACCGAAATCGCTCGAAACTGGCTGAAAGTTCCAGGTACACTTGGTACACATGCAGGGTACCTTCCACCACTGCATTGTTAAAATCGGTTCTAATTTCCAGTTGAGGGACACTCAGATTTTTATGGTGTTTTTGGCGAGTTGAGGAGCCTGCGTTTTATCGGAGGGGGGCATGGCTGCTGCGGCTGACAGAAAATGATGCAACTCGTAGTTACGCTACATTACCATCAAATTTTCTTTATCAAAAGGCTCCCAGCAAGTCAAATACCAAATTATGTCGTCCGCTTTGCAAACCGATGGCTAATGGTGATGATTACCTGGAAATGTCACTTTTCATAAGTGAGATTTGGTTCTAACAGCAGATAGCTTTGCTCTGTTAAATCTTATTTGGGAAAGTCCCCGCGTGTCCAACAAGTGCACTTAGCATTCGAGCCCTTCTCCGGTAGTTCCGGTTTTGTTGTTGCATTGCGAAATTTATATTAGTCCTACTAAGCAGTTACACAACTTCAATTCAATTTACAATGGCGCCTTCCTCGCCCGCTACCGTTCCTCGAAAAGGCATGCTCCTCATTATTTGTCTTCACCCATGCCTTACTTCTGAGATAACAGCTCCAGCTGAAAGTCGAAAGATAACATCAAATCATCGCATATTAATCCTGGCCTGGCCATAGATTATATGTCGACCATTGACTAGACGTGTTAGCTAATAATGGCAAACGCCCATATTTCTTCCAGAAAACTATCCGAAATCGCGCATTTTGACATTTAGGTTGGGCGTCAGTGCATAAAGGGGCGCCAGGCCTGCTAACATTTTCTTATAGGGGATTAATTGTTCCAGGCACCTCATTTTTTTACTAGGATGTGTTTTTGTAATGTTTGGCAAAATGTATACTCCGAAATATTTTTAACTGTAGGAAAATTGGTATGCAAAACATCTTTACCTATTTTTCGACAATTGCACCAAAACGTTGATTTTTCTAATTCTCTAATATGCTCTTCTTGCAAAGGGCATCGAATGATCTGCATTTTGAGCTGCGGAGTATGTTTCCCAACCAATATATATGGCACAAAAAAATGTTTTTGTAGACCGCGACAATTGGTACATATTCTGCAGTAACAAATGAATTATAGTCCGTCTGCCTGCTAGCCATATCCTGAAGTCTATCCTTGACCCCAGAAGTCAACAACAGAAGTGGTCTACGCTGCGATCATCGGAATGCCGACGGCAGCTTTGGGGTTTTATTTATTTATTTATTTATTCATTTATTTATTTATTTATTTATTTATTTATTTATTTATTTATTTATTTATTTATTTATTTATTTATTTATTTATTTATTTATTTATTTATATATTTATTTATCATGGTACCCACAGCGCCAGTTTGGCATTACAGGGGGGGGGGAAAGAAGTACATATCTATCATAGAGAAAGAAAGCAGTTAATACTGAACACATGAAAATAACAATTACATTTCAGAACAAATCGCTGACACAAACCAAGAGCAAGAACCATTAATGTATGCGCAACAACAACGACAAGAAAGAAGATAAGCAAGACATAATCGTACATGTGCGAAGCAAAACATGGTTCTGGTGGCGCAAGGAAAGCGCTGAAAGAAAATGAAAACCCAAATGCGAAAATGCAAATAACACGGCTGAAGCAAATGGATCACTTGAAGACAGCGATACGGCATCACTAGGCAACCTGTTCGGACAGTCTCGAGCGTTTTGATGTTTGGGGACAGGCTTTAGTACTGGGAAGCACCGTTCCGTTCACAGAAAAACAATAACCTCTTTTCTCTAGCAGTAATGGGCTCAGAGGAGACAAATTCGATCAAACCATTTTTATAAGACACCTGTTACTAAAGACACCTGTTTTTCTATTGGCTCATTCTATTCACGACTGCATTGGCTTAAGTCGGGGAAATCGCAACTGTGCGATAGCTTTTTTATGAGTTGAATAAGGGAGCTCTCTCCTAATTGCTTGTAGTATCAACGTGACAGGGCTGATGTGCAAGATAATTTCGCGAGAAACAACCGTTATCATTGGCAGAATAGCTCAAAATGTACAAAAGCTACCAACACATAAAGATATTCATTGATGCCAGGGTTTGTATAAGAAATCCAGGAGGTCCATCACAGTGTCGCAAAGGCTGCGTGGTTAACACACCACTCAGTTGTCTTGAAGGTTGGTAGTTGGAATCCTGCAGTCGAATTTTTTGTGTGGGAGCATTCCACGTTTTTTCTTGCGGTAGATGATTTGGGGCGTGCTGACAGAGAAATCGGTAGATGATGTTTGATGACTTGAACGATGCCTACAACCTAAAGTGGTTTCGCACACACAAGAGATTTACTAAAAAAACTACACCAATAAGCAACACGAAGTTTTTTGTGAGGATTCTGCGAAGTGAATTGATTAGGAGTAATATTACTACTATACGTCTTCATCAGCCTGTTCACACCCACAGCAGCGCAAAGGGATTTCCCATAGATCTGCAATTATCCCGGTCCGGTGCTAACTACGGCAAATTTATGCCCTCAAACTTCTTGATCTCGTCTGCCTATCTAACTTTCTGCCGCCCCCTGCCACGCTGCCTTCTCTAGGGATCCACTCTGCGGCCCTTAATGACCAACCGTTATCTTGATTTCCCATTACATGCCCTACCCACGCCCATTTCTTCTTGTTAATTTCTACTAATGGTCCTTAACACGCGTTTGTTCCCTTTCCCACTAAGCTCTATTCTTGTCCCTTAATGTTACACCTATCATCTTCCGTTCCATTGCTCGCTGAGCCGGCTTCAATTTCAGTTGAACTCGTTTAGTTTCTGACCCTTAGGCGAGTACCGGTAAGATGCAGCTGTCACACCTTCTCTCCGGCACAATCGTAGGCGGCCATTCATTATCTGAAAACGCCTGCCGCATGTACTCCACTCCAGTCTTATCCTTCTAATAATCTCTGCCTCATGGTTGCGATCCGGGTTCACTACTTGGTCTAAATATTTATAATCTCTTACTAACTCCACTGCCCCGCTTATATCTCAAAACGCTGTGCGCTTCCGAGGCTATTGAGCATTACTTTTGTTTTCTGCATATTAATTTTCGGGGCCACGATTCTATTTTTCTTGTCCAGTGTGGTAATGATGCTCTGGAATTTCGAACAATTTCTGCTCTGGCAGAAATTGTTCGAGCGATTACCTTGGCAAGCACCTTGTAGACGACTGACAGTAAGCTGATCGGCCTGTAATTTTTCAAGTCATTGATGCCTACTTTTTAATGGATTAGGATGATGCCCACGTTCTTCTAAGATTCCGGAACACACACAGTCATTAGACATTGGGTATTCAGGTTTTCCAGTTTTTATAGTACAATTTGTCCGCCATCCTTCAAGAGATCTGACCCTCACCAGGTGCTTTACCTCCTTGCATTTTTGTTCAAAGCCTTCTTGACTTCTTCTGCCAGCCAATTTTTCTTTATCTCTTCCCGATAAAGATGAAAACAAAACCGCTAAACCTTTAGGCGAGAAGGCCTGTGGTTTAAATTCAATAACTGAAATGTTAGTATTCCTTTTTAATCCTCATGGCTATTTCGCATTAAGTGATTCGGTTTGGACAGTAGGTGCAGAGTATCCGCATTGACCTTACCTGACCTGCCAACTGGGTTCATTTTTGGAAGACGAGTTTTGCAGTGGCGCGTTATGCCCGAGCTCTCTAACCAAGCCGCGGATTGGACATTGCGTCTTGTCCTCAAACTATTAGGAAAACAGCCGTAGGTTGCCATTTTGGGAAAAAGCGCCGTTGTTGTAGTCTGGTCCAGGGAACGCATGTCAATGTGAAGAGTACATAGAAATTAAAGCCGTTACACTCAATGTGAGAGCTGTCGAAAGTACAGAGCAGTGATTCGCCATAATGGGTGGTGGCGCCGTTATCCGCTCACTGCTACCACCCGCCACGCTCTTCGCCGCCTTGTCTCACTCCTCTCTTGATGAATATGACATTCAAATTTCCCGCCTTCGCAGTGCTCGCGCGCCTTCTGCCTGAAACTGCGCCAGCGGGAGTTCTTTTCTTATTTTGCTTGCTTTTTCGTGTGGTGTAGCTGTTTTGCGTCATTTCAAACGCATGATTATTTTCTTTCGCGGCTAGAGCCTGTCTGCGGCATTTCGAAAGCGCCATTTTTTTCTTGCGTGGCTGGAGCCTTTCTACGTCATTTCGAAGGCGCCATTTGTTTCTTTAGCGGCCGCTTTTTTCGCTTAGTATAGTAAAACCGAACCCAACGGGCGCTCCTAAATGAACGTGGGAGCTGCCGATTATATACACAGATTTGGCCTCAATTGTACCCGCAGTTTTCTCTGTGCTAAACAACGAGGAGATGTATGAAAAGCGCCAGCGGTTCACGAGGTTCAAACGGCTATGACTATTTAAAGCGCGTGGTTTTCGAAACCTCAACGTGACTCCCTGACGACGGTACACCAACCTCTACTTGGGTCAGTTATCTCGTTGATAACGGACCCAACGGTTATGGGTCCGTTATCGGCCAGATAACGGACTTGGGTTTGTTATTCCGCCTGATCCTGGCAGTCACTTGACGTCTACTGTTAGCGAGCTACGACGACAAGGCGAGGCAATAAAGTGATGTGTCCTTAAAAAGAAACCACCTGTGGGATACGATAATATTTTAACCTGGGTCTCCGCAGTAGTAGGCCAGTGCTTTACAAACTGAGCTATTTCAGCACTTTTTTGGTGTATTACGTGGCAATGTTACGAATTTTATGCTCTTACAACGCGCACTCTATTACTATACTCCCTAATGCTATATTTGGGCGCAGCAGCAGTGCGCTGAGGCAGCACTCACTCGTGGGTTCTCTCAACGGCAGCTATGACGAGCCTCTGAGTAGGCGTCGCGAAGTGCGTCTCAGGAAGAGACCGCGAACCGCGTCTTAAACGAATGCACATCACATGCGCACAGCCCCCTCATGTGTTCGCCATTTGTCGCGCCGTCGAGTGCCTCGTGCGGGCACAGCATACTGCCCCTTCCCCTCCCACACCGCACACTTTCGGAGAGCGCTGGCTCGCGCCGCCACGGCGAACCGCCTTCTCCTCCCAATTTCGCGACACTCTCCTCTGTTGCTTTCTTCCCTCGCTCGCATTTTCTTTCTCTCTACGGTGCAGCCATCGTTCGCTCGGTCACGACAGCAGCGACGCAGCTCAGCCCATGAACCGGTAACTAAGGGCTGCGCCATAAAATGCGAAGGCTGCCGTCATTTATTTCGGCAAATCGAAGCCAAGACCGCAAGCGAAGGAGACAGGAATTTCTTTGTTCTTGTTTATTCCTTTTGTTTCTCTTTTTTTTACTCGCCTAGAACAAGGCGACAACCCTTCTCTGCAAGAAATACACGAAAGTCTTTATACGCCGTTTGTCTGCGATGAGTAGTGTCATCGCCCGCTCAGGGGACCCCTACCTTTTGTGCAATACGGCGTTGTCCGTTCGCTTGAAACCGCATGACAAATGAACCATGCTGTTACTGTGTCTGGTTACGGCTGGTTTATTGAGTTATGCGTGAACCAATAACTGACGAAAGAAAGCTTTCCCTGTATTCGCTCCTTTGGCGCGGCTTGCTAAGAATGTGCTTAAGGTCGTTGGCTTCTATAGTTAGATGACCAGTTCAGACGTGGTGCTCAGTGTGCAGTGGATTTCTGTTACAAAGGAAAATTACAAACAAATCTTTACGGCCTTAGGCTGTAAAGGAAACCCGTACAGCAGACTCAGAAAACTCTTTTCACGAAAGTTTCGTTTTTGTGCGCGATTCAAACCGCGAGCTCCAGTGTACTAGGGACTGTCGTTCTACAAACTAAGCTTACCAGACGTTAGGCCGTTTGTATATATCGCTAGAACGAATTAATCGGTAAGTCCAAGTGCTGGACGAGCGTTAGACTGCCAGTTTTTGGGGATTAAGGTGCATAGATTTTTTTCTGCAAGCTGTACAACAGTGGTTAGGGTGGATATGGAATGCCTTGCTTGACGAAAGTTATTTCGAACTTCTGAAATTGTGTGAGAGCAATTATGAGGTCACCAACAAATTAGCGCCCAAATGCCGAATGTAGTTTCTTCTTTCTGTCACCATCCTTTTCCTTTGCGTCTTTTCTTTTTTCTCTCTGTTCATATCTCTTGGCGCACACCCGCCTTCGTATCGAAACGTAAACAGGACGCCTCGAATTAAAATATTGGCCTGTAATGCTACAAAACTATACACCTTGAGTATGAGGCGCACCGTAGTGGGGGGCTCCGGGTTCATTTTGACCACGTGGTTCAGTTTAACAGGCGCCGAAATCTCAACAAACTGGCGTCGCCTCCATTTACAGAGCAGTAGCCGAGGCCGCGATCGATCCAGCGTTTTTGGGCTCAGCAGCGTGACGCCTTAACCATTGCGCCACCCCGCGTCTAGGAGAGGGTATTTAGTGCGAGCATACTTTTTTGCTCACTTAATTCCTACTTGTGTATTATCTATGTTAAAATGGCTTGTCTCGCCCTAGTTACATGTCGATAACAAGCATTTTTTAGTTTAAAGCCATGAGGCAGTCATTAGGACCACATTGAGTCAGCCAGAGCCATAGAGCTTGGGAAGTATCCAGATGCGTAATCGTCTCGCACTCAGTAGTGCCTGGATTCGATTACCACCGCCCGAATTTACCAAATGTGGCTTCCCATTTGACCTGATTGGCTTGCTTAGAAACTTGCCAAACATGTGTGGCGTCACACCGACTAATATTTCACCTGTTTTAATCCTCCACCTTTTGTATGTGTTGTTGAACATCCTTCGGTCATTTGTGGCCACCTCTTCACCACGGTTCTATATTTTTTGTCTACCGAGTTAATAATTGTTTTCGCATCAATAACATTAAAGCAGTTGAACAGGCATAGAAGCGTCCAAGTAGTAGAGAAGGGAAACCTTATTAAATAGGACGTTGCGGACTCATCCCATTCCCCAAGCAAAAATAAACACGTGAGCAAAAATACCCTCGACCGTGATACATTCCTCGACAAAGCGCCTAGTCCGCACGTACAGCCTCAGGGAGCCGGTTATTCAACCTTAACTTTGTTCCCGCAGTAAGAGGAGCGCTCGTTAGCGCTTTCTGGACGTAGACAGGATACCAAGCGAAGTTTCCGCTTTCCGAACAAAGATTTTGAAAGCGCGGCTAATGTCCAGTTTGTAACTGCTATGAATTTGTTATGGCTCCCACCAGAAACAAGACTTTAGGAACTACTTTTCAGATAGAGGCTCGGTCTGTTACGCACCCGCTTCATGACGCGGAATGCAGCAGGCGGACCGGTAAAGAATTTTGGGACGCCGTCGGAATGCTCCCCACAACGGATGAAGAGTGCTCGCGAAAGCGCACTATGCAAGCGCACGAGAGACTGCTATGAATGCGCGTAAAGGAAGTATCACGAAATAAACATTAGGAAAAGAACAACACGTCCGACGCGGGTACTGGTAAATCTGCTTAGCGCATGCGGTTGTATTTTGGGCCCACAAAAGGCATGTTTAATGGGCACAACCCATTGTAAAATGAAGCAACGCTGCATGGTAAGAAGATGAAAAAAATGTCGAGAATGAGAAACCAAAATGGGAATAAAAGGAAGTTGTAAAAAATACAGCGTGCAAAGGGGTTGAGGGAAATTTTTGGGACAGTACCAGAGGTCACACGCCTTTCTAAGAAACAAACAACAAACTGGTGGGGAGCCACAGAATGCGGGGCGTCTGCTTCGAAGCGCAGGCTTGGTTGCGGAAGTGATCTCATTGCGGATGCTGGGAGGAGGAAGCCCAGCACTTGGTAATTAAGCTGGCAAGCTGACAGCCAGAGCAGTCATGCGACAGTGAGTTATCTCTCCCGCGTTCACAAAAACAAGAAGCAGAAGATACTGGGTTCATAATTAACCTTGCCAAGCAAGCCCCATTTTCCTGTCTTCTACAGACCCCTTCGTGCGGCTATGACGGCTCGTCTCGTCTTTTTCGTTCACATAAGGAACTCCGTTTGTTGTTCCGGCGTGGTGCCTCCATTTGTCAATGTGATGACGCCATCCGGATAGGGGGGCTTTTAAAAAAAATGCCACCGAAGAACGGCTAGAAGCCTGAGGGAAAAACTGTCAAAAAAAGAACATCTTTAGAGATACGTTATCAAGTCCAAGTGAAACATTATTACGGTCACATACCTATCAGGGACAGTGTCCCACATAAACCGCTGTCTATTTATATGCGTCAGCGTTATCCTTTGTTATTTTAAGCACAAGTTGCTCTTAAGCATTAAGGAACGTGTATCTTGACCCGTGTTTTCACAGTAGCAGCCCGGTGCTCTGCCAACTGTGCTATCTCTGCATGTTACTGACACAGTAAAAAATTTTTGTTGTTCTTGTTGTTCCTCTCCTGTTGATACAAACACACTTGAGTGATTGGCCAGGAAGCGAGCGCTTAGGGACATGATGTGCCCGCTTCACAAAATTGAGAAAACTGCGAATTGGACACTTACAAGTTATAGAACATTGCGTGCCGTGTGGCCCCCAAACGTGATGGTGATGGCAAGTCGTTTGGCTCGTGCACCTCTCATATGGCTCGTGGCTCGTGCCCACGTGGCTCGTGCATACCGGTTGTACTACAGGTGTGCAGGAGCCACGCAGAATCCTCATTCTAAGGAAGCTGCGGCGTGTGCCATTCTGCTGGCTGATCTAATTTGCGCCGTAAGACAAACAACCGAAAGTGAAGTAATAGGCGAGTTCACGATGTAGCAAAAAAAAGCCGGTAGAAATAATGCGCGCCCAATCACAAAGAAACGAAAGCAAAGGGATGCGAATACGACGAAGCAGTAAACAAGTTGTGCATAAGCACCTCAAGGGTTTCGCCTTCAAAGCACGCAAGCAGATTTACGTGCCTCGAAGGTTTTCATTTAGTCGTTACCGTGGCGCCGATTTTGTCACTCGGGCAACGACAACAAATATAACAACGGTTTCTCGCAAAATCGGACTTTTGAAGGGGCCATAAAGACAACATACATGTTTGATTTATTAGGCAGACCCCTTCGCCCCGATAACAATGACACCAATTCTATCCTGAACATCGAACAAACAGAAGAGATATTAGAGAAGAGATAAAGGGAGTTAACTATATCTGAGCACAAAACAGATAAACCAGAAAGGACTCCCCAGCCACCATCCGGCAAATTTTTGGTTATGTCACAAAGTCGCCTTTCTGCCATTGGTGGCAATCAGTCTAAGCCAACGGGAAAATCACTACGGGGCGATTGTAGTGGGTCATCTCTTTTTCTTTTATCCTGTTAGTTCAGTTCAACGCTAACGCGCAGTTAGCACACTTATGCATGGGTTTTGGAGCTAGCACACATTGCGTCGCTCTTGCCCATGGTACGTGCCTGTATCAGAAATTTGACATTTAACAATTTTTTTGCTGCTTTTTTGTTAAAATCGAGTTTTTTTTAGTGGGATGGAGCTGAGTGAGTTAACAATGCATAGTGCATTGAAATCGAACGAAGTTATACATTGAAAGCTGGTTGTTAATTTGAACATCAATAATTCGAATTTATGGATAATTCGAACTGCATCATTTGGCCCGGCCAAGCCTCCACAGAAGCCTATTGTGACATTGGCGTAGGTGTCCCTGCACGAGGTGCGTCGCCTCCTTCATGTAGTGGTAGCGTGGTGGATGAGGGGCGAGCAGAGGTGCTGCCGTGGCGTTGACGACAAAAGCCGAGAGCAAACCTTAACGGGTTTCCTGCGTGGCGAGAGATGAACAGCTACGACGAAGGAACGATACCCTTCCGGGCGAGCCAACAGCACGATTCGGATCGTATCGGATCGAGCAACCGGCCGATGCGATGCCCTCGATCGACTGAAACCCGTTTGACGAGAACGCGTATTTATAACCCCAAGCGCCAAGGGTCAATCAGCTGGGATTGCTTGCTTGATTGATTTATTGATGGATTGATTGCTTGCTTGATTGATTTATTTATTTATTTATTTATTGATTGATTTATTGATTGATTGATTGATTGATTGATTGATTGATTGATTGATTGATTGATTGATTGATTGATTGATTGATTGATTGATTGATTGATTGTGGGGTTTCAAACGCCGACACAAGACATGCGATGAGACGCGCCGTAGTGTAGTTCTCCCGATTAATTTTGGCACAATAAGCCGTTTATTGTGCGCCGAAATCTCAAACACACGGGTATTTTCGCTTGTCTCCTCCATAAGAAAAGCGTTAATCAGCTTTCCAGTTGGCTCGGGCGCAGAACAGACGTGAAACAACACTCTTTCCGGGCCTCATGATTGTGGTTGTAGAGGTGCACGTTGAGTCGGCGAGAAAGGGGGAGAAGATATCTGGTCGAGCGCCGTCCTCTGGCAGTTTCAATTCTCTAAACTCGGAATAGTTTTTGAATTTTGCAAGTTCCGTGCGCCTGAGACACCGGAACGAGCATCCGCGCGGCGGAAACGTTCCGACGTGTCATAGCTTATTAGTGGAGGGAGGCTTTACCACCAAACACACGAAGCCTCCCCGCACTACAACAACTCGCAGCACGCGCAAACAGAGTAGCGGCACGCTTAATCGTATCACTATGTATTGAAAACCCCGTTAATTCGAACGCGAAGGGCCTCCGCCACAGATAATTCGAACTAGGCGCTATCTCTCTCGCAGATTGGGGCCTGACACCGGATAGATAAACGGCCCCGCTCCCTACGCACCGGGCTGCGTCGCCTCCCGAAAAGAGAAAAATACAGGTAAAGAAGTTGAATCGTGTAAAATCCATCTAAAACCTGCATAGCGGACGTTTTGAAAGGAGTTTCTTTGCGAAATACGTATATGTAGACACCAATTCAGGGTATCGGGCGTTCTGACAGATGGCATCATTTCTGGCGTAAGAAGCGTACAACCTCTCGCGGCCAGTGACCAAGACAAGATGGCGGACTAAGCACCAGTGCGACCATCGCTCGGATGTAATGTCCCGATGTAATGCTACCCGTTTATGATTCAGTCTTGAAGTACACAAATCGGATCCAGGCCTTCCGCTACATTCGCTCGTTAGGGAAAAAAAGGACTCGGTTTCGCTTTCAAGCATAAAAAGCAGGTTTCAATAGCTGCGTTTTTCAAGCATTCAATTTCTGACATACTCTGCTGCCCTACAATCGCATTGTACGGCTTTTGTGCTTCACGCTCCTTAGTATAAACTTGCTATAATACGAACTCCGGTGGCCGCCCCTTGGAGTTCGAATTAACGAACGTTTACCGTATTTTGTTGTTATGAACCCTTTACGTATTTTTCTCAACAATACTGTGTTGACAGTGTTGCGCTAAAATCACTTGCTTGTCTTGGCGCATCTCTGCGTTGATTGCCGCTCCTTCGAAGATTTTTTGAAATGAAAACACGTCGAGTTTCGCGTCATCCGCTGTCCACTATGCTGGCGTTCTTGCTTGGTGGGGCGCATAATTATTTCGCTTAAATTCTGCCTAATGGGTGACACCGTTATTTTAAGGCGCGACTTGTTACACAGATTACGCTACTGTGCGCCATTGCAAATGACAGCACTCGTGCGTACAAAACTCAATAACAATGCATCTGCCTGACCTTGTAGGTTCATATAATGCATGACTACGCTTTCTGCATAATATGGGCCAAAGCAACGCAACAGCTGCAAGAAAAGGAACTAACAGCAAAGTACTGACGTGAACATCGGTATCCTTGGGAGCACCTGAAAGTCTCTTCAACTTTAGCCACTCCAACGAGTTCTAGTTTGCACCAAAAACATGACAGCCCATTTGTCACGCGCAAAGAAAGCGCTCTTTACCACATCCCATTGTTGCCATGTAGCAAATTCTATATAGGACAGAGGGGGTCGTGTTTAATTAAGAGATTGAGGGAGCACCAAGCAGCGGTGTCTTCGCTTCCGATAGCGGGCCACCTCGCTGACCAGTATAAGCGCAGTCGGTACACGACCAGTATATGACTGATGCCACATCTGTGCTAGGATGTCAAGGCGACCAAACCTGTCGGAAATTTAACGAGACCTATCATATCTACAGGGAACCAGATGAATAGGCGAGCACGCCGTCGACTACTCTTACAAAGAAGGAGTTCGGCTTCATACAAAGGCGCTTGCGCGGTACAAGATTGGCGCTTGCTGTGTTCTGCTTAGCTAGTACCGGAAGGCGTGTTTTGGGCATCCTTCTTATTTATTTATTCAAAGTTCATTTATTCAGCAATGTAATCTCGTACACCGCGGAACTAATAAGGGCAAAAACAAAAGGCTGCTAAGAAGCAACTTGACAGGGTTTCTGCCCCTTTTTTGAGAGCGAAAGAACAGCAGAAAAATGAATACAAATGGTTGAAATTTTATTGAAATTGGATAAAAAGAGCATGCAAAAAAGAATAATGTACAAATGGCTGCACCTGAGTACAAATAGAAATGCACATAGGCTGTCATATGTACACTCGGATATACATATATAATAAGAAAGTAGAAACAAACATAAATTACATATACATACATCCAATTAAAATATTACAAATATTTGTATAATGTACCTGATCACAGTATACATGGTGCAGCGGAAGGTACTAATGAACATCCATACCAAGTGGAAGAACAAACGACCTCTGTAGTAAAACATACAGCCAGAGAAATAATATGTTCATGTAACAACCTAAAAGAAAACCTTTTAGGGGTACGAAAAAAAGAAAAAAACAAATTTCATTAGAAGAAATATTTCGGAGAGGTATCCATTCAAAAGAATATAATTGCGGTATGCATGGCCGTCACAAATTTATTAGTGGTATAAGCAAATACCCATTTCTATGACGTGCTCTTTCCATTTCCTGGAGGATATAATATTTATGTCGATATTTTTGCTTGCTAAACTATTTAAGAGACTGAGCATAAAGTACTGTAGCCTGCGAAATCCATGGTTTGTACGTGAGAAAGGATTCATTCAAGGATTTCTATGTCTGATATTATCCATAACTTCCAAAATTGGTGTAAGGTTGAACAAAGTGAGAAAGCATTTGTTATTGCAACGGACAGCCTGTTTGTATTTCATCCCATGATTATAGTTATATAAGCTCGACAGAGGCAACACCTTACATTCTGAAAAAACGTTCTGCACTGTGGGCGTCGTATGGAACCTTTGAAATATGGTGAAGCCCTTTCTTTTGCAGTAAACATAATTTAGTTATATTTGCTTGAGAGCTGGTGCCCCATACAATATGGCAGTAATTTAGGTGTGGGGTGTAAAAAGTGCGTCGTATAAAAGCAGTTTTGTTTTAGTGGGGATAACATGTCGGAGCCTGGAAAGAATACCGCAAGCCTTAGCCAAGCTTCCTCCTACGCGTTGAACGCGTGTATCCCAAAATAAATGTTCATTGAAGGTTACTCCCAGGGTTTTGACTTCTTTTACAACCTCTACGTTCTCGGATCGAAGGATTCAAGGGTCCGAAGTAAAATTTTAAGTTAAGATTTGTTAAGTTAAGTTAAGCCCAGCTTGTTACTCTTCTGCAGGGAAATTGGAGGTAATGGCTAGTAGCTGGGGTGTGGCAATCAGGGCAGTTGCACGTTAAATGGCTGAGGGAGATGTGAGACAGGATGGTGCCGTTGTAGTGTGCATTTGTTTGTAGACATTGCCAGATGCGCGATTCTTCGTTGTTAAAGGGGTCCTGAAATGCCTTCCGCCGATGCATGGATGTACATGTAACCAAATAAAGCAATGTATTAGCAATCTCCTCCTGCAATAATTTTGTTAAAGCGATGAGTATTAGCTGAGAAATCGTAAATCAAAAACCGCGAATTATCGTCGCGCCGTATTTCCTCCTCCTTTCAACTGTTTCTTCGCTGTTGGCCTCCCCTCCCATGATGCTCCGCTCCTCAGCGGTGACGTACTTCCGCTATTGCGCTCCCACAGACTGCCGTCTGCTACGGGCCAGCTCTTTCGGCTTTTTCATCTCTGTAGACACCATGGAGACAGGCTGGAAAAGCGAACGAATGACCTGGCCGCATGTGTGCGGCCTGGCCTTGCCCTTTCGCGGTGTACGTAGCTGCAGGGCTGTAGTTGGTATCGGCGGCGAACTCGCAGCCGCGTGGGGAGAATCGTGCGCTCGTTCCCTTTGGTGCACCGCGCACTGTTTATCCAAAAAGCGCGGTCTCAGATGTGGCCCCGCTGGTGCCGGGTGTTATTTTTCGGTGGTTGTAATTCCTACTACCGGCGGCATGTGAAAAAAGACATTTTCAACCGACACAGAACCCGTGCACAAAACGCGCCGGATCGGATCGCTTTATCAGCGGCGATGAACGTGAAGGCGAAGAGCAAACCAACGCTGCACTCGATCAGCGAGAACCCGTGTTCTGACAAGCTGCACCCATGTGTTGCATTCAACACTGACGGGAAAGCTTTTGTTTGCATTTGTTTGGATAGTCGTAAAATGTCCAAACACTCCGGCACTCCGCTAGCAGATCAGCCGGCGAGACATTTCGGAAAACATTTGACAGATGGCGCCGTATGCATTAGTGTGTCGCTACGCAAAACTGATGAGACGCTCTACTAAAACTCCCATCGCGGTGTCACGTAGCGGGACGCAAAAATTTAGCGTTTAGCGTATGCAAAGGCCACAAACGCTGTACTAAAACTCTATTAGCAGCAAAATAGCGTGCGTATGTGAAACCGCTTGCGTTTACAAAGCTACACGCCGAGCGCGTACGTTTCAAACCTAGTGACATCGTTTAAATACATTGGCAAGCACAGTGTAACGTAGTCTGATATCAACCGTATGCTCAGGCGACAAGCAAGAGCTTGTTTTATGTGGGGCGAAGATTGCGCATAAAGGCCCGTTCGCACTTGCGACGAAAGCGAGTGAGAGTGGCAGGAATTCCGTCGCTTTGTCGCGCGACGATCGTTTTTGTCGAATGGTCGGGACAAATTTTGGTTGCGCGACAGAATTCCCGTCGCTTTCGCTCGCTTTCGTCGCAAGCGGGAATGGAAAGTTCTGCCGTTGCCGTCTGCTACGCAGCTCGGAGGTAACCGCGCGATCTGCTCGGGCCGGATGAACGCGCACACTCCCGCATGGCAGCGCTCCAAGCGGCAGACGGCCGCGTACATCGCTCCCGGCGCCCGCCTGGAGCCCGCCCTCGGCACACTAGCCAGTATATTTCAGGCACTATAATGGAGGAAAGATTTTTTGCTTCCGATGAACCTAGTCTTTGCGCCTGTGTTTTTTAATACGTGAAGTGGTTAGCACATCGTCCTCACGCAGCTCTGTATCGTCGTAGCATCGCTGATTGTCCGAACGAAGCTTGCAGCTAAGCCAATGCAGCGACCGAAGCTGGGTGTGTGTGTGTGCATCGCCTCCTGTGTGTTGTGGACGCGTTCGTTTCGCGATGAAATGCGACATTGTACTTCTGCGGGTGGATAGTGCTTCCCATGGTCTGGATTATCTTTCTCGAACGACGTACCACTCAACCTCGCATGGGGTATGTGCAGTGTGCCTGGCTAAAAGCCTTCTCGCTTGCGCGCCAGAGTTGTGACTTGCTGCTCGTCCCCGCAAACCGGGTGTGAGGTGAGTGCCGTATTTACGACGGGCAGGAGGAGGCAACTCATCGTCTGTCAATCGCGGTTCAGACTTGCAACGCATGTTGTGACGTTGCGTTCGTTCGAAACGCATCTGTGGATTGTTTTGAAGTTGAATAAAATGTACGCGTCAAACCCGGGCATTCGGCTCAGGGCGTTCTCTGCGATTGCACCAAAGAAGTGCCACGGGACTTTCTTTATGGTACGTACTCACGTAAGATAAAATCCACGTCGTGTTATGGCCGTGTTGCATTCAATACAAACGGTTAAGCGTTTGTTTACACTTGTTTCGTTTGTCGTAAAATGTCAAAGCACTCCGGCACTCCGCTGGCAGATCAGCCGGCGAGCCGACGCTGAGCAGACGACTCATCTCTTTGCCGGAAGTGCGTGAAAAAGCCGCCCAATAGCAGGATGTCTAGCTCATGACGAACATCTGGGAATCGATGATGTAGACATGTGAAGATGGCGGCGTCCAAAAACACGAAGGAAAGGGTGAGAAAAAAGCGACAAACTTTGCAACAAAAGTGTGAGCTTTCCGCTGCGCGTAAAAGAGTAATACTTGGCACAGGTGACGTTGGCGACCCAATCTAGCGATTGCGCTAGTTCATTTAGTGTGCTCAAAATGCCTTTCAGGGCCCCTTTAAGGGCAGGGTGTGCAAGAGGTTATTCCCGTAGGGTGTTGCGGAAGGGCGATAAGCTATCGAAGTGAGCGGATAGTATTGGGTGTAGCGTGTCTGTCATGGGGTCCAAGACGTCCAGCCTAATCGGGAGTGCCCGGTAGTGGAGTTCGCCGCCGCACGGGCTGTTTGGTCTCGGGGAAGGGAGGCGAGACCTGGGGTCTAGGCGATGGGGATGTTACGAGGGATGCGAGGGCTTGTAGAAGCTTGAGGGCAGGTGAGAGGCTTGCTGCGAGTCGGTGATCATAGTGAGGTTGTCAGACGTTGCTCTAAGCGCTGCGAGGGCTATTGCCACGGCTTCCGCTGCAGATGGAGATAGGTGGTTGTATGTCGCTACGGTGCAGATGGTTCCGTAGGTGTCGGCGACCGCTATGGGTCTATGGGAAGGTGAGTGGGCGATGTCGGTTTAGCGGATGTCGTTGGACGATGAGTATTTCTTGTGCAGGTAGGTAACCCGGACGTTGCGACGTCCACTGTACAACTGGGGATGCCTATGTCTTGGGATTGAGTGAAAAAATATCACTCGTACACAAGGGGATAATTAACAAGAAACACAATTAGAATTGTGAGATACCCGCCGTCGAATGCCTCGTGACGAAGACCGCCGATGGTGCCACGCGACCGAGCCCAACGCAATGGTCCGCTCCACGCCACTCGCATATAAAGGGCTTGGTTGGGATTTGTCTAGAGTTGGCTTGTGGTTGGTCAAGGGTAGTGCACAGGAATTTCACAACGGAGTGGGTTAAGGTTTCACAGGTTTGTACAAGCTTCGCGTGTACCCGTGTTCCCTATTCGGGAGCGGTTGGTTAGTTTTTCTGCCTTTCTTCGGCCTCTTCTGCTTTCGTTGAAATCAGGCCATCATATACGCCTCCGACCGAGTCTAACAATGATGCGTCACTGCCATTCACGCTAGATCTGATACAGAATGAAAATGTGGCGCACGTACGTCGGAACAAGGGTGCGAAAGGGGCGGCAAACATAAACCCTTCAGCGTAGACAAGAGTCGGTCAGCTGCGATGTATAAAGCTGCTTCCAGACTGCGAGACAGGGTGGGCGCTGATTTGTGTCGCCACAGGGGCATTCCGGATAGGCTCGCACCGGAAGTTCCGGTCGGGCCACAGCAGGGGGAGCGGAAGCGGACCCAATCCATAGAGCCGCATGCTAGCCGCACAAAGCTCCAAGTCTCCTGTAACCATCTTTGCTTTGGATATATCTCTCCCGCCGCCGTCTGCATGCGCGTGACTCAAATGTTGGCCGTCGTCAATGATTCAGCAGATGTCGAGGAACGCTTTTTTAGGCGATAGCGAAAGAGTGCAAGGTTTCAGCCATCGGAGGGGACCAGTGAGGGGCGGCATTTTCAGAGTAAAAAGAACAGTGTCCTAAAGTCGTAAACCTACAGTGAAGATATACGACTGCGTGTCTCTCTAAAATAAATGACGCGCACGTTTTCTTGGTGTTTCGCATGAAGGATAATTAATATGAATATTTGTAGCCCAATAAAAGTACTTAAAGTTTAATTTCAAGCCTGGCTGCTCGTAATGGGGCACGCTCTATACAGTATTTCCTATATTCTGCATAACATATAATAGACCACGAACACGACAGGTTCAACTAAGTGACTAAATATGTAATCGTGGTGGAGCAGTAGACGTTCGTTCGTTCCTCCCAGGTACGGCTTCTCGTCCCATCCGTATTCTTCTGTCTCTGAGCGAAACAGGACAAAAAATTCATGCTCGCTCTTAGGTTTCCAGATAGATGAAATTGGGCGTGTTTGAGATGTCATAAGAAAGCCACACTCTTCCACACAGTATGGAACTTCCCGGCCATTTGACAGACCAAGAACAATACGCTTCCATCTTTACAAACATGGAAGGCGACCCTGGTCAGCGAGGCCTTTAAACACCGGCGCAAGCTGGTCCACAGGGCCTGCCCTAGGGCACACCCTTATGGGTCCCTAGACCGAGGACTCCACCCAAGTATCCCCTTTAATCCCCTCCACAACCTCATTAAAGTTTTACTTACTGAACTAGACTGACTTATACCTCATATTCTGGCTGGAAATAAGCACCTATGAGGCATCAGCTTTGACTTCCTAAATCAAATCTTTGACTTTGTTTTGGAAGGAAAATGACCAGAACGTTCGAAGTCTGCCTAAGAACGGAAGGAAACATGAAAAATTACGCAATAATGATTAAGTTCAATTCGATTATGCTGTGGAGCATCTACATACAGAAAACGCAATTATTCCCTTTGCTTTTCGCGTAACCTCGTGGAAAGCATCCCGTTGACCTAAACTGATATTGGCAAGGTACTTTAGGCTCTCGGCGAGCCGTTTCCCTTGAACGATTTTTCAACGGAATTGACTGACCTGAAAGAGTCGATATTGTCCAAACTCGCGTTCATTGCGCTTCCATAGCTGGTGTAAACATGTTTAATTATATTTCCCGCAGGTAATGATCGCGTCCCAATTTAAAGAAAAGAAAGAAAAAAGAAAAGATGCTGTGGCCGCCGGTAAATTGTTTTGTTCATAAATCACTGTCTAACACAGCGTAACCCGTATTTTTTTCGCTGTCTGTTCTCGCTCTCTTCTTTTCGCTCTCTTCTGTTGGCAAAGCACAAATCTCAAATCTAATTTTTTCTCACAATATTGCAAGTAAAAAACGTGAATTCTTCGCTACGCAAAGAATAACTTAGGTAGGACGATTCCTGAGATATGAAGAATGTCCAACCGACGATAACGTCGGATGCGGAGCATGTTATTGGAACCGTAAGTGAAATTTTCTAGAATGCTAATTTTGGACATCGTCCAATCCCAACTCAACTCAAGTACGCGTCGCTGCTGTTAGTTGTTTCGTCCGCCGCAAATGTCCCACGGTATACTTTCTTCTGTCAGGCTAAAAGCTAAATACTGCTTTACCGAACGAATAAGCGATGAAAAGTCTGTTTATTCGATCCATTCTATGCAATGCCAACAAAAGCATAAGTTTTACTACTTCCCTTCAATGTAAAAATAAGGCACATGACGTGAACGATGTCATTCGGGAGGAGCGAATGGGAAGGGGGGGGGGGGTGATCAGTGACGTCGGTAACATGGTGAAAGACCTGGGCAAGAGCAGCACGTCGAGAGACCGGCCGAACAGAACCAGAAGGTAAGTGATCCTGACAATGTCGGCGATCCTACTGAGACTTACGGACCGCCTGCGTAACACAAATATTTCCCAAACCAACTGACAGGCCACACCAACATTTCCAATGTGCGTGCAGCTCCATCCCCCGTAGGCAAACGGCTTTCAAGCAAATACCTCCCGCGGGGTCTTTGTGGGTGGCTAAGGCATATTGCTGCTTGGCCAGAGAACGCGGGTTCCATCCCGGTCGCGGGGGCTGCTTTGTTTATGGAGCTGAAAAGCGAAAACGCCCGCTTGTCGATATTTCGGCGCACGTTATAAATTCACTGGTGGTCAAAATTAATCCGGTGCCCACCACTATAGGACTCGCCTCTTAGCTTCGGTGCATTAAAACCCACAATCGATCAATATCTCGGGCAAATAGAAGATAGAACGGGAAGCAACCGGCAGTACCGTGTCGCGAAACCGTATACGCTAATCTCACGTGAGGCAGCCTAGCATCACGCTACACGTACATAGCTAGCATATCATTTAGCGTGTGGTTTACACCTTTTCAAAGTCCTTTGTAGTTTGTGATAACGAGCAGTGGTCATTTTAGGCCGGTTTGAACGGGATCGAAGATATTCGATAACCCGAGAGATGCACGAATGACCGCGATCCGTAAGTGACTGCCAGCACTTTACGTAGAAGATTCCCCATGGATTTCTACAAACATTAGTTGCTGCCCCCCCCCCCCCCCCCCCCGATAGATTACCTTGTGGCCTTTAAAGATTATAATAAATGAAATGAAACGGTATTCTTGCAAAATTGAAATGGCCGTAGTATTTTCCAGCTTTCGTTTGAGTGATTGCCTTGTTTCCTTTTGAATGAAACCTGTTGTATTTCTATTCTTTGTTTTGTCCTTTCCACCTTCCCCTTCCCTTTCACTGCGATGTTGGTGTGGCGCTATGAGGACAAAAATAAATGGAAATGAAGTGTTAGGTAATCCGGTTGGTAAAAATTACGGCGTTCATTGTACACCGGCAGCAGACAAAATTGCCGGTGGTTGAAACACTAACGCGACAAGGTAATTCAGTCGAAATCTTTCTGGGTTGGATTCGAAGCGGACACATCCAGATTTGTAGCCTCGCCCGCATACCCAAACCACGAGTGGTAGGTGAATCTTGCTGAAAAAACATGGGCCTAGTGAATGCATTGCGGCCGTCAGCTTCGAAGCGTGGTTTATAGATGTGTACTGAAGCATACATAAGTAATTTTATCCTGCAAATCATGGACGTCGCAATTAGGTACGTGGCGAAGTACTTTTCGCAAATATCCACTTTGCTTAGTGATGACAACTGGGATATGTGCTTAGTCATATCTACCGAGGAAAGGAGACTCAAAGGAATAAGGGTAAAGGCGGACGTCGTGAATTGTGGAAGCCATCCTTAAGCTACATCCAGTTGAAATCCGTTAGGAATATTGCGTGTCCAGTACAGCTGCTGTGTTGCTGCCGATTTCATGTTTGCCTTTCAGTTGCACTAGCGTTTTGAGGTTGGCCTTACACGATATAATGGACGCAATTATGTTGTATCATATTGCTTTTAAAGTCGGTACTCCGAGGGAAATTGCTCATCCGTTTGTGATTGTTTCAATGTTGACCAATCTGAGAACAGCCTAGATTTTGGGCATGTGTTTGGTGATTTACGAGATCACCCGGGCTCTCCCATACATGGCTTCTGCGGTGGCTTCGTTCTCTCCGGCTCTCCTGGCTGCGCCAAGCGCTACGCAGAACCTTGTAATCTGCGTCAACTGTGGTTTTAACAAACCAGAGTTGAAAGCCGGGAGCCAGCGTGAGGCCCCTCTCTGCCAAGAGGGCGACGTTGAGAGCGGTCTGCCAAACTGAGTTGGGAGACTGCAGCGAACCCGGCAACAGTGGCCCTCGACCCGCGAAGACTGGGACAATCGACTTAAACGTGGACAAAAAACAAGTAAGCTGGGCACAACGGCTATATCCCGCAGCACTGACCACAACCCCTCCACCCAATATAAATCTTGTCTACCATACCAAGTCAGACTGTCGTAGACTTCTGCCCAACTGCTAAAGCATGTTGAAGCAAAAATCAGTCATATCACCTCTCCAGTCGCGTAATGACACATTAGACCTCAATTATTAGGATACCGTGACAGAAAAACGCGGGAGACTTAACCCACAGCCGCCGCCCTTGAATTCCGCACCTTCTCTTACGCCACAAGTACGCCAGGCCGCAGAGGCTGAACACCAATCTGACAACCCCTCGTGGCTCCAGTCCATGTTAAGAAAGCTTGATGCCAAATTGGCTCCTTAAATCACAAAACTCAGTACCTCAGGCACGACAAAATTCCGACGCAAGAAATAAATTCGCTCCGTACCGAGCACCTAGGCTTCCACAAAGGTGTAATGCCTGTATCTGCCATGTTCAGCTATCTGGACGCCTGACTGAATGCTTGATGCCCGGGTCCACCCATCAACATAGACCTGAAAGCACGGGCTCTCGCTCCCACCGCCGATCCTCCTTTTATGTACGGTCTATCACAGCCAAAGCCCCCCACTAATCCCTCAGTTGCCACGACCCAGCTTAACAGACGCCACTGCACTTCTCCGACGGACCTGTCGAGGCTTTAAGAACGAAGCAAGCACTCTGCAACAATATCTGAGCACTATCGACGCCAGCCTCATAGTATCGCTGCCTCTAAAACGAATGGCCTCCCCAAGCTTTCCTGCTTTTTCACTTATGAAGACCACTCTGAACAAGTCACAGCCACCGTCATCCGAAATTATATAGCCTTTGCACAGCCCACCCCGCCACAAAAAGGGTGCGCACGCACAATATTAGAAATGCCATTCCATCGACCTAACTAAAATCCAATCTCTTCATGCTTTACATCTACTTCCGGCCCTATACCACAAAATCTGACCTTCAGTCGAAGATACAGGATGCTATCGCCATAGCTGGCTCCCATCTGGTAGTTATTCTAGGTGACTTCAATGCCCACCATCAACTTTGGGGCTACACGTGCACCACAAAGGAAGCCCGGCAAGCTGCCCCGACCATTGAGCAACTTTATCTCACCCTCCTGAACGACCCAAACACTCAGACCCGAACAGGCACCAGTACTCGACGGGACATAACTCCCGACGTGTGTTTGTTGGAGGGCCAGCTGGACGCCACGTAATCATGCACGCACACTAGCTTAGGCTCAGACCACGACATCATTCGCCTCTACTTGTGTAACCGGGACTACAAGGCACAATTAGGAAAACCTCGGGTACGAGCTGGTATAATTTCCGGGAAGCCCTGTGCAACCACTCGCCAATCCAAGATCAGTCCTACACTGCATAAACAGACAACCTTCTTCAGACAAAGCAAGCCCATACATGAACTGGAACCACGACTTAGTAGAGCGTAGTGAAGGGCCAGTGCAGCGTGGTGGCCAATCCGCCGAAGCGTCGCTGTAGCGCTTGCCGAAGAGAAAGGGCAAGCAGGAAAGAAGGGGAAGAAGAAGGAGTTCGGAAGCGGCCGGCCAAGACGACAGTTGAACGGCACACTCGCGGTGTAGGCCCGAGGTCCGTCACCGGCACTGCCTTCCAATTTAACATCCGTCGCGGTGGCCAGATCACAGCTCTGGATGCCGCCTGGAGAAGCCGGTGTCAGGCCCACGAGTGAGCGGTGCCACCGGTTACGCAGAGCACGGGCAGGCAGGCCTCGTTTCGGGCCTAAGGTCTCTTCTCCCGCCGCTAGTCATCCGAACCGCCACATTCTTAGCCGTGGGACCATGACGCCAGTTTGAAGCTTCTCGGCGCACGCAGCTCGTCAGCTCTGCGGACAGACTGCCACATCGCATGGACTCATCGAAGGCACCGGGCCGTCTCTCCTAGACTCTTCCCGACCGTTCCAGCACCAGAGGACTGCAGTTGGCCAGTTGCTCGCTAATCCTTTCTGTGTCCTGTATATAGAGTTATTTCCACTTGCCACCCTGGCCGCTGGATTGTGTTTGGGATATGACGCGTGTGTTCTCTCCGCGCGATCCTGCCCATTCCTTCATAACACAGACCCCTTTTTGTGGATGCCAGGTTCTCCAGCGTTGGGAAGAATGCCATATCCTTACCACTAGATGGAAACACCAGCGCACAATCGGAAGCTCCAGAGGTGGCTTTTTCTTCTCACTCAACAGGCAGCATAGTAGGCACAGTGATTAAAGCAAAGAAAATTGGCTACAGCTTTACGACAGCCTTCAGGGCACTCTTACCTCCCGCAAAGCTTGAAACATACCTCGGTATCCAATTGACCCCCGAAAAAGCACGCGGGAATCAATTCGACACATGACCCGTATCCTTATGCTTATACCGGCACTGGGCAACACCTCAGTCAAAACTTAACGGCTACATTCCTCCCAATAGAGAGTCTCTCCAACCCACCGCCCTACTCTTGTACCGCGAACGCAGATCTAGACGGAGACAGCCAACTTTTTGAACTAGAAGCAGCCCTGACTAAATGTAAAAAAAGAAGTTCTCCGGGTCCTCACCAAGTCACCTGTAAGCACTTGACAAATTTAGGTGCGGATGAGCGTACTATCCTGCTTGAACACCTCAATGATTTTCAAAAGTCTGGCCGCCTACCTATTCAGTGGAAAACGACCAAAGTCCGCTTCATTTCTACGGTGGTCTAATCCCCATTAGTAGACCATCTTGGCCGTACTTTCCTTCCTTCTTGTGCATGGAAGCTACTTGAACGCATTACACTCAAAAGGATGCAACCATAGCTAGAAGACACCAGCCAAATACTCAGTACGATGTTTGGCGTTCTACAACATTTATGCATCCAAGATATTAAGTTGCGACTTAAGGAAGAGGCAATCGCACCTGCCACTCGCCACCCCCCTCAAGCCATTCTGGTCCTCGACCTAAAATGGGCTTCCGACAACGTGGCCCCCGCAACGATTCTCTCCCGCCTTAATAATAGTGCCTCTTGCAACCGTATTTTTTCCTACATTTCGGTCTTCCTCACAGGCCAGCCGTACTCAAAATTGGAGATAAACCATCCTAACCAGTCTCTCTTGGCAGTCACAGTACACGCCAAAGCTTGGTATTATCTCCGCTCCTCTCTTCAATACCGCTTTTCGCGATCTACCAGGACGGCTAGATGAAATACCGAATCCTCACCACGCATTGCCTGCAGACTACATCACCCTCTGAACTGACACCGGCTCTCTCGGAAGGCCGCAGGACACACTGCAACGTTAGGCCACAGCAGTCAATCATTACGCCCCGGCTTATGGCTTTCATTGTTTACTGCAGAAGTGAAAACTAAGCCTTATCCAAAAACACCCTCCACGACATCACGCCGAGCCCATCGAAATATCCCTGGACGGCCATTCAATAAAACCTAGCTGGTCCCACAAGATATTGGGCCTTGCTATACAACTCAATAACAAAAATGACTGCCATGTTCAAACGCCGTAATATGCCCGGTCCAATCGTGCGCACGATTAGGCGGCTCACAAGCCGGCATCAAGGCATGAAAGAAAAGCGCACACTTAAAAAAATGAAGTTTTAGTGACATCTCGCCTCAATTATGTCGCCCTGTACTTGGCCCTAAACAAATCTGACACTGAATGAAGCACGGAACCGGATCGTTCAATTAAACAAGCCCTCTGGTTCCCACGAGCACCTCGACAATTACGCTTCTTGAAATGGGCATTCACAACACGAACCAGGAACTCACTGAAAGTCATCTAGTAAGTCGACGCCTTCGCTTGACACGCAGTCAAGCTGAATGCTTCGTTCTTTAATCGGTCAACATTGCCTGTGTAGAACAAACCCACCTAGCCCCTCTGTCACACGAGGGGCGTAAACATATTTCGATGAGACCTCTCCCCCAGAATATGAAGCCAGACCTCCATCCCGAACGCAGGACCGCCCGCAGCCAAGCCCACGAACGAATATATATGGCAATCGTTCTGACGTGTCCCACACCGATGCGGCGAGCTACGCCGACAACAAAACCATGGTGGCAGTGACAACTCCAGAAACCTTAACTGCATGGGCTTGCATACGGATGACCTCCTCTCGAGACGCCGAACAATTTGTCATTGCCTTAGCCCTCATCCAATGCTCCAGCAAAGTCATCATCACTGACTCTCAAGCAGCCAGCCGCAGTTTCCTGTCAGGGAGGGTGGCACCAGCGACACTTCGGGTACTTCAACACTACCGTCCACCTCATAGAGTGGCGATAGTGTGGACACCTGCCCATGCCTGCGTAAGCGGCAACAACTTCGCCCACCAACAGGCTTGCGAATTGGCCCAATAAGCCCCATAGGTCACCGACCCCATTTATCAGCTACCATGACATTACTCAATTTCACCGGACCACTAGATAAAAATCCCCATGCACTCACCCACCCCTTACCAAAGCTCCGTAATCCGACAATTGCAAACAGGGACGTACGTACCCCCAGTCAAATGAATTTGTTGTTTCCTACACAGTACGCAGCTTAATGCAAATTTTGTTTACAGCTAGGTACCCTTAAACATAAAATTGTGGAATGTGTTCACAACCCAGCCCTACCACCCCTCTCCCCCTTTCCTCTATTGAGCTTTGGGAGGCACTGTTGACCAGCTGTCAACTCGAGGACTAAATTCTCCGGCTAACAATGGCCACGATGGCTAGCGCAACGCATGGTTGCCCGGAGTAGTCTTCTACTGCCGCTTTCGAGCTGAATAATCTATTTTTTCTCTCTCTCGATGGTGCGTTTGTGAGAAATAAAACTTACAGAAATTAATAATTGATTGAGTGACTGACTCATTGCTTCATTGACTGACTCAGTAATTGAATAAATAATCAACTCATTATTCGATTGATCGATGAATTGCCTGCTTCATTGATTGATTGATTGATTGATTGATTGATTGATTGATTGATTGATTGATTGATTGATTGATTGATTGATTGATTGATTGATTGACCCGTTGTCAGGCGCTACAGACACTCCCTCTTAATGTTTTGCTTTGCGCTAAAACACAAAGGTACGGCTGTGATGGCGGCGTTGGTGTGACGTGTTGAGCACCGTGTTCCGGACAGAAAAGCCTTTCGTCTTTTCGCAACCGACAACGTTCCCCAGAATCGTCTCTTGTCGATTCCCTACAACACCGTACAAAACGATCAGTGGCCGATGTCCTGTTTGCAGAACGCAGTAGACAGCGAATATGTAGTCCAATTAATTTCAGCGCTTTCTCAAATGCAAATGGCAAGCAATTCAGTCGTACAAAAACCAAGTGCTAACAAGCCCTACGGACACTGTTAATTTGCACTAACTTACTACAAGTAGTCCTGACATGCAAACTTAGCGGTGTTTTGTAAGATCCTTTCCTATCAGACCAAGTCAGAACGGCGTGTCGGGGCAGAACTCCTCGCAGGTGTATAAAAGTTGACTGTGAAAGAGAATTTACTTTCTTTTTTTTTTACAGATTCACCAGCACTATAAAAAGTCGCGCAGCCACAGAAACATAGGGTCATTTATTTATTTATTTATTTATTTATTTATTTATTTATTTATTTATTTATTTATTTATTTATTTATTTATTTATTTATTTATTTATTTATTTATTTATTTATTTATTTATTTATTTATTTATTTATTTATTTAGGGTACTTTCGTGTTTGTTCTTCTTGGGTGTTTGTTGGTTCGCGATGGCGCACATGTGTATGCATGCATTGAGCGTAGAGCCTGCGTGTATACATTTGAGTGCGTACATACACGCATCCTATGTAAACATGCAAGTGCATTTATATACACGATGCGTGTATATACTGGAGCAAATAGGTTGTTTACACAACGTGCTCACATACATGCTTGTGTGCAAATGTACGTGCACACAACGGTCGCGTGCGTGCATCCATGTGCGCACACGTGCTCAGGGCTGTTACGTAGTATGCAATATGGGCCGTATGCTTCGATTTCACTGAGGCTCTGTTGCAGCAGTTGGAGGTGCGACATCGTGAGAGCAGTCTAATCATCACTGGCCTTTCAAAACAAGCCAAACTCGAAGAGCTATACAAGCACACCAAACTCCCACCTCTCACAGAAAATATTTTAACTCGTCAGGAAGGCCATGACTTCCGACGAGCATCCACTCTCGTCGGCCATGCGCTACTTGCGCTACTGCCACAATGCGCGGCACCACAACATCCCATCCCTCTCCCGCTTCAACCATGGGGCGACTTCATCGTCGTTAACCTAAACCCACTCCCAGTCACCGGTCCTACGCTTTGCCATTCCAACAAACACAGACGCACAGCTCAAATGACCGAGCGGTTTCCACATAACGCTGCTTATACCGACGCCACTTGGGACCCAATCACGAATACTGCCGGATTCGCGGCCATGCATTCGACATTTCATGCCACCTGTCAACACGAATACCCAACAGCGCCTTCGTCTAGCCACCTCCAACTCGAAGCGATATCACTGGCTGTCCGACAACTTCAAACAACTTCAACTTCACTGGCCTTCACAGCCAGCCAGGAACTTTCACTGGCCTTCAGAACTATCTTCACAGCCAGCCAGGAGGCATTCCGCGCATTGCGCGAAGTGCCTTATCAGAATTCCATCTGTGCGTTCATCAAGATGCTTACCCGGAGGCAACATTGTACAACAGGACTACAAATTTGGGCAGACTGGGTGGCAGGGCACTGCGTTAACTCCTTCAAGGAGGCCGCGCGCGCCTTGGTGAGCGATGTTCTTTCCACCCGCTCACATCCAGTTGTGCCTCATCACGGCCCCAACTTGGACCCCTTTGAAGCCCGTGCCACCTAGCAGCGATGTGCTAGAGCTCGAATCCACAGCCACATCCCTCCCAATGACTACCTGTTACCTGCAGGACTGCCACGTGGCCTTCAAGTTCTGATGCACAATGCTCGCGCTAGGTCGGCGCTTACAGAGGACAACCTTTTCAAGTGGCGTTCTTAGATACCAAAGGAAGGGCGGCGACGTGTTCTCCCAGTCACTACCGCAAGCAGTTCACCTCCGCCGGCCATGACACCACCCACGTGCGTGACGAGCTCTTTAGGAGCCACACTGACCATTGAACATCTCCTTTGGAAGTGGCCAGGACTGCACGCGGAGCGCACCTCTCGCAAACACGGAAGCATTACGTGTTTGACAGACTGGCTCTACCGACCCGCAGCCACAGCCAAACAGGTGTTTGCCCCCTTTTTGGGACTTCGCTCTCGCCGCTGGCGTCTATCTGAGAATGTAAAGTTATCCCGAATTAATTGACACCACCCTCCCCACCACCCGCCCTCACATAGGCCGAGTCGCCATCCTTGTGTAAATAAATTTTCAGTTATTTATTTATTTATTTATTTATTTATTTATTTATTTATTTATTTATTTATTGTCCCTTCAGGACACGAGGCATTATAGAGGGGAGTGGGTTAAACCCAAAGAAGTATAACACAGTGCAGTGAGCATAATGATCCCTAAATTCCCACGAAGGTTGTCGATACGATCAACTATGCCACGGGGAAGGTGGCATATAGTTGATATAATGATTGGAAACCAGCAACGTGGTATGATTTCTTCTTATGTGCCACGCCAGTAACAATCCTGATGACTTTAGTTTTAGGGGCGAAGCTCCTTAAGGCGTGGGTCTGTCCATCCTCGACGTATGTATGTAGCCACATCTAGTTTAGTTCTTGGATTGTTTACTAGATGGCGTGGCTACCTCTAGTTTAGTTCTTGGATTGTTTACTAGATGGCGGGGAGCGTTGTAATAAAATCCGTTCGCTGTTGGCGCGCGCTCGGAGTCGCCCGATGGATAAGGCTGCAGATGTGCGAGCCCGCGAGGCAGAAGCGCTCCGTGAAGCTGCGCGACGCCGCCGCCAAGATCCTGCCGTACGAGAGCGGGAGGCCGAAGCGTGTCGTCTGGCTGCGCGACGACGCCGCCAAGATCCCAGCGTTCGAGAACGAGAGGCCCAAGCGTGACGGCAACGGCGCGAGGACCCTGCCGTACGCGAAGCGGCACGGCTGCGGCGCGAAGAGGATCTCCAAAACGTCAGAGAACGGGAAGCGGCGAGAAAGCGCGCGTATCGGCAGGCAGACCCCGATGCAGTGAGAGCTCGTGAGGCGTCTGCAAAACGCATCAGGCGAGCTCAGCCCCAAGGTGCCGACGCGCGGTTTAAGCGAGACTTTCTAGACGTTACGTTCGGACACAGATGTAGTGGGCGAACTTTCACTGAAGAGTCACGGTTTTACCGATGATTTCCCCTCAGGAGCTTCGCCCACTCATCATCATTCACCCCGTGGATATGCTGTGAATTTTTTGAAGTGTAGAACGAAATTTTTGCATCTAGGTTCGCACGCAGGCACACAAGGAAGAATTTGATTAGTACATCTGCTTCGCACAGCGCAATGAATTCAGAGACTTCAAATGCAACTGTTTGGAACAGTACGATTTGCTAGGCTGTCGTAGACACTAACACCTCCTCAACTTAACTGGCGCAGTGGCGCTTTATTCAATGGCTTCGAAATAACCCTCGCATTGGTGGTGGCAAGTACTGCCGCCATTTTGGCACTCGTCTATACGCGTGTGTTTGCATGATAAGAACTAGGAGCAATGCGGGTGGAAACCAAACGACCAATTTTATAGGGTCCATTTGAAAGTAAGTGATTGATTGATTGATTGCAGGTTTTAACGCGCCGACGCAACGCAAGCGATGAGGCGCGCCGTAGTGTAGCGCTCCGGATTAATTTAGGCCACCTGAGGATCTTTAACGTGCGCCTAAATCTCGTACTCAAGGGCGTTTTTGCTTTTCGCCTCCGTCAGAAAATCGGCCGCCGTGGCCCGAAATCAAACCCGCGACCTCGAGCTCAGCAGCGTGATCCAGTTGAAAGTAACAACACTCATAACGCGCACACACAGCAAAAAAAAAAAAAAAAAAAGACAGCAGACAGAATACACGTAATTGCTTCAATGTTAGTCGGAATGCCATGCAACCGAGGGATTTGTAAGTCACAAACTATTGGCAATGAAATTAGGATCCTACACCTGCAAAACAGCTTTACTTCCCCGATAACTACCTCCTGCCACGCCGCAATTTGTGAACCGGAAATGGAAGCAGAAAAAATAAAGTCAACACATCCGGTGAGACGTTACTTCATGCGTGGCTTTAATGCAGGGCAAGCGCCTGTACAAAACGTTACCTGTACACGTTGCCATTAAATAAATGGCGCGCTTTCAATGTCTATTTAGCAAACGATTCCATAAAGATGCGATAAGGAACTGAAGGGGGGAAAACGGTACAAAGGAAAAGCAGCACTAAAAGTACATGAACTTGGGGTGAAACCTGAAAGTGCTTTGTTCGCAGTCGCCTTTCCCGCCCGCGGGTGATATCGACTATCTTTCTTCGATACCTCGCGTCTTTGTTAAGGAAGGGTGTTTACGGAGACATTGTCGTGTTATGCAGCTTCCTTAATGCCTTCAGATTTGCTTAGAAAGGTGGGGCGACGTTGTTGGCATTCTCTTTCTTTCCCTTCATCGATAAGTCGCAACCGCGCCCTTGTCGTTGTTTTGTTTCCCTCTCCGGGTGACAACAATGCGTCGGAGTACACAAGAGCCTACGTCTTGTTGTGGTTCCGTATCATGCGAAGACATGGCCCTTACTACACTGTCCAGTGAAACGCCAAATGATGTAAACGGCGACTAAACTGCAAGGGTTTCTCACGCGCTATTAATTAAGACGGTAAAAGAAGAAAGAAGGAAATTCACCAAGTGAGGAAGAATGAAGCAAGGACCAAATAATGGGTGGAGAGAGAAGATAATCAGCAACGGTATAACAACGACGACGCAGCTCCACTTACGTGCAAACAGCGCCGTCACAAGAAACTCCCAAATAGCCGTAACACAAATCCTTATGGAATAAATTGAAGTGAAGAAAACAGGAGCCTAAACTCAGTTCTGTATGGCTTCACCACCATCCGCCATCTTTGTTTAATGGCAAGCATTCAGCGTACTGTCCCCACTTTCAGTATACATTGTACTTAATAACCGGCATTCAAGGCGTAGCAGTGTGATACCTTGAACGCATGCCACGGAACTTGTTTCCTCGTCGTCAGCAGTGTCAAAAGGAACAAGAGCGTTGTTGTTAAGCTTTTCAAAAGGAAAGCTCCATTGTTCCGTCGGGATACAAAGGATTCAGCCTCCCTTGGGCACCTAGCGATTGGTAAATCGACGTGTCCTATCACAGCCAGGGAAGGAAGTGAAGCAAAAAGGAGTAAAGAAAGTACGGTGTGGGTTCCCGCTTTGCATTGCAAACAGGCGACAGAAATATTTTGGCTTCGCCGAGTTGTGTTTTGTAGAGATTTTCGTTAATACATGCTGCAGCATTTCCTCATTATTTTGCGCGCAGCTGCACGCTGCAAGCTTCTTTACTTTGCTTCAATGCCACCTTCGTAAACACTCTTCGTTTTTCCTTTTTGGGTATTCCAAGTTTTTTGCGTTCTTAGAGAGTTAGGCCCTGATATTCCTATTTCTGGTAAGACATTTTCTCGCCACAAAGCGCACCATACGCTGCCTTGACCTTGCCTAAGCTTGCCCTTACTCTTCTTCTTACCCCCTCTCCACTCCCATATTGGAACGAAGGAGGGGTTAGACGCTTTTACTGTGGAAGCCGTCAGCGCCCTGAATCGTTTGAGTCGATACATGGTCGAAACATGGTCGGTGATGCTGCTGTCGGCTCTGCGAAACCTCACGAGGCCTTTGCTTCACCTTGGCTAACCTTAAAGGTCAGAGGGACGCCACGAAGCGTTCCGTGGGTTTGTACCTGGAGTAATAAGCTCCCCTGAAGAGCCGCCCCACTTTATAATGTGCGCTACGCTGAGGGGTATGCGTAAATTCCATGCGGCAAAGCCTTTTGTTTGAGTTAGCGGGACGTTCGGCCGAAAAAAACTGGCGAAGGTTGCACTAAGTCACGCAAGGCTTTAACCCTGGCTTGCTGCATGATTTATTTGTACGTGAGCACTGAAGGACACATCACCACGCATTTTTACAAGTTTGAAATTGTTTATTTACATGTTCCGTCGGCGCTTTGCACTGGGCCAGTAGTAGTCGTCGTCATACGGTTCAATCTTGTCGTTTCCCGCATGCCAAGCATTACATTAGCGGTAGCGCTTGACGGCAGCTGGGGCGCAGCGGCTGCGCGAACGTGTACGACGCATGCGTGGCGTTCTTGTAGTCGCGTCGAGGTTCCTTTGAGCCGGTGTTGCGCCAGCTGTGGCGTCGTTGGTTGCTAGGCAACGCGATGCGCCCCGCGGGGTTATCGCTAGCTATCTTTCTTTTTTTTTTTTTTGCTAAAGACACTGCCTGAACCTGAGAGACACTCGGTTGTCGCCGCGAGGCCCGCGCTCCCAAGCGCTCGGCCTTTTCTCGCTCCTCTGAGTTTTCAGCATTTTTTTTGCTAAAGGCACTACTTGTGCAACGGGCGCTGGATAGTCACCGCAAGGCACGCTCTCACGAGCGCTAGGTGTTTGCTTGGTATTTTTAACGCGTTACGCATTACTCGTCACACATTACGGTCAGCTAAAAAAGCTCCGCTCTTAAAATCAATACAGGGAGCGCCGCCGCAGGTATCGCGGGCCCCCTAAGGTTCCCTCACGAGCCCTTTCTCGTCCGCGCACCCCAACTTGAGAACAACGGGTTTGAAGCCCAACCGCGTGGATGGGTAATATCGACGTACTCGCGCATCGACGTAGCTCTGCGTGAGCGCGCGTAAAGCCGGCGTACTCGGGGGTACGCCGAATGCATTGCTACGCTTGTTACGCCAAAGTCAGAGCCAGCCAAACATCACCGCAGTGCTGTTGTGCGCACCACACGCTGAAACCAGTTACGCTTGCGCGTTTGATTGGAAGGATTGATTGACCGTCCGAGTACGTAGAGAGAACGGGGTTCGGTGTATTCCCTAAGGGTTTATTGGAGGCTTGGAAACGGTTTGCCATTTAAAAAACACTTGCGGTTTTATCGTTTATTGTATGAATGCAATTTATTAGTCTAAATCGTAAATGCAAGCTTAGGGTGAAGCCAGTATTTCGGCGTTAGGCCGGCCGTGTGGAGGCTGTTGCGGTTTTTTGAGGCTGCAATGGCATTACTCGCCCTCAGTGATGCCAAGTTAGCGGATTTTCCGCTAAATCTGGCGGATTTCACTTTGTTCTGACGGGGAAAAAATTAGTCTAGCTGCTAGTGGATTTTCTGGCGGGCCATTTTCATACATAGCCGATTTCTGGCGGATACCTCACGCAGTGCACCGATTCAAAATCGCCCTGCAAGAAAGACCTTATGACTTTGCTTTCAAGCTTGGTTAAAAAAGTCGTAATTCCGACAGAGCAGATTGACGTTCTGACGTGCACTCTTGAGGACCACTTGAACCCCAAGCCATATCTGGGCTACGTCTTTGAGACGTACGTTAACAACGTGAAAGCTCAGAAGACCGACGGGTTCTCTCTCGCAGATGAAGCTGTGATGCAAGAAAGCTGCATAAGGTTTATTACTACGGTAGTAGATCAAATCAGACAGCGACTTCCCTACCAGATCACAGTTCTCCAGGAAACATCACTCTTATCCATCGAAAACGCTTTGTGCGTCGTGAAGGAGCCATTGAATCCTCTGCTCGAAGCAATGGCAGTGCCCCCTGAGACAATAGAAAAATTTAAAACCAGTGGAGCAAAATCACCCTCCTGAATGGAGGCAAATATCATCCACGCAGTCGTTCTGGTGTGAAGTTCACTCCTGTAAGGACGCCTGCGGCGAAAACCTGTTCGCCGGGCTGGCCAGATTTGCCATGTCGATGCTCGTGCTGCCGTATTCAAATGCCGAAGTAGATAGGACGTTTAGTCAGCTTAAAATACTAAAATCCAAGCTGCGGAACACGATGAAGCCTGAAACTAGAAACGCCATCTTCGTCGTAAGAGCGGGACTGAAGCGACACCAGAAACGTTGTTTTGATTACGAACTTCCCGCGGCAGTTCTTAGTGCCATCGTGACATCGGCAACATATGTGCAACCAAGTCTCCTTTCTGGTCCCTGAACAAGTACCTGAACAAGTTCCTGTAGAGATGATATCAGACGACGACAGCGGCGACGAAGACCTCGATGTGTTTTTTGTTGACCTGTGAGTTCTTTTTTTCATCAGTGTGAACGTTTATAACGTTTAGCCTCATCTGTGATGAGGTTGACAAATGACGACCACCGCCGCACTGAAGCTTCAAGTGTTCTAGTTAGACTCCTTGGAAGACTCTTTTATATGTTATTTCAGCTCTCGCAGTTTTGGGGACATTCTAAAAATTATAAAGGTATTTATCATACTAAATTGCACTGTTTTTCTAATAAAATAGGCCCTAGCGGAAAATTTAGCGGATATGTTTTAGAATCTAGCGGAATCTGGCGGATTTCTTATGGCTTTTTAGTGGATATCTGACGCCCAGCGGTGGCAACACTGCTCGCCCTCGCCGGCGTAGTGCACGGCAGCGCGTACTGCTTAGCACGCTCACGTCGTTGCGCGAGTACGTCTTCATTACGCGCTCATGTGGTTGTGCCTTTAGAGTAACAATACCGTTGTACCTGCTACCCACAAAGGTGAAGATGGGTGACACAGACTGCCGGACGCTGGTCCCCAGCTTTTAATCACAATGGCCTTCCTTGGCCTTCCAAAATGGCGTAGATTTTAGTCTGTCTGTCTGTCTGCCTGTCTGTCTGTCTTTCGTTTGAATCAGCGAGAAATGGTTTTGGTAAGCCCGCTCCATAGCAGGTTACTCACACAGTGGAAAGTTCTTGGTGAGTGCTTGTGAGGGAATGGTAGCGTACATGGGGAGATTCGAGTCGGCTTTGAAAAAGTTGCATATAGAGGAAAGAGAGCATAGGAAAAAGAGTACAGCCGCCGCGGTAGCGGAGTGGCTAAGGCGTTGTGCTGGTGGACAAGAGAACGCGGGTTCGATTCCCAGCCGCGGCCGCCGCTTTTCTGATAGAACAAAGAGTAAAAAAAACTCCCACCACCTCCCCGAAGGGGATCGCGCGGAAATGCAAATGCATTGGGTGCACCGATGAGTGCGCTGCGGCAAGCAGTAACGGAGAGAGGTGTGCGCTCCACTGCATTTATATACATTTTTCCGAGCGCAGCCAGCGGAGAGAGGGTACGCGTAGAGGAGAGAGAGACCCGCGCAACACGCCCGCCCCGCGCGCGAGCTCTCTCTCCCGCCGAGCGCCGCGATGCGAGCGCCCTCACGCGCCCGAGCGCGCTCCTCCTCTGCCCTTGCCCTCCGCTACTCCCGCCCGAGCTACCACCTGCTCCGGTTGCTAGGCGCGCCACAGCTGTTGCTAGGGGCGAGGAGGAGCGCGGAGAGGTAACACCTGCGGGCGCACGCCGACGTAGCACGACAACCCCCGACTTAGAAATGCATTCGCATTTACGACGACGACGACGACGAAGGCAGAACTACGAGGCGCGCGCTCACGTGCGCTCGCGCTGGAGGAATGCAGGCGCACGCCGGCCAACGGAGCAAGACAACCCCCGGCTAATAAATGCATTCGCATTTAACACGCCCGTGTATACGAGATTTTGGTGCACGTTAAGGATCCCCAGGTGGCCAAAATTATCCGGAGCCCTCCACCACGGCGCGCTTCATCGCCGGCGTTACGTCGGCGCGTTAAACCCTGCAATCAATCATGGAAAAAGAGTATAGGGTGAACGTGAGTGGGAGTGGACTCGGAACAGAGAGGGGTAGTAGAAGTGAGGACCACGATTGCAGTAGGAGAATCTCATGGGGAGCCTTGTAGAATTTACTGCGGTGATAGGAGTATAGGAGGAATATAGAGAAAAGGAGTACGCTGGAACGGGAAATGTTGGCTGTGTGGGAATAGCTTCAACATGATTTCTTACTCACTTCTCAACAGGCGCTGCTGCATGTAAACAGGCCCCGATGATACAGCGCTAGAGCGAGTTCCGCGTGGTGTTCCTGGGGGCCGTTTGTTCAGTCCCACGTTTTTTTGACATTGGTAACATGTGCCTACAGAAATGCTTGCCGCTATCTGCTGTAACCGCTCTGCACCCAGACGACATATGCATAGAGATCTTTGATCGTGAAAGGTGTCTACAGCACGTGACGCTCCATCGTGCAATTGACCGTACAGCTGCGTTCCTGATCACCCAAGGTTAAAAATTTCAACAAGCAAATGCGCCTCTATAGTTTTCACGAAGGGTGATCTTTCAAATAACGGGCCCTCTATTTCAGACAATACACCCCACTTCACCCCGAAGAGAGAGAGATAAATAACTTTATTGGGAGAAGCTGGTGATCCTGCGCGTCGGCCAAGAGCCCCTGGGCTCTAGCAGCGTCATCGGCCAGCTGGACGGCCCAGGCTTGAACTGCTGGGTCGGAATTGAGCAACAGGGTCTCCCATTTCTCCGCCTGAGTGATTCTGCGCGCCGGTGTAGCCGCCTGCTGAGAGGCCCAAAGCATATGGGCTAGATCTGCCCTTTTTTTACATCTGTGGCATTTGGCCGAATGTTGCCCTGGGTAGCAGCAGCTACACATTACCGGGTTAGGATACGAATTCGTCAAAGGTAGTCGCCATACGACGGATTGCCTCTTGTTGAGTGATGGATGGGCGGGGGGAAACTGCCCCGTTCCACACGGTAGTGGTTTGTTACGTCCCTGTAGGACACGAGCCGATACCTGCCCGACCATCAGGGCGAATGGGCGAATGTGGTGTTAGGGTCGATGTCAGCTCGGTCGGTGAACCCTCGAGCCGCATCGTGCGCACTCGTTCCTGGCCAGGCCGGAGTGGGAAGGTGCCCATATTAGGGAGATTTTGCCAGTCCGCGCATCGCGACGAAAGCCAGCTTTAGCTTTAAGGATTGCAGATGCTTCTGGGGAGATTCGCCCTCTTGAAAAATTTATAATGGCAGATTTCGAATCACTGATTATATATTTGAGGTTTGCAGAGACCGTCATTGCCAGGTCTATGGTCGCCTCTTCTCCCGTTTCCGGTTTGATTCCGGTTCCATTTGCTCACGCCAACCTTCTTGGGAATGTTTACAGGATCCAGGTAGAGCTGACATACCAGCTGCGCCATCCCGTTCCCGAAAAACACTCGCCCGGCTCCTCCTGTTCTAAGGCCTCGGTCTGGATCATCGATCCCTGCTAAGCCCCTCGGTGTCGTGTGGTTTCCGTAGGATCCCGCGACGAGCACTGCAGCGGGGTGAATTCGGTATGAGTTGCCCCTCCGCCTCCGCTACTGACGCCAAACCTAATTCCCTACGCGGGGATCATTCATGCCGGTCCTGGTCGACGGGAATCTGCGGGGAGTCGTTCAGCAACAATACTCCCACGTTCGGACACCGTGCACCAGGCACGCAGGGTTCATACCCGTGGTTCAAACTCCGCCACCAACAAGAGTGTATAAATAAATAACGTGCGTCATCATCAATATGTGCGGCATCATTGATATAGTTAATATATAAGAGCGGTTCAAGAATGCTTCCTTGTGGACTACCAACCCCTAATGAGAGAAATTTCGATTTGGAATTGCTTATTAAGACTTGTTGCTAACTGTCATTTAGATAGCTATGTAAGAGCTTGAGAAACGTTTCACAAAAACCATGTATTATGGCGAGGTATTTTTATTTATTTTGCCCAAAACTTTTAAGTAGTTTACATGGCCCCGCTATGTGGAAATAAACTGACAACTGACTTTGAGAGTGAAACAAACGGGCGGTGCAAATATTTTCAGCGTCTTTCACTGCTCGCACAAACAAAAAATCATGATAGGCAAAGATGATAGATAGGCAGGAGCGAGATCTGTGCGATTGGAAGCTTGCCTGAGCTGTAAATATCAAGCGCGCCTTGATGAGGTGTACTTCTACAGGAGCGGCGGAGAAGTATAACCTATGCAGACAGATGTTGGAGGAGATTCTCAGCTGATTTTCAACATTCGGAATACTTCCAAGAACTGCTGAAAAATAGATTTCCGGTTCTTTTTGCAATGCTTCGCTATCTTCAATGCAGATTCCCCTATGTGCTCTACTGGGGTTCAGTGACAACCGAGTTTACACAATAAAAAATAAAATGTGAGCAGGTTAAGGTTGTAGTTGAGTATGAGTAAGTTAAAAAAAATTGCACCTCAAGTAGGCGGGTCATTCTATGGATGTGAACATTTGTGGGCAACGACAAATCTATCTTCGAATGAAAGCAGTTTCGATCCCCTTTTCGCGGATAATTTCCCTTGATGCATCGCGTCTTTAAGGTTAAGAAGGTGGTATATATAAAAAGGCAGAAAGAATTGGCTTTCTTGTCCTAACTGTAATTCATTATTTATCCGCAATAAATAAGTGTTTTGGGCCAACGTTTCTCGTAATTGCGTTGTAATAGCGATGTGTGAGAAAATGAGCTTTAATAACACCCGAATAGTACGGGTTACCGAAGTTCAAGTTAAGAAGATACATGAGCAGATCTGGTCCGCGTGGAATAGAACTTCGGCGCTGGACGCACATGCCTGCATTCGCACTAATTGAAGCCCATGTCGCTGCGGGTAGGTAGGCCTAATGAATTATTTCCCGGTCGCATTCACGGCCGCGAACAAATTCGAAGTCAGAAGCACGAGGTTCATGTAGGACGATTTGTCATGCTTAAGTACAACAAAGAGACGTGAAAGATGCCGTTCATTAATGAAGCGTTGTCTCGCGGACGTAGAAGGACAAGTACGGCTGCCGCTTAATTCTGCTGTTTTTCCTTGTCTTATTTATTATCTATACGCTAGTGCCCGTAAGATTCATCTATAATCATACACACATGGTTCACATATTAGGGATTTATTCAATAAAACTTATGTCTTTGTTTTGACCGGGTGCCTTGAAAGATCTGTACGCTTGTATCGTGTCTAGTTTATCCCTCGTTCCCTATGTGTCCTTACAGTCTGCAACATGCGTTGTTTCACTATGTTCTGTAAACTCCTGTGGCACGCAAAAGGCAGCTGAAAGTATCGAATAATCAATGGATTTATAATATCCTGGCGTCAGATCACTCTATGCGCATTGTTTACAGGCGTCTCAAGAAGAATCAGGGAGTACACAGCGGAACCAGGTAGCATCACCAAAAACCTCCCTCCCCTGCCTGCCTGTATAGGTCGTTCGTACTTTTCTCAAAAAACATTGCTACTTCGACGCGAAATTTGTGGCATAAATATGTGTAATATGCTTGTCCGCCTACTGTTCTTACTTATATAATTGGGTCCTGAGAGAGGGCTGGACACGTCTCCAATTTGGGCGGGTAATAATCCTGTTCGCCCTGAATGTCATCATATTTCCTGGGACAAAGGTGTGAACACAAGAAATAATATTTAGTGTGAGAGTAGATTATAATAAGAAAAGTTAAAAGTCATCCTATTATGGCACTGCTGCAGCTTCGTGATGATTCCTTATTTTACCTCCCCAAATTTGAAGCATATGCTCTTTGGAAATTGCGAAATGCGCACGCAGCTTACGACATACGAAACACTGCAGCAATCAGCTCAAAGCTTGCTATTGGAGAGGAGACGGGAAGGTTTCGCTAAAGGCGTAAACGGGTACCTGACTATCCGAAGTCACTTACATGGCAACTCGTCGCTACACTACTCGCGTTAATTAAAAGGCGCCTGTTTTCTTCCTGAAACCGCGTTCGCTGGGCACATTGGCCGGTCCTATCCCGCAACATACAGTTTGTTCTGATGCCTAGACGGCCCGTGGGCCATTCATCACCCATTTCATACAATATCAAAGGAGAAGAGATCTGATGGGCAGTCCACCATGCAGCGGGATCTCCCAAGGAGGGCTGGGCGAAATTGACCGTAATCGTTGTCGTCGTCGGAGGCGTTGGCGTCAGCACCAATGGTAACAAAATGGCCGCCACTGTCTAGAGAAAAGAAATTGGGTTCGCGTGAGATCTGAAACCGGGGCGCAACAGCAGCTGTCACTTGCTTCAACCACAGCGCTAAATCGGTATCATACGAAACTAGAACAGAAAATAACGTCAGGCATGCGTCCTGGCTGGACGCACGTGACGGCAATTCCGTAAAACGCTGCACGTGGAGAAGAGCTTAGTGTGTGGAAACTTCAGCGTGTCGTGACGTTAAATTCTGTTGGCGGATTTCGCGTCAGATGACAATGCTGGAGGAAGAGCTGCAAACACGTTGCATTCTTTGATATATGTTCGACGTTTGATCGACGTAGGCCGGCTCAAGTGGCCGAGGAAATTTTAGCACTTACTCGTGTGTTCGGACGCATATGTGTTCACCAAGCGTCCGCGCTTGTCTGCAGACTTCGTGGTTGTCGGCCTGGAAAATTTACTACTTGTTTTGCCTAAATTTTGCGGCACGCACTCGCATTCGCCACAATTTCCTTCTGTTGGAACGTTTTGTCATCACAGTTGTATAATCGCACTGTTTGTCGCCGAACGTGGATCGTGCCTGCAACATATTGCCATGCAGCCAGAGACGACACAGCTGTCCTGAAGGAAAAACAAGTTTATTGGAGCGAACTTGTGCTTCCCTAACCACTCAAAGAATACACGTGCCGCGAAACAGCAGTCAAGAAAGTGACGTGCCAGACTGGTGTCGGCGAATCGAATACCGCGGCGTCGGCCCTGCGGGAATTTATCTTTGGGCGCGAGTGTTTCTGGAACCGTCGGATTACATCCAGAACAAAGAAGATTATTCTAGGCTGTTCACGCTAGTTCGGCACGCTCTCCCTATCAGAAGAGATAACACATGCGGCATAGAAAGAAAGAATGCAACACGCGCTCCCCTTGGCACACAGATAACACAGACCGGTGCAGCCGGGTGGTAAAAGCAAAACATAAACAAACCCAATGCATGGTTCGCGGCATTACACCCCCCCTCTAAGAGTGCATCGACCCTGTTCTAACATAAGCGAAAGTCCGAACAAATAAAAAATCAAAGTCGGTCATAGTGCGTAGAAAGGTTTTAAGCGAACCACGTGGAAAAATTCGGGTGGCGTGCGTCGTCGTGATGGGCCGGAATCACCATCGGGGATCACTTCGTAGGTAAGTTGGCCAACACTTCGTAGAATCTGGTAGGGTACGAAATACCGTCGTAGAAGCTTCTCACTCAGTCCACGTCGTCGGATGGGAGTCCAAACCCACACACGATCCCGTGGGTGGTACTCTGGATCTTGGAGTTGGAGGTTGTAGCGGCTGGCATCCACCATCTGCTGGTCTGTTGTACGAACTCGAGCGAGCTGGCAGGCCTCCTCCGCACGCTGAGGGTATCCTTTGACGTAGGCGTTGAGGTCGTCGTAGTGGTCGTAGCATTGTTGAGGTCGTCGTAGCATCGTAGTCGGCCGCCTTTCGTAGACAAGCTCAAACGGTGTCATCTGCGTAGTTTCTTGGATAGTCGTGTTGTACGCAAACGTGACATATGGGAACACTTCGTCCCAAGTCTTATGTTCAACATCGATGTACATGGGCAGCATATCTGCAATCGTCTTGTTCAAACGTTCCGTTAGTTCGTTCGTTTGGGGGTGGTAAGCCGTCGTTTTTCGGTGATCAGTGCTGCTGTAGCGTAAGATTCCTTGCATCAGCTGGCAGTAAAGGCCGTTTCACGGTCCGTGATTAGAACTTCAGGGCCTCCATGCCGCAGCAGAACTTGGCTTACGAAGAACTTTGCGACTTCTTGGGCAGTCCCCCTCGGTAGAGCAGCGGTCTCTGCGTAGCGCCTCATGTAGTCTGTCGCTATGACAATCCACTTGTTCTCGGATCGTGACGTAGTGATCGGGCCCAAAGGTCCATTCCAATCAGCTGGAAGGGTCTCGATGGGACGGCGATCGGCTGCAGAAGTACGGCGGGTGTCGTCCGCGGCGTTTTTCGCCGCTGGCAGTCACGGCAGCTCCGGACGTAGTGGATGACGTCGGATGTAAGGCAGGGCCAGTAGTACCTCGGCTAGATTTTTTCAATTGTGTGAGCTGCGCCGAAATGTCCGGAAGACAGGTCGTTGTGGCACGTTTCCCAAATTCCGTTATGAACATCTGCCGGGATGACAAGAAGGTAATTCGTTCTAGTTCCGGGGCTGAAATTTCTCTTTACGAGGATAGAGGTTTTGAGGCTGAATGCTGGCAAGTTTCGTTTGAAGGCCCTAGGCACCGTGACATTGCATCCTTTCAGGTAGTCGATCATGACGCGTGACTCGGGGTCGGCACGCTGTTGGGCGGCTAGATCGCTCTCCGTCACGACTCCGAAGAACGCGCTGTCGGCATCGGAGCCTTGAGGTGGTGGATCGACGGGGGCACGGGGCAGACAATCGGCGTCGGAATGTTTCCTGCCGGATCTATAGACAATTGTAACGTCGAATTCCTGTAGGCGCCAGCTCCACCGCCGAAAAAGGCCAGAGGGGTCCTTCAGATTGGGGAGCCAACACAGCGCCTTGTGGTCTGTCACAACCTTGAATGGTCTGCTATACACGTAAGGGCGAAATTTTGAAATGCCCATATGATAGCAAGGCACTCTTACTCGGAGGCAGCGTAGTTTTTCTCCTCCTCCGACAGACCACGGCTGGCATAGGCGATTACCTTTTCGCGACCGCTTTGCTTTTAGACGAGGATGGCACCAAAACCTATATCTCTTGCGTCCGTGTGGATTTCGGTTTCGGCGTTTTCGTCGAAATGAGCGAGCACGGGTGGGTGTTGCAGGTGTTGTTGCAGCTCGCAATATGCTTCCTTTTTGGCACTTCCCCAGCTGAAAGGGGTGCTATCTTTCGGATGAAAGTTCAACGGTGTCAGAGGTAATGGCCCCTATTTAGATAATTGGAGTTCAGCCGGACAGAAAGCTACGTATGTAGTTATACATGCGCACTCCCGGGCAAATATACTGCAATCCGTTCATTATGGCTTCGTGGGGTACATTGTCAAATGCCTTAGTTAGATCTAAGGCACGTTAGCCGCCGTGTCCAGGTTATTTTGTGGTGTTAATATTTCTCGGGAAATTTGGAAGAGGACATCTTGTGTGGGCAGGCCAGCACTGAACCCTGTCGTGGATTTTGGGAGAGACTGGGAGCGTCAAAGGAGGTAGACTAGCAGCGTGAGGATAATGTGTTCAAGGAGCTTCCCCAAACAGGATGCAAGGGAATTTGGGCGAAGATGTTCTAATGCTAATGGTTTTCCGGGTTTGGGGATAAATGTAATTTTAGAGTGTTTCCACGATTACGGTATGGAGCCTCGTTGCCAATGATAGTTAAAGGCATCCTGTCAGAAAGGTGATAGAGCTGTCATCTGGATTCCTGAGCATTTTATTGGGTACCTGGTCTGGGTCTGGGGCTGACCGTGGCCGAAGGTTTAGTAGGGCTCCTCTGACCTCTGCCTTTGTTATATCGCCATCCATAGTAGCGTTAGGTAAGCCTGCGTATGGGGGAAGAGGAATACAAGCGCCTTGGGGGAGGTAAATATCTTTGAGTTTGTGAATAAGGTCTAAGTTTGAGCCTGCTAAATTTTGGATGATGCTAGTGAGGCGATGCACCGGTTCCGTTTTCGAGTGGTTCGGGTTCAAACGATGCTTCAAAAGCTGCCATGTGCGTCTCATGCCGAGGTTACCACGCATCTGTTCACAGATTTGGCCCTGCTGATCCTGGGAAAGTCGGAGAGTGTAATTTTCAATTTTATTCTTTAGATCTGCGAGTTTACGGCGTAGTTTGTGGTCGTGTTTAGCTCTCCTCCGTCGTTTTTGAATGCTTTTGTATGCCTCCCACAGGAGTTGTGAGTGCGAGTCTGTGACTTCCGATGGTATCTATGGGTCTATTGTTTTGGTTGCGGCTAGTGTGTCTGCCCGCCGCTGTTGAAACCAAGCATCGAGATTGGTTGGGGTTGGCTTATCCAATGTTTCATCATGCAATTTTCGGAACCTTCTGAACTCGTCCCAGTTTATGAGATGCTGTAGTCGAGGATGTGCTTTGATAGAATGAGTGAGGCTAATGTCTGTTTGGATAATGAACCGTCCATTGGGTGTCCTTGACGTGAAGCGTAAATATGAGATCCAGGGTGGAGCCTCTTTGAAAACTGTTACCGACCCTAGTAGGGGTGTTTGGTTCTGATTCTAACGTGAGATGATGGATTTGCACCTGGTCTCAGAGGTCCGGTCCCTTTTTTGTACAGCTGGGGTATCTCCACGCTGTGTGAGGTGCATTGGAATCACCTACAGCTACTAGAGCATGTGGCCACCCTCTTTCCGAGCAAGGGAGAATAAAAGGTTGAATTTATGGTTTCGCGCTTTGGGGTTACTATATACGTTTAGAACAACAAGCTTGGAGGCTCCTTCCGTCGTGGATAAAATCGTGATTAGGTCATGGGGAATTTATACTCTTCCGAATTGGCTCCTTTGTGCTGGGAAGTTACGTTGGATTAGTACGGCTGTTTTGGGCTCAGTATCTCCCTGCAGGGTTTTGTATCCGGGAATCTGAACGATTGCGCCCCCTTCCTGTACGGCTACGACATCTGGGGGAGAGACAACCGACTGAATGTGTAGCTGCAGGTTGCTACGATTTTTTCGAAAGCCCCTGCAGCTCCTCTGCCAGACCCTGACAGTCTTGGTACATTTATTAATGGGCAGGCTCATAGGGATAAATTACTGAGGGGTGGATCCCATCGGGTTATTTATGCGGCTGAGGACATCGTCTCTCGTGTACGTGTGCATTTGGGTTCGGAGTTCCTTAATGGTAGATGTCAAGCTCGATTGAAGGGTGGCTAAATTTGCCTGCAACGCTCGATAGAGTCCTAGGTATTCGTTCTTTTGTTCTACTATAGTTTGCCTGCAGGATATCGCATTGTGCTGGAGGGCGGCGAACGGCTTGTCTATCTGCTCGTCCCGTGTGCTTTTCTAAGCTGCCGTTTCGGGACCGTCGGGGGTTGCTCTGCGTTTGGGCGGAGGAGGATTTGGAGCGGGGTCCTCGCGAGTACGGTTCTCGATCTGAAGTTTGAGAGACCTATTCTCTTGCCGCAAGGATGCATTTTCTTGCCTGAGTAGGGTGATTTCAGCCCTGATATTAGCTAGTTCATTTACTATATCCGTGGAGATAGACAGAGGGGGTTGTTTGGTTTGAGGCGAGCAGTGATAGTTGGTGCTGCGGCCGCTCACCTTGTTTCTACCGCCAGGCGTAGTATTCTTCGGTGGTTGCATGGGCTGCTTGTTTGACTTCTGCAACCCGGGTGGGGCTTCTTCATTCCGCCTTCAGTCTGGGTGGGTTTTCGGGAGCTGGTGCCTGGATGTGCATCTTGGCTGGCGTCCACTGTTTGGAGAGCCTGGGTGTCCCTTTGGTCTTGTCCAGAAACAGCTACCTGGGCCTAGGTTTGATGATGTTTGCGGGGTTGAAAGTGGCGTGGACAGTCTGACGAGCCCGTGAAGTGCGGGCCATCGCACACAATGCACTTGGGAGTGCAGCAGTGGGGTTCATCGTGGTTGGGGCCCCGCATTTGGAGCATCCTGGAGTTGCACCCTCGTTAAGGCAAACGTCCTGGTGATGTCCGGTTTGCCTGAATGACGTGCAGGCTTCGGTCTTGCGGCGAAAGGGCTTGCAGCGGTACGTTGCTGCCCTATAGCGGATCCAGTAGGGGACTCGTGGGCTATCGAACAGGGTTTGATCATGTTCGAGGTGCCAAGTCGTTTCGCCGAAAGGATCCGTACATCAGGGTTGTAGTCGATAATGCTGCGGTATAATTCATCGTGTGTGTCGTCTTCAGGTATGTTAAATATGACTCCTGTAGCCGTATTAGCTGGAGCGGAGACATGTGCAACGACTTTGTACAGCGACCTTTCAGAGGCAGGGACTGGATGGCAGAGTATTTTCGAGCCCGTTCTTCTGAGGGGGTGCTGATGAGCAGGAAGTTGGCCACATGCTGGACCCGTATTTGATCGGTCTGATTTTGTTGGATGTTGGCTTCTTGAAAAACAGCGTCCGCAAGGGAGGCCTGAGCGACTGACCTAAGCTCGAGTCCTCCGCGTGGCCGGAGGACGACCTTGATGTCAGTTTCAGGGAGTGGCGTAGCAGGCGGACCGCGCCGGGTGTAGTGGCTGCCCTTGATTCGCTGCACTTGGCAGCTCGTGGCTGGCGATGCTGAGAGGTTATTTGCACGGTTGAGAAATGTACGTTGCCCGTGGCGCATAGTCGCAATTCCGGTTTGTTAAGTTTAGCGGGGTCGATGCTTTTTCCGGTTACGATCTCCATAGCTGAGAGGCGCAGTTCGTGTCGCGCATTGGCAGCGGCCAGAGTACAGAGCAGCCAAGGCTGTGGCGCTAGGCCTGATCAGGTCTACCGAAGAGGCCGAAATGGAACAGATTTCATCTGGCGATTACTGACCGCTGAGTATACCTATCCCTTTGATGTTGGTGTCGGGTAGATCCACTTGATGTAGCGAAACGTACGGTGCTGGTGTAATCAGTCTGAAGTGGATGTAACCGGTCAACTTTGCTTCCGAGTCGGGAGCCAGTGCGCAGTGCTTGTGCATGCCGTGGCCCCCTGGCGGGAGTTTTTTCGTAATGACTGTGAAAGCTGACAGCTAATAAGAAGACAAATACTGTGGGCCTCTTCCATTAAAGCCTGAAAGACCGATATGCCTATTTTCTGCAGTCGACTGTAAAGATTGCGGAGAAAACTAACGACGTCGTCTTGTGGTGGCTGTTGCCGTAACCACTAATTTCATCCCCTTGTGTACCCAGAACAAAGCGCAGGTTGAATAAGTCTCTAATTCACGTTTGCGCTGCTTCCCGCACAAATTTCCCGGTACCGAAACTTCAGTCCCGCAACGCACACGTCCCCCAACCTGTCGGCAAGACTAAGCACAGCCTCGCTTTTGCATCTCAGCGACTGGCGTGACTGCGAGCTGAGTGGCAGTTTCTTTGAGACGCCTCCATGGCGTCGAGGGGTTGGGATGCGCAGAGGCCAGCGCCATCTGTGGATGTTGTAACAAACCCACCGGTGCGTCCCGTGAGGTGACGACAACAGCAGATGCAGCGCCCTAATTGTCGAAAGAGGGGCAATAAAACTGCACTTTTAAATACTTATTATTTATGGTTATCTTATGGTTTGTGGAGTCAGTGTCCTTGTGTTTTTGTGTTTTTTTCCCACTTTAAATACGAAAATCTCGGGGGGGCGATGGCCCTACGGGCACGCCGTTGCGTGCACACCTGCCTCCGCAAGTTCCGCAAGTTCAAAATGGAGAGACCTATCCTGTGCGCCCTCAAGCGTTACTTCAGGGCATGTCAAATTGTCTCGGAATAAGGAAAGTAACTAGGGCGAGAAATTACCTGCCGAAGTTTCTGCTGTTTCCAATGTTACATGTGGTCGCTCAACACAACTTCCGGTTTTGCCGCTGCCGGAAAAGTTCCCCGGTAAACCATGGCCGCGGGAAAAGAAGCGAAGGGGAAAAAAAAGATCCCTTTTGCAGGGATTCCTCGTTCTTTTTCTCACGGTCTTCTGACATTTCTTACAAGTCATGGTTTTTGTCTTAGTTTTCTCGTTTGTCAGCCTCTCTCCGCGCAAGATGGCTCGAGACTTCGTAACTAGCTTGTGCAATTAATTCCTCCTGTCAACCTGCCTTCTTTGACTCCTTAAGAGCTTAATACACCTTAGAAACAAAGAAAAATGAAGCCAAGCTGAAATAAGAAAGACCTCAGTGCAAGTTGTTCCTTTTTGGCGTCCTAGTGATTTATTTCCGGTGTATGAAGCGCCTCGTTACCTCCAACTCTCGAAATAGCAGCGCTTTTTTATGTTTTACCTAGTGTGCATACTGCATTCACTGACAGGAAGCGAGATTATGATTTAGACCAGAAACTACTTACCGGAAGGTGAGTACTTTCTCGCGCAACTTGGCTCAACTTTTACATTTAGTTATTTCAGCTTCTTAAAGACGCTGCTAGAAACGTCTTTAGTGTCACTGCCCGCGCCCCCCGAGTTGGAAAGCAGAAATGACGGGCGAAGTGTGAACTTTGTTTGGTATGCCCAAAAAGAAGCAAATTTGTAAGGTTTCAGTAAAGCGGCAGTTGTACGAATGCTTAATATGCCGGAGGCTTCGTGGACTTCACCCCACGAAATAATCGGGGCAACCCGTTTAGCCTTACTTTCCGATTATAACTCGTTGCGTACAGAGAATAAACACTCAAGTGAACGAATAAATGGTTGTAATATTTTCCTATTACCTTGATCGCGTATGTATTATACAATTCTTTTCCTGCTAAGGCCAAGCCCATAAATACATTCTGATTTCAACTAAAGAAACCAACTTTGAGCCGGGAATATCGTTCGCTTACTTTGTTCTTGTCTCTTTCCTTAGCGCTGTTGTCGGAATACTTTTGCAAGTGAATAGTTCGCTGAACCTCATTCCAGCACCCGACCGCGTCTACATTATTTCCGTTTTAAAAACAGAGCTGCTTAATCTCAAGCCTTTTCGTACGTCTGCTGTAGGTCGCGCTTCACGCTTGGGTAGGAGCTGATTGATTGATTGATTGATTGATTGATTGATTGATTGATTGATTGATTGATTAATTGATTGATTGATTGATTGATTGATTGATTGATTGATTGATTGATTGATTGATTGATTGATTGATTGATTGATTGATTGATTGATTGATTGATTGATAGTGGTATAGAGCTTGTAACGGGGTAAGGACGTGTCATGTTACCAAGAAAACTAATATATCTATGATCAGATCTCTAGACTCACCTGTAGTGGGAGCAGTGCTCTCGCAATTGTGGGTTCTTCTATCTCCCGCTAGGGGACGAAGAGGGGAGGGAGCCTCTCACCGCTGACGTTTAGCTGCCCAGTTCTTTGCGGGAAGCGTAGAATTTGCGCAGCGACGGGAAGGCTGTTCTCGGGCGAGCGCGCGTTGGCCTTCGAGGCGACGCAGGAGAATAACAGCTCCACTCTTTTAGCAGACCTTACGATGGGTAGTACTAGACATAATTTTTTGAACCTAGTGGTTTCTAGCAAGAAGGGCTAGTCGTGAACATAATTTGTGAATGCCATAAGATTGCTTTTCGCTAGCCCAACCACTCCTCACCTGGCTGCTCTTAAGTTATTAAGCATTAGCAAATGCATGGGGAGTGTCAAGGATGTGACGTGGAACCAACAAACATAACGAAAAGGGGAAATGGTAAAGGCAGTGGTCGGAAGCTGCACAAAGCGCGTAGACCATTTCGTGTGTGCAATCTGCTGATGCTTTTTAAAAGCAAAGCTTTCTACCTCTACCGGCTAACGGTTCTTTCGTGGCGTGCGGGACAAAAAACTCCCAACGCGGCTGTGGAGGCGGTGGGCGCTTTTCACTCACCTAGCACAGTGTAGATGACGCGGTGATAGGGCGCTAGTACCCAGCGTACCCTGTGCTCACCTCGGCGGGCGCGTCGGCGGGACCCTTCCGTCGATTTTTTCGTCTGCTTTAGCGACGCCTTTGGGCCTGTTTTGGCGCACCTTCACGTCCACTGCGCGCTTACTTCGCACGCCTTGATTAACTTGTTCGACAGCACCTCTTAACCCGCACCCGACGGAATTAAGTGGTCGTACGGCAAAGATACGTTAAGGATTGGTTTGCTGGGCGAGAAAACAAAGTGTAGAGATCACATACAGACATCTGGCCGATAGAGAAACCCCACCATTCGACAACTGTATAGCCATTCCTGTACATGTTGTCGCAATAAACTTTCAACAACAACAACAACAATTTGCGCACTGCTTGTCACGAATAGGACTGCGTTTTCTAAATTGCGGAATACCAATTCGGTTGTGTTTTAACAGGTATTACAAAAGACGAATGGAGCAGCTGGTTCTAATAAATAGCAATTACAAAAGTTCCGTCAGGTTTCTCGCCATTCTCAAACTTGCGAAAGCATTTAATTTAAATCTCTATAAATGGGGATCAGTAAGCTCACATGCCGAATTGTTTCGGTGTCCGCGCTTGTGTCGCGCGGTGGTACTGTAGCCCTGAGCTAGCACATCAGGATGGCTAGGTTCCGCTGTCTCACCCTTAGAAACACGCTATTTTTTCTTTCTTTCCGTTTTGTTTCTTCCGACGCACGGCAGGGCCACAGCAGTGGCGTCCACCGCTCGAGCCCCGCCGTGGCCGAAGCTGCTGCAATGGGTCGGCGTCCCCGCGAATCCCAGGCAACGCCTGCCAGAATCTCTGGTTTCACTGTTCGTAGAGCCACCGTGAATTCAAGCGACGTCGCAGGTGGAATTATTGTGGGTGTTGTTCACAGCTTTGCTTTCCGAGCACCTTCAAAGCATGCATTAGAACCAGTTTTTTTCGGTGTCTCAGAACGTGAGAAAGATGATAGCTCAGCGCCTCCTAGACAAGAGAGCTTGCTCATCGACTATCTTTCTCCCCTTTTCGTGCAAACCAGGCAAACAAAGTAAGGGGTTCTCTAGAATGCTCTTTTGGACTCGGCTAAAAGGAAGAGTAGAACTACTGTCATTTGCCGATGAAGTGTTTGCACCGTGAAATGGTTCTCTGGTTGGTGTGATGGCAGTTAGCTCTATCCTAGCTCCTTCCCGTCTCCTGGATTTGTCTGTCTCCTTGTGTTGCCTCTCTCCACTTCCCTGCTGCCGTCCCATGCCCCAGGGAAACTCTTATTAACAGCCTCACTGACGTGGAAGGTCCCTCCTGCTTTTTTCAGGCCGAAGGCAGCTCGTGAGCGCTTCTAGGGGGCGAAAAACGATATCGGTGCACTTTTACGTGTGCTTGAAATAAATAAAACGCCTTTAATGTGTGAAAGTGTAGGTATGCAAAATGCCATTTCCGGAGCTATTTGGCTGACTATTCTGAACGATGTCCGTCCTAGGTTGTGTGTAAAATTGTCTGTGGTAATCGGCATTGTATTTGATTGTACGTTGACGCTTTCCGTGATTATCTGGAAACAGTATATTTTACCGAAAACTGCTCACGGGAGCACGCGACAGTGTAACCATTTGAAAGCGAAGTAGTATAATTTTAACGCCTCATAATGTACAAGCATAGGCAAAAGGCGCTTGCTGCTTGGTTTATATCGTCTTGTTATTGATTGTAAGCTGCTCACTATATAGTATGGTGCAGCTTTGGGCATCAGAATCGAGAGAGGGGAAAGGTAGAAGCAGGAAGAGAAATAAAGAAAGCTTTGAGCAATGGCGGAGATACGTTTATAGTTTGTAGGCTGCTTGCGATACATAGACAACATGTATTGAGAGCGCCGCGTACCAACGAGGCACGACCGGGTTGGTGCTACTTCTAGCGAATGGTCTGCATCGGATACACTTGGTGGCGTCGGAATTCCCGAAATTGCCTTCTCTTAACCGCAAGGTTCGGTGCAAACCTGGGACGCCTCACCTAAGTGCTTCGATGCATTGGCGATCATGGTGAAAAGCGCTTCTGCACAGCTTCTCATACCGCGAAGCAATATCCGTCCTCTTGACGACTACACAAACGCTTTGGCCGGAATGTTCGCTACCTGTCGTTGTTTCCAAGAATTTGTTGTGCTCTGGCAGCACCAAGACCAATTACGAAAAAATCCAGTACATAGGTCGACGCTGAGAACCTTCGAAAAGCACTACATCAAGTCCACTCGATACCCACCGCACTCAGCTTTCGTGCGAAGATCGTTCGGGCCCCAATGGCGCCAACTGCTGGACAGCATCAGGCGGATTCGGTGGCAGGTATTCCTCCAATGAAGCAATTAACTAGCTTTACGTCCTCTAAAATCAGCTGGTCTCAGACAAAATGCCCTTCAGTGCCCCATTAGTGCGCTTATTCCACCATGTGGATGAAACTTTTCTGTAGGACTCAACCACTTCGCGGATGTGGAGCTACGAAGGATTCGTGTCGATGCGGCACTCACATAAGCCATCTCACACATCTGGCCACAGGATCGACAGGCACCATTGGGGCCTACTTGCCCAAAAAAAAAAACACAGGGTGACGCGCTACTGGGAAATGGGAACTTCGTTCAGAAGGTAAAATCGGGATGTCGGGGTCAACAGCAATATACATATATCGCTGTTTTCTAAACAAAGTTCCTTGCTTCTTGCAGCGCACCGTACTTTGTATATATGTTTTTCTGTGTGATCTTCTTTTGCACCCTCTTCTATGATGTCTTAAATGTTTCGCGTACAATTTGCTTGTCCTCCCTGCTCAAATAACACTAACACGATTGCACTTATTTGTCTGTTGAGTAATTGGGAGTATTTTGAAGGTTGTTGATGGAGTTGTTGAAGAGCTTTTTCGTTAAGTATGACTCGCTGAAAAACAGGGCAGATGACGTGACAAATCAACGAAAACACACGACACATCTGCGGGCAAGGCGCTCACGAACAAGGAGGCGCTGAAGAACAACTGAGTGCGGTTTAATGCGGCGGAAAAATATACAGGAAAGCGAAAAAAAGCGAAATCAAATCTGTCAAACATATTGTACAATATTGTCAATATTCATCATCATCATCATTTATTTACCCTTAAGGGCCCCTGACGGGGTATTACATAAGGGGGGGGGGTCGAACAATCATACACACAGGCAATTTCAGACCAAGAACATAAAGTAGGATACAATTCAAGAATTGGAATTACAGGGCAATAATAATAACAGAACTCGTTATACAACTAATAGCACGATTCAAAGTGACACAAAAATGTGAAAAAAGCAACTGGCTACACACAGAAATTACGACGGTGCGGTTGTAAAATGAGTTTCGAGTAAGGTTTTAAACTTTAGAGTATTACGTTCATTGGCTATTGCATTTGGAAGCGGATTCCAATCCTCAATTGTTAACGGAAGAAAAGATTTGTTGAAAGCGTTAGTTGAACCTTTTAAATTTTGGACACCCAAAGAATTAAAGAGACGGCGTGAAGTTCGAATTGGTGGGAGAAGCAGGGAGCCATGTAAGTAAGCAAAATTGAAATACAGTTTGTGGAATAAACAAAGGCGTGCTATTTTTCGTCTAAGATCCAGGGAGTTGAGAGATAGTGATAATTTTATAGCAGTAAAACCTGTGCGCAAATTGTATTTGGAGGTTATGAATCGAGCCGCGCGATTCTGAATGGATTCTAGGGAGTCTATTAAATAAGATTGGTGTGGATTCCAAATTGGAGAAGCATATTCGAGTTTACTACGGACGTAGGTTTCGTAGGCGAGTTTACGAACTGAGACCGGTGAGCAGGACAGGGACCTTCTGATGAAAACTAATATTTTGGAGGCCCCGCAGGGGGCATCTGCTAAAGCAGGTGTTAGCGTGTACTGTGCGACACCACGGACCCCGAGCACCCACGCTTAGCCGTGCGTGGCAGCGCCGTGACCGGGGAAAAGAGGGTCCTGGTGGTTGAGCCGACGCCGAGTGCTTGGACCTTTAAGGCCCCTTGGAGAAGGCAACACACCACTTTGGCCTCCGCTTCTCGTAGACGGCACCTCCGGTCTGACCCGCCCGGGGGGAATCGGCAGTCGCCTTTTCCTGTCCTCCCCTTCAACTTTCATTTTCCTGTCTTCTTTCTAACAACTTTCCTGTCGTCTCGTTCCTTCTTCAGTTTCCCTTATTCCTGGCGGCTTGGGTTAACCTTGTGTGGCGGACAACCCTGAGTTCAGCCATATTAGGTTATAGCCGTGGTGTACAGCTGGCGTGGGCAGGACTTGCTCGCGAGTTCCTGTGCCGTCCCCTTGTTGGGCTCCTTGGTGGGTGGCTAGCACCATGACCGAACAGATTTTTCATTTTATGGCTTCTTTTTTTCGCCCAACTGATCCTTCTCGTAAAAGAGGGGGCACTGATGCAACCGCCAAGTTTTTCGCAAAAAACGTCAACAACTTCCCTCGATTTCACGTGGTGCACAGCAATCACGCAGATAAAACTGCCCGACTCGTCTCACCGTTTCTAGTTTCAAAAACTCTAACATCTACCCTAGGTGAAGGCTACAAAGTTAAAAAACTAGCTAATGGAGACCTCCTAGTAGAACTGCTCTACAAACGCCAGTGTGACAAACTGCCATTACTAACGTCTTTTGGTGAGATCCCTATAACTGTAAGTGAACACCGGTCACTCAACACGGTCCGCGACGACCTAAAGTACGTGTCTGAGGAGGAACTTCTAGAAGGTTTAAAAGAACAGAACGTCACAAATGTCTATAGGATAAAAATCAAACGAGAAAACAAAGAGATACAGACCAAGCACATCGTCCTGACCTTTGCATCCAGTATACTTCCAGAATCCGTTGACATAGGCTACACAAAGATGAAACTAAGACAGTACATTCCAAATCCTCGCCGATGCTACAAACGCCAACGATACGATCACGGCTCGCTAAGCTGCCGGGGCCAAGACCCCTGCGCAAAATGTGCCTCCCATGAACATCCTGCTGAAAACTGTGAAGCTGAAACATACCATTGTGTGAACTGCGAGGGCAACCACGCAGCGTACTCTCGTGTTTGCCCAGCGTGGAAAAAAAGAAAAAGAAATCACCACACTGAAAGTGACTGAAAACCTAACATTTCGCGAAGCACGGAGGCGACTGTCACCAGCGCAGACGCGATCATACTCCGTTGTGGTGCAACAGGGCGCGGCATCACAGCGTTCTTCGGTACCTGCTGAAGCCACACAGAGTGAGGCTGAAGCAGCTAGTGCTGCTCCACCACCCCCAAAGCGGGCTGCACGGACCCCTGGTTCGGCAGTCCCCAAGGCCTCACCCTACACGGCGAGGTCGAACTCTTCAACACCCGTGCGCCCTGCACGAACCTCCAGAATCTCGGAAGAGACAATGGACACAACAGAGGGAGCTTCTAGGCCGTCTACTTCGGAGGGGCGGCGGAACTCCCTAGAAAATGAAAAGAAAAGCAAGAACCGTACCACGGGACCGAAAACTTAGTTTACACTCAATAAGAAAATGCTAACATGGCATTCATTGTCCACTGTAACTGCAGAGGACTTTTAAATAATTTAAATGACGTCAAAGACATCTTCGCCACACACTCACCTGTGGCCGTTTGTGTTCAGGAAACCAACTTGGGCCGTAAGCACAGAACCGTATTAAAAGGATACCAGGTCTTCCGTTGTGACCGAGAGCAAGCGTGCAGGCTCTCTGGGGGTGTTGCAATAATTGCCCAAAGTCGTATCGCAGCACGAGAACACATACTGAAAAGTAAGTTCGCAGCAGTGGCTGCCACATTTTTAGTGTTCAAAACAATTACAGTGTGCTGTGTGTATTTCGAACCAACCCTCACAATAACATTGCAAGATTTAGAAGACTTACCAGAGCCGTTTTTATTAGTTGGCGATTTTAATGCCCACTCTTCTTTTTGGGGAAGTGAAAAAACTGATGCAAGAGGCCAGATTTTAGCGGATTTTATTTTGTCTAATAACGTATGTCTTCTGAACACTGGCCAACCTACATACTGCTCTCCGAGCTCCGGAAAGATGAGCTGCAGAGATTTGTCTTTTAGTTCACCCTCTGTTTTTAGCAATTTTAAGTGGGATATCATTGACAATCCATACGGGAGCAATCATCTACCTGTACTCATCACCGAAATTTCATCACCAACAACTATCCCAACGAAACCACGCTGGTGGAAACTTCAGTCTGCCCAGTGGGGACTTTTTACTTCTGAAGCAAGTTTAGACGAAGTTTTTTTCTGAAGTCCTTAGCATTGATGAACTGAACGAAGCGTTTACATCCTGCATCATTAAAGGGGCCCTGAAAGGCATTTTGAGCACACTAAACGAACTAGCGCAATCGCTAGATTGGGTCGCCAACGTCACCTGTGCCAAGTATTACTCTTTTACGCGCAGCGGAAAGCTCACACTTTTGTTGCAAAGTTTGTCGCTTTTTTCTCACCCTTTCCTTCGTGTTTTTGGACGCCGCCATCTTCACATGTCTACATCATCGATTCCCAGATGTTCGTCATGAGCTAGACATCCTGCTATTGGGCGGCTTTTTCACGCACTTCCGGCAAAGAGATGAGTCGTCTGCTCAGCGTCGGCTCGCCGGCTGATCTGCCAGCGGAGTGCCGGAGTGCTTTGACATTTTACGACAAACGAAACAAGTGTAAACAAACGCTTAACCGTTTGTATTGAATGCAACACGGCCATAACACGACGTGGATTTTATCTTACGTGAGTACGTACCATAAAGAAAGTCCCGTGGCACTTCTTTGGTGCAATCGCAGAGAACGCCCTGAGCCGAATGCCCGGGTTTGACGCGTACATTTTATTCAACTTCAAAACAATCCAGAGATGCGTTTCGAACGAACGCAACGTCACAACATGCGTTGCAAGTCTGAACCGCGATTGACAGACGATGAGTTGCCTCCTCCTGCCCGTCGTAAATACGGCACTCACCTCACACCCGGTTTGCGGGGACGAGCAGCAAGTCACAACTCTGGCGCGAAAGCGAGAAGGCTTTTAGCCAGGCACACTGCTCATACCCCATGCGAGGTTGAGTGGTACGTCGTTCGAGAAAGATAATCCAGACCATGGGAAGCACTATCCACCCGCAGAAGTACAATGTCGCATTTCATCGCGAAACGAACGCGTCCACAACACACAGGAGGCGATGCACACACACACACACAGCTTCGGTCGCTGCATTGGCTTAGCTGCAAGCTTCGTTCGGACAATCAGCGATGCTACGACGATACAGAGCTGCGTGAGGACGACGTGCTAACCACTTCACGTATTTAAAAACACAGGGGCAAAGAACTAGGTTCATCGGAAGCAAAAAATCTTTCCTCCATTATAGTGCCTGAAATATACTGGCTAGTGTGCCGAGGCCGGGCTCCAGGCGGGCGCCGGGAGCGATGTACGCGGCCGTCTGCCGCTTGGGGCGCTGCCGTGCGGGAGTGTGCGCGTTCATCCGGCCCGAGCAGATCGCGCGGTTACCTCCGAGCTGCGTAGCAGACGGCAGCGGCAGAACTTTCCATTCCCGCTTGCGACGAAAGCGAGCGAAAGCGACGGGAATTCTGTCGCGCAACCAAAATTTGTCCCGACCATTCGACAAAAACGATCGTCGCGCGACAAAGCGACGGGATTCCTTCCGCTCTCACTCGCTTTCGTCGCAAGTGCGAACGGGCCTTTATGCGCAATCTCCGCCCCACATAAAACAAGCTCTTGCTTGTCGCCTGAGCATACGGTTGATATCTGACTACGTTACACTGTGCTTGCCAGTGTATTTAAACGATGTCACTAGGTTTGAAACGTACGCGCTCGGCGTGCAGCTTTGTAAACGCAAGCGGTTTCACATACGCACGCTATTTTGCTGCTAATAGAGTTTTAGTACAGCGTTTGTGGCCTTTGCATACGCTAAACGCTAAATTTTTGCGTCCCGCTACGTGACACCGCGATGGGAGTTTTAGTAGAGCGTCTCATCAGTTTTGCGTAGCGACACACTAATGCATACGGCGCCATCTGTCAAATGTTTTCCGAAATGTCTCGCCGGCTGATGTGCTAGCGGAGTGCCGGAGTGTTTGGACATTTTACGACTATCCAAACAAGTGCAAACAAACGCTTTCGCGTCAGTGTTGAATGCAACACATGGGTGCAGCTTGTCAGAACACGGGTTCTCGCTGATCGAGTGCAGCGTTGGTTTGCTCTTCGCCTTCACGTTCATCGCCGCTGATAAAGCGATCCGATCCGGCGCGTTTTGTGCACGGGTTCTGTGTCGGTTGAAAATGTCTTTTTTCACATGCCGCCGGTAGTAGGAATTACAACCACCGCAAAATAACACCCGGCACCAGCGGGGCCACATCTGAGACCGCGCTTTTTGGGTAAACAGTGCGCGGTGCACCAAAGGGAACGAGCGCACGATTCTCCCCACGCGGCTGCGAGTTCGCCGCCGATACCAACTGCACCTACGTACACCGCGAAAGGGCAAGGCCAGGCCGCACACATGCGGCCAGGTCATTCGTTCGCTTTTCCAGCCTGTGTCCATGGTGTCTACAGAGATGAAAAAGCCGAAAGAGCTGGCCCGTAGCAGACGGCAGTCTGTGGGAGCGCAATAGCGGAAGTACGTCACCGCTGAGGAGCGGAGCATCATGGGAGGGGAGGCCAACAGCGAAGAAACAGTTGAAAGGAGGAGGAAATACGGCGGGACGATAATTCGCGGTTTTTGATTTACGATTTCTCAGCTAATACTCATCGCTTTAACAAAATTATTGCAGGAGGAGATTGCTAATACATTGCTTTATTTGGTTACATGTACATCCATGCATCGGCGGAAGGCATTTCAGGACCCCTTTAATGCTGCACGCAGAGCCATTCCGCAGTCCAAGGGTGTAGTAAAACAAAACCACAAAATATGGTTGACACTGGAGTGCAAACAGGCAAAAAAGGAGCAAAATAAAGCATGGGGTGTCTTTCGAAGACATCCAACACAGGAAAACCTCGTAAATTTTAAAAGGAAAAGGGCTAACGCAAGGTATATCCGCCGCAATGCCGAGAAAACCTCATGGCAAAACTATGTGTCATCCATAAACAGCTCAGTCACTTCAAAAAAGGTATGGGAGCAAGTTCACAAACTAAATGGGACATACTCCCCCTACACACTTCCTCTGCTAACAGCACCGGATAAACAAACAAGCTTAGAAGAACAGGCAGATATACTGGGTGTACACTTCTCGAGAGTTTCAAGTTCCCCACACTACACAGAATCATTTATAAAATACAAAAAAACAGTAGAAAAGCAAAGACTGCCAACAAGTGGAGGTGCAAACGAAACATACAATAGTTTAATCACACTCGACGAACTAAAAAGAGCTCTATTGACCGGTAAACAGACCGCTCCAGGCCCAGATGATATACATTATGAAATGCTTGCACATCTTTCAAGTTCTTCTGTGGAAGCACTCTTAAAGTTTTTTAACAAAATTTGGGTACTTGGAAAAATACCAGAAACTTGGAAAAAACCATTCATTGTAGCATTCCTAAAACCTGGAAAGCCGCCAACCTCCCCTAGTAGTTACAGACCAATAGACCTTACAAGCTGCCTAGCTAAAACATATGAACGTATTATAAATACCAGATTAAGCTTTGTTCTACAATCAAACAAACTCCTTGATGTTCACCAGTGTGGTTTCAAAAAAGCATGCTCAACCACTGACCATCTCGTCCGCCTAGAAAATACCGTACGTGAAGCATTTATACACAAACAACACTGCCTCGCGGTCTTTTTCGATCTTGAGAAGGCCTACGACCCTACGTGGAGATTTGGAATAATGCGCGATTTAGTAGAGTTAGGCATCCGTGGAAGAATGCTGAATTGCTTCAATGACTTCATGGCAAACCGTTTATTTCAGGTACGCCTGGGCTCAACCCTCTCGAGAACCTTTGTACAGGAGAACGGGGTACCACAGGGGTGTATTTTAAGTAGAACACTGTTTGTTGTAAAAATGAACTCCTAATGCAAAATAATTCCAAAGTCGATTATGTACTCTGTCGATGTTGACGATCTTCAAATAGCTTGCACATCTTCCAATGTAGCAACATGCGAAAGGCAAATACAGTTGACTATCAATAAACTGACAACATGGGCAGACAACAATGGTTTCCAGTTTTCACCACACAAAACAGTAGCTATTCTTTTCTCTCTCAAACGAGGATTACAGACCAATCCGACCCTACACCTCAAGGAAATCGACTTACCCATAGAAAACGAACACAAATTTCTCGGCATAATATTCGACAAAAAACTCACTTTCCTGCTCCACATCAGTATGCTTAAAAAGAAAGCTTCGCGAGCTCTAAATAGACTTAAGGTCCTGTCTCGGAAACACTGGGGTTCTGATAGGGCTTGCCTTTTACAAATTTACCGTTCTGTTGTACGCTCCTGCTTAGACTATGGTAGCATTGTGTATGGCTCGGCGAGACAGTCTTACTTGAAACGATTGGATCTCGTTCACAATTTAGGTTTACGTCTCTCGTCTGGGGCGTATAGGACATCCCCCATAGACAGCCTCTACGTCGAACCAAATGAACCACCACTCACAGACAGAAGAACAATGCTGACATGCTCATACATACTGAAGATCCGTTCACTGCCGAAACATCTGTGTTACCCCATAGTTACAAAATGCCCGTCTGGGACACTTTTTAATAATAAACCCCAAGCTATCAGACCATTGCTTCTTCGGTTTGAAGAAAGATGCCAAGAACTCAGTATGCTAGACACATTACCTCAAATTGCCCATAGACAAAACCAACTACCCCCTTGGTATAGTTTTCCTACAACATGTGGCTTCACACTAACACACCTTCGAAAAAAGTAGACACCGCGAGAACATATTTTACAGGAATTTTTGGCACTAAACAAAAAATACAAAAGCTACACCTCATTTTACACTGACGGTTCCATAACATCATGCTATGTCGGGAGTGCAGTAGTGCAAGGGAAATGGGAAAAGGTGATCAGACTACCCCAGTGCGCTTCGGTTTACACAGCAGAATGTTATGCCATTGCTGTAGCAGTAGAAAGGATAATGAAGCATAAAATTAAACACAGTATTATATATACAGACTCTCTCAGTGCACTCACAGCAGTACATTACAAAAATGCAGCTCAGCCCATAATAGGAGACATAATACACAATTTAGTAACAGTCACAACACAAGGACAGGAAATTAAGTTGTGCTGGGTCCCTAGCCATGTTGGAATCAAGGGAAATGAGAGAGCCGATGCGTGTGCCGCACAGGCGGGTAACGGAACAATAGAGAAAGTACAGATTCCTCACAGCAACTGCATGAAATTCGTACGGAGCGAACTGAGAAAAACTTGGCAGTCATTATGGGATAAGGAAACCGACAACAAACTCTACCTAGTTAAACCCATGATAGCAGAGTGGACATCAAGCAGACATGAAGAACGCCTCAAAGAAGTGATTTTATGTCGTCTCCGCATTGGACACACACATCTTACACATAATTTCCTTCTTATGAAACAAGACAAACCGAGATGCGACGATTGTGACCAAGAACTTACAGTAAATCACATCTTACTCTCATGTGCGAACTTTGAGGCCTTAAGGAAAAAACATTTTAGGCTGTTTTACAGCGAGCAAATTCCATTTCCCCCCAGCCTACTCCTAGGAGAGGATGCTGTTGTTAAAATTTCCTCTGTCTTTACTTTTTTAAAAGGAGCTACACTTCTAAACAAGGTATAACGAGATAAAGCAATTGGTTATTATCCACAAACAACACCGAACCTTTTGTTTGGCGCATGATAGCCTTAGTTGCTTATGTGCCACAAAACACAACACAACACATAATGTTTTGGAGGCATCGGCCGTAAGCTGTGCGATATGGTCAGTCCATGTTAGTTTGCTGTTGATGAGTACACCCAGGTATCGGTACGATTCTGCTAGAGCGAGATGGTTAGACTGCAGGGAATAAGTATAATTTATGTTGGAACGCTTACGGGAAATTTGCATGAATTTACATTTAGAAATATTAAGTTGCATAATCCAGAAAGAACACCAATTTTCAATTACGTTTAAATCATTCTGGAGGGCAAGTTGATCAGAGCTATCACATATACGGCGGTAAACGAGACAATCGTCTGCAAAAAGACGTATCGAAGATGTAACACTTGAGGGAAGGTCATTAATAAAAATTAGAAAGAGGAGAGGGCCGAGGACGGAACCTTGAGGTACGCCAGATATTACATTTGTAGTCGAGGAACGGTGACCTCCGATGACTGTCGATTAGTGAGAAAGGCTCGTATCCATGACAGTATGAGCGGGTCGAGATTAAGGGAGGAAAGCTTAAGCATAAGTCGTTGATGAGGAACGCGATCGAACGCCTTAGAAAAATCGAGGAAGATGACATCGGTTTGAAATGAAGAGTCCAGGTTTAAGTGGAGGTCCGTCGTAAACTCAAAAAGTTCTGATTCACAGGAATATTTTCAGAAATAGGGAAAGACGGGAACAACGATTGTATCCTTGCACAACGATCGCGCACGGCGGATGAATTTGGTGTCGCCGTCTCTCCATGTCTTTCGATGGCATTTTGTCAAACACGATATCGTTTTTTTGTTCACAATTTTTCCTGCATATTTTTGTGATAAATTAAAACACGCTCAGTTTCACGTCAGCGCTTGTGCTGTGTGTTTTCCCGGCCTTGTCCCGACGTCTGCACTGTTTTTATTCCAGTTGCAGATTACGATTGCAAGTTCGCACTTTAGCGTAGAGCTTTAGTTGGAATACGGATTCCTGTTTGCACGCCAGGGATGATTCCACAGCTGTAGACGCTGATCACTCCAAACTTTCGCAGTGAAAGTCGGGGGCAACCTGCGCTGACTTTAGGAAAAGAGCAGATACGTAGCTACGTCGAAATATAAGCGGGAGCTAAAACATGGACAAGAAACAGGGTTCGCGCCTAAATTTCAGCAATGTGTGTTCATAAGCTACCTCGTCTCTCCATTTTTAGTACGTAGCTAGGGCTACGTTAAATTGGCCTGGTGACGGTAAATGCGAAAGCTTGACCTCCTCCGCTGTGGCAAATATTTCGTACCGGAAAAAATTCGCTGTAGATAACGTGAAACTAAACACGGTGCGTCTTAGTAAAAAGCTCTTTTCTGCCAGCACATACTGTCCATCTGCGCAGTAGCTGCTCTACTAAGTGATTTTTCGTCCACTCGAAGCCACCGTTTTCTTGTGAAGCGCTTCCCCCGACTAGAGCCGCTGGTCCACTTCGGAAAATGCCCGGGCGCCCTTATGTCTTCTGTTCTATTCCCCAACTTCATTTCCTTCCATTTGGTTCCTGTTTGGCACGTTTCCTTCTTTCTTCGTGCCTATTTTACGGTGGTTTGTTTACTAGGCACTGGGTCATTGAGGAGCGGGCCCTATGGTGTATGCGGTCATTAGGGAACGTAGCGGCACGGCTATGTGGCAATGGTCTTGTGATAAATCTTGCAAGAACTCAAAGGAGAAACGGCATTTCTAGCGGAGTACCGCATGGCTTTTGTGTATGATCTACGTTGTTGCGAATGCGAACATGCATAATTACCCAGTCTTTTTGTCTAGCAGACGCAGCTTTTGCAAGTGCAAAAAATGGCGGTCCGTAAAGCGGCATACTTGCCAATAAACATATGTTTGGTACCACGCCAGGTCTGAAACGCAATCGCTTAATTTTATGTAGTTACACGTGCAAGAAGTTTGTTGCTCTTGCGTTGCCTCTTTCAACGCTATATTTGTTTTACCAAACAAACGGCTGACGACGATTACCATTCTCCATAATGCGAAATGTGCGCACAGCGCGAACTGAAGCCTTCTAGGTCACGGCGCGTAGCTGCTGCGACTCTGGACGTGATCGCGTGATCAAGGTCAGCACGGCAGCGCTCGCTAATCTGTTGTTACCTCGCAACGCGTCCCCACCGCCGAGCATGCAAATCGTGTTCGAACCTCCGGCGGAAATGTCATGGGGTTCGGATGGGCCACTCAATGAGGAGGACGCCGAAGGACAGATGCAGTCAAGGACAACTGAAACGCGACCCCGAAAGTATCAACCCGAACACACAAATAGCGCGATCTTTTCAGGTGCAAATCGAATTGACGCACCGCTTAATGACAGCGAAAATGTTGGGAAATGTGGCTTTCTAAATACAATAATAGCGAGCTATTATTTAACATCCACGAATATAGTTTTTCAATTTCGCGTGTTTTGGTTCATATTTTCGTGCTCGCATTTCATTAGTCTATGACTTTACGCGTAGCACGCAGCGCGTGCTGGAGTTCTGTGGCGCGGCCTCGGCTTACTGCCCTCGCCCTCACACTTTCGCAATTCTTTTATCCTCCGATTCCCTGCGGAGGCCAAAGTTGTCTGGGTTAACTCATAGCGCGTCCTCCCAGAGGAGTGTCTCGCTACGCAGCGGCATACCGCCCTCCCCCTCGCACTTCCGCCACACTTTCTGCCTCGACTTTGCTTTCGTTTACGGTGTCCCCTTCATTCACTCGGTTACAATGTCGGCGACAACGCCAAACCACCGTAGCGGGCGCTTAAGTTCTACGCACCAAAAAGGGAAATAGCTTGGCAATCTAGCTGAACCATTTATGCTGCATAGTTCACGGCTTACACAGTGCTGCGAAGCTTTAGCGTCCGCGATTCCCCGCATAAACTTTCAGTTTAAAGCCAGGGCATGTCTTGTCTTCTTAGACGCCGCGTAGTGCGGGACGCTTTCTCCATTATAACTGGGCAGTCGTACTTGCCCAATTATCAGTTTCATTTCATTTCATTACAGTTATTTTACCCTCAAGGCCAGAGGTTTTACAGAGGGGAGTGGGTAAACTTATACAAACGAAACAACAAAAGCAGAATGAGTGATGTGATACATTATTAGATAGGGTCGGCAAAAACGGTGTGTACTAAGTTTCTTCGGAATTGGAAACGCTCGGAGATGGCAGCTGTTGGCCCGGGAAGGTGGTTCCTGTCCTGCGATGCCCTGGGTTATAAATGACTGCGAACATGTGTTTGTGTCACGATGCATTACTCCAACTTTACGTTTATAATCAATGCGTGAAGACGCGTAGGATGGCGAAGGAATGACGCATGTACAGAGAACCCGAGTATGCTAGAAAATCTTGTTGAAGAAACAAAGACGGAAGTACGGGTGACGAGTTGTTATTTTTGGTAAACACAGTGAGTTTTTCACTGAAAAGGAGTCGTTTACGCACCTCCGTCGTGTGACCACACCCAAGGTAAAGTGCATCACTTTTCAATAATTTATAAATGGGTCGATCTAGAGCATGTCTCTTCTCCTTGCGGCAAGACCAGCTGGTTACAGTGATTAGTCGTTAGGGTGAGTAATGTCAATAATAGTGCAATGTAAAGATACGTGCATAGATTTTGAGCTGAGCCCATCGTCGTTGTGTGGCGCCCCCTGTGTTGAAGGAGAATCCCTGAAGGCCGCAGATGTGGCGGGGCATCGTTCCTAGACAGTACAAATTGCGCTCGGCTGTGGCTGCGTTCCCCAAATCGACGAATCTATTGAAGTGTCAGGCAAACTGGAGTCTGCGAACGGTCTGCACACAACTCCGGCTCTGCTACGCCGGTAACTGGACTTTTGTTTGTCTACCCCTCTCCGTTCTTGAATCCCCTTATTTACTCTCACTATTTTGCTTCTCTACCTGAATGACCAACCGTCTCGCTAACGTTTTTGCTTCCTAGTTTCTTTTTTTTTTGTATAGTAAAACCCGGAATGGATACTGAATCAATTTAGCGCTCAGAAAGGCACCAGGAGGAAAACGGGGAAGACGTCCCCACGGGGATGACTCAGAGGCGGTGGAAACAAGACTGGGCGCTGGCAGACGCCGATGCACTGTGAACGCGCCTGCAGGCCGACCACTCATTGTACGGGCGGCCGGGGAGGGAAATGTGGCGGGTGTCCGGCGGGAGATAATACGGGTGGACGGGAAGCAGAATTGGCTTGACGAAAGTGAACCAATGGAAAGCCACGCCAGCGATAAGGGGACACGGTGTGGGTCATGTGTCTGTTGAAGAAGATCCGTCACGAACAAAGTGAGCAGACAGAGGTAAGAGTAAAGCCATTTTGCGACGTGCCAGCACGAACCAGGTTGAACATACGGCTGAATGAATGGCCGCGAGGGAGATGGAAGGACCGACAACGATGGTGCAGGGGAAGTGATGATTTGTTCACACGTTGTCATTGTAAGGGAGCCGAATGAGCTGAATTATTTTTAACGGAGCGTGAAAAGGGGCTACGTCAACGCGGTAAGTGTAGATAAGGTAGCGTCATTGCAGAAAGACGGATACGGTAAGAGACAAAACTGGGTGAGAAAGACAACATCCCGAGAATATCCTGTATCTCACCAGGAGCTGTGCGCACATTGCGATTATTTCTTCTCTATTCTAGAGAAAATGGCTATGTGCGGAGTATGTATTTACAAGGCACGTCTTAGCACTTGGGTGCAACAGGTTCTCGGAATAGCGGCAATGGGGGGTAAAATATGTTAATGGGAAATGCTGAAATTGTATAAAACGCCGGAGTTAAAATAATGAGGACCGGTCGCCGATGATAGAAACGATGATCGCAATCAAACGATGTCTCGTGGTAGACGGCACGTGGCAAGCGATGAGCTACTCCAAGCAACAGCAAGATGTACAGCCAGTAAAAGGCTTGTCTATAACACATCTTTCGTACCCTCAGCCCTATCCTGCCCCGCCGGTGCGGGATTTGAATAAAACTACTGCGGAATTCTGAAGTCTTAGCCCTTCGCTTTTGCCTCCGACATGTTTGGAACGAGTATGTTTCGGCAGTTTTCGGATGTAGCCGGTTGAAGTTGAAATCGCTGTTATAGACAAGCGTTTTACCGACTGTACACTTTATTTACACTAAGTATTTACAACTCTCAAGTTTCCTTATCGCATAAAAGAGCTCGGGCAAGGCACACGTCGAGCGGCGCTCGCGCTCTCCTCTCTTCCCTCTATAACCCAAAGACATCCAACTCCTAGGTTTTACCCTTAGAACCCTGCCCGAAACAGGGACGTCACAATTTGAGAGTGAGGATGGCTCATTGATAAGCCCACACTAGCCCACTGATTGGCCACCGTGACAAACAAAGCTAGGTGGGCTTAAAATAGCCACGTCACCCACCTCTCACACCCATACAGGAACACAAAGGTGTTAAGCAAAACACATGCATAACACAAATGAAAACCAACCAACTAACACCTAAAAGCGAGCCTAGCGCCGGCCATTAGTTGTGGGCGGCTCGTCCTAAAGCATTGTCCATACCGTGGGCGCCTATAATTGTGCCCCGCGCCGGCAAAATTCCTCTGCTTTGTACACATGTCGAGCACATAACAAAGCCTGGTCGCCTAACCATTGACGCATCCCAGCCACCGAGTCGCCAGGGCGAGACATGGACCGAATGGAAACTTCGCCCGGCAGCTTTGAGCTGTGTACCCGTGGTTTACAGAATGTCTTGTGCCCTCTTCCAACCTTTGACCCTTTGACTGACTTCCACCTCCCGTACGGTTCGGGCATGCTCATGGTGGTAATCCCTGTGGTTAAGATGTCGACGGTCCCCCTCTCTCAGTTTTCCCAACGAACGAAAGGAAATGCTCCTTCGAAAGCCAACATCGCTTTAAACTGTTTTGGGGTCTTGTCTGGGCCCGCTATTCGGGCGAACACAACAGCGCGGCGAACGAAGGGGAAGCTTCCGCGGTTTCTCCCCACGGCTGTCGCGCCCACGTAATCTCGCCCGGCGTACAAACAAACAGCACAACAGTAAACACTCTATACCTAACAAGCGATATCTAGTTGCTGGGCGATTTTAATTAATTAGCGGAGGTGCGCGAACTTGACAGCCGGTTTCGTGGAAAACAAAAACTTGCCAACAATGCAAGATGGAAAATCCTCACGTTGACCAATTGAACCTTGTACAAAGGACAACACAAACTCGGGTGATAAACGGGGAAATAGGCAAACTAAACAGCCTCTACCGATTGCAGTAAACGTAACAATATCCATAAATATTGTTGCCAGGTAAAAAATAACCACCAAAGCACTATTGTGAATTTGGGACTCGGATGTTTTGTATGCGCAGTCACGGCGTCTTACGCTTTGCCCAGCTCGTTTTATTTCGGCAAGAGAGCTTTAAAAAGAATGAAGATGCAAATGAGTCCCACCCTTCTTGCAAACGATTACAAAACGAACTCGATGTCTTGCCTTATACTGCTATTCCAGGAGGCAGAAAACTTTGAAACGCGGAAGAAAGATACCAAAGGAAAATAAAGTTATGGCGCCACGTTTACAGCTTTGGCGGAAAAGAGAGTCTTTGCACTTAGGTCGTTAAAGCTCGGCGTCTCCCCTCCGACCGTCACTTTACATCGCCTTAGAAAGCATAATGTATAGTTGTAAAAAAAAAGAACTCTTGCAGGAACATTTGCATAATAAGAGCATGACGCTCATGCGGGCTACGTGTGGGGATTCAATATGACCGAGAAAAAGAGGCGTCGATCATTCGTAAATAAGCTGGAATTCTAATCGCGCGGAAATTCTCTTCCGGTCGCGGCTCTTCAAGCACTCTCCTGTTTTTTTTTTATTTCAAACGTGGTGGAATTCCTGACGCGAGCTTAAGAACTTTACGCCTTGCCCTGTTCATATTTATCTTTACAGCGGGGTAGCGCGAGCGTGTACTCTATTTTAGTTTATCAGTTCATGGAGAGGCCATGCACCGCTTTCTGATCGCTCAAGCTGTTTCCTGCTTTTCTCGATTTGCATACTGTTTCTACACCTAATGCCGGGTGTGAAGAAACTGTTGTAAGAAGGATCAACGTGTTAATCTTCGCCTGTTGGTACATGATCGAAAAAGAAAACAGCGCAAAAAAGAGACAAGGACAGAGAGAGGACGAAAACGACTGAGCCGAACTTCCAACTGATTTTATTGCGAATAAAACTACAATATATAGGTAGCCGTCCAACCAGTTACTCACCTGTGGTTGAGTAGAAATTTTAACTATTTTTCATGCATGGTGATAGAGGCCATGCTGACGCATGCCTCACAAATCAATAAAATTCGTTCCGATTTACATCCACATCCACATCCACATCCACATCCGTGTTTTGTACATCCTAATGATGGAAGTGTTTTGCAAGTCTAGCGAACAGTCCTTACAGTTCAAACAATGGCTTCCGGAGAAGGCTTCAGCACTTTTCCCCTGTCGCGCAATTTGGGATTGTTCGCGTGCTCCCTCCGCCTGTTGTGGTTGATTTTCCCACTTTGGCCGGGTACACTTTTTTTTGGACGTCAAAGAATTTCGGAAAGAACGCCTTCTCCGCATTCAACGAAAAGTCGTCGATGGTTTGTGTCGCAGCTGCTTTGCTTGGTTGCCCCTGGGTCGGTCAGTCTGCGGACTCTTGAAAGCTTGTGCAGGGCAGAGAAGACAACGTCCACATCATACCTCTGGGCCACATTTTTGAGATTGTGCGCTCACGTGTAGACGTAGGCTATCACAGCTCCCCGCTGCCTACGCTCTACACAGGCATCGCACGCTTGTGTCTTGGTGCGCATCTTTGTCACAGGGATTTCGTGCGACCGATGCCCAGAGGCGCTCATGGTATCCGGCACTCAGCAGTCGTTAGGCTTGTTGGCTGAACGCCTCCGTGATGCAGTGTGGGCAAGATTTGCCGAGAGCTTTCTTAAAGCACACCAAGACTATAGCCCGTCTAACGAGCTTTGTTTGCGCTAAGTTGAAAGGCGGGAGTGGTTTGTTGATCATAGCTCTATTAGATACCAACATCTCTAAACACATATTGAATGTATAAAAATCAGATATTGCCGTTAACTAGGAGTTCGTGCGTTAGTACAAGGGGGTACATCGCGTTACGAAACAAATCCAGGTCTATAAACAGAGGACGAGCTCAGTATGACAGCAACTACAAATTAACCGCCCAAAACAAAAGCCTTCTCTAGCTTTGATGCCAAAAATTGCCCAGAAGTTCATAAAAATCCGTAGCAATGCTTAGTAGTCCTAGGCCGCTTGAAAAAGTGTGAGTTCCTTGCAGCCGAATTTTTTTTTTGGTTTTGTAGATCCCGTCCCCCCCGTTATCTTCATTAACGCCAATAAAATAAGTATAGGGGGAAGTTCCGCGAGATCTGCATTATTGTGATAATGAACGGCATTTCAGTGTGCGGTGGTTTCGCTACTTTTTCAGATTTTCTTATTTTTCATTTTCACAATTCTGTACGACCAATTATCTCCATGTACGCTATTACAACGATTAAAGTAATACCTCCACCAAATCTACATTTTTGTGGAAATGCAGCGCGTTACACCGTTGGCCATTTTCGCTTTTTTTTTCAAAATTCTTTCCCGCCAATTATCTCCATTTATGCTGTTATAACGATTAAGTGCGTTGCTTCCGCCAAATCTCCATTTTGGTGGAAAAGCCGGGCGATACGATGTCCTGGCTGTGGCAGTACCCGACAAAGAATAATTGATTGATTGATTGTGGGGGTTTAACGCGCCGACGCAACGCAGGCGATGAGGCGCGCCGTAGTGGAGGGCTCCGGATTAATTTTGACCACCTGGGGATCTTTAACGTGCGCCGAAATCTCGTACACACGGGCGTTTTTGCTTTTCGCCTCCATCAGAAAAGCGGCCGCCGCGGCCGGGAATCGAACCCACGACCTCCCGACAAAGAATAATCATAATCATCATCATCCTATCTACCCCGAACGGCAGGGCGGAGGCCTCTCCCAGATATCCAAATATCCCGGTTCTGTTCTAACTGCTGCCAAATTATCCTCGCAAACTCATTGATGTCATCGGCCCGTCTAACTTTATGCCACCCCTTGCCACGCTTGCCTTGTCTAGGGATCCCTTTTATTACCCTTAATGACCATCCGTTATCTTGCCTTCGTATTACATGCCTTGCCCACGCCCATTTTGTCTTCTTTATTTCTACTAATATGTCCTTAACACGTTCTTGTTCCCTGATCTAGTCCGCTCTCTTCTTGTCCCTTAATGTTACACCTATCATGTTCCGTGAGTCGTCCTCAATTTAGGTTGAACCATTTTAGTGAGCCTCAAAGATTTCTTCCCCGTAGGTGGGTACTGGTAAGATGCAGCTGTCATACAGTTTCTTCTTCAAGGACAATGGTAGGCTGCTATTCATTGTTTGAGAATGTCTGCCGAATGCACTCCACACCATTCTTATCTCTCCGGTCCCCTCTGAATCATGGTTGGGATGGGGTATCACAACTGGGCGTAAGTAGATATATTGGCTTACCTCTTCCGCTGCCTCGCCAGCTATCTAAAACCGGTGTACTCTCCCGACGTTATTCGGGCTTTACTTTTGTTTTATGCATATTATTTTCAGGCCCATGGTTCTACTCTGCTTGTCCAATGCGATAAGCATGCTTTGCAATTCGTCCCCCGAGTTACTTAGCACGGCAACGTCATCAGCAAATCTGGCGTTACTGAGGTATTCTCCATTAACACTTACTCCCACCAGTTCCCAATCTAATGTTCTGAATACCTCTAGTAAACAAGTTCTGAATTACACTGGAGAGATTGTGTCTGATTGTCTGGCGCTCTTCTTTATAGGTATTTTACTGGAATCCTCATGCAGGACGATGGTAGCTGTAGACAAATGCGTGGAGTGTAGCTTTGAATGGTACAGAATGCGGCATTCTGTGCGTCAGATAACGCTAAGTATCAATAATCAGCTACCGCTCTGTCGAACCAACGATGATGACACAATGCGAAGCTTGCAAAAATGAAGTCCATCGTCAAACAAACCCAGCCAGAAGAGAACGCAGCCACATCACACCACCTTACCGCTCACAAAAGTGTTTCCTAATGGTACGGTTTACAGCATTGCGAATTTGCCGTCTATACCTGGGCAGAACGTAAGAAAGACAACCGAGGTTGCGCCTGCGCCTCATCACCGCAGCAGGCTGGTACTCCGCAGGAACGAAAAGTACCTTACTCCGTGTATTCGAACGTGGCACGAGTCGTTTCCAAGATTTCTCGCACTCAGTCTGCTTATAAATTCGTGCAGCGACTAGAAAATTTATGTATGAAAAAGAAGGCGATGTTACGCATTAGGCGGAATCTCGCTCCGCCTAATGATGTTTTTTTTTTATTTTTGCATGTCCATGCATCTCTCTCCAAGTCCGAACTGCTTCGACCATGCCGTAATGACGCAATCGGATGTACGTCGGCTTCGAAACGCTATGGACTCAGTTTGGATTCCGACCAGAGCATGCGCTTTAATATTTCGTCACTTTGACCATGATCATCGTCGGAAGAAACTGTTTGCTTTCTTACAATGCGTTTTTGGGGTGGACTACAGACGACATCATAAAGAGGCTGGAAAGTTAGTTTTAAAAATTGTATTTCTGCTGCCCTCACCAGGTATCAACAGCTATTGGGGACTGGAGGACTTTAGTTAAGTTTTCTATTCTTATGGAGGCTTAGTTGGCGGCTGCTTCTAAACTATTTTAGTTAGGACGCTGCAGGCGAGAACTACAGCCGAGTCGCTCGTTCATCTGCTATTAATACAGCGGTAGTTCTGTGTCCGAGACCCAGCCTAATATGTTTGCGTCTGCCCAGTGTAGCCTTACCGATACCCTGCGATGCTTTTTTTTCTGGCGGAATAAGACGAATCTAGGCACGACGCATGGATCTTTGGTAGTCACATACCGCTCACATGAGATCGAATCGGAATTTGACCATGTTACTATGAAAAGCCGCATGGAAGAATGAAAGCGCTGCAAGAAGAAACCCCCCCATGGCGCTAGCATCAACCCAAGCAAGATGTGTAATCAGTGACTCGAAGACCGCAGTCAGAACATTCTCGAGAAGATGCATATCAACTGAGGCGCTGAAAATTATGAATTCGTACAGCGTAGCAAGGCTCAGAAGAGTACAACTAATTGGGCACCAGCTCACACAGGCCTACCCGGCAACGAGGACGTTCACAACCTAGCTCGAGTACTAATCGGCCGATCCAGCGCAAGAAGCAAGACGGAGCAGCGCTAGTCCAGAAACGGCAGTGAACACATGGTGACTTAAAGAGATATAGATTATTACCGATCGGGTGGGCTAAAATACCCAGCGGCACAAAAAAAAAACCTTAGATACAAAAGAATCACTTTCGTGGAGACTATTACAGACGGGTATGTGTACCCCAACCACGTACTGCGCAGCCACTATTACACAGAGCTGCACAGCGACAGATGTAAAAACGGCACACTAAGGGCTGATCTGAAATACTTGCTCTGGGCCTGCCCTGCTATCATCAGCACAGATAAAGCGAGAAGATAAGGATAACTACACCGGAGCAGTTGGACATGATAGTAGTGCTCAGCTCGGACGCCGAGTCTCAGCCTTGGGCTGTCCGGATGGCCGAGGGCGCCGCCAAGGAGCAGGGCCCCCTGGCCGATGGCTCAAGAGGGAGGGAAGGGAATTCCAGCCTGCCCCACCCCTGAACCCATCCTGAGCAAACAATAAAGTCTCTCTCTCTCTCTCTCTCTCTCTCTCTCTCTCTCTCTCTCTCTCTCTCTCTCTCTCTCTCTCTCACACACACACACACATGCACACACACACACACACTCTCTCTCTCTCTCGCCACTCCTCTGCTGAAGTGTTTTGAAAAAACAATCATTATGGCTTCTCGTGGCGATACATCGGTGGTAAGTCATCACGGTGTCCTCACAGTTTTGTCCTAGGTTGCCTTTTTCACAACTTCAGGTCAGTCTCTTACCTTTTGTGTGCCACTTTAGAAGGAGAGCTCGCAAAATCCAAACCAAGAATATAGAGATACGGGTTCGATTGCTCCCCACGTCGAAATGTACCAAATTTGCTTTTCGAATGAAGAAGTTTACACTGTTTACAGAAAACTCCTGAGACGTTTTGACGTGAGTATGGGCTTTTGTTACTTGTTTTTACTTTTGCTCCATTGTCCATTTCTTGCCCGCGGTGCCAAAGTGCCGTATGACGGTACTAAGAGCACTACAGTCATGTCTCGTTAATATGGACCCCGTTAATGTGAATACCAAGAAATATGAACGAAATTTTCGGCGACGGATATCTCACCGCGGTATTGTGCTCCGTTATTATAGAAACCAGCGGTCCGGACAATGGACGGCTGTTTGGGGAATGAAACGGGTGAATAGAGGCATTTTTGTCTCCTTAATACGGACGCGGTTCCACAAAGCAAAATTAGAAAAAATGACTGGTGACTTCCAGAGGCCGTGCGCATAAGGAAAATTCACTGTTGGCTCAAGCATGTATTTATTTCGGAACGCTCTTCCTTCCAGTACCACCGAATTAGATAGAGAATATTCGTGATAAGCGAACAACACTCAAGGGTATTGACAACCAGGGTTACACCTTTTTCCTATCAAACAAGATTACCGTGTGCTGCATACGAAGGACAGAGCATTTACTGAAGGAAGGAAGGAAGTAAACTTTATTTTCCTGAGCACCCTTAGTCCAGGGCGCCGTCTTGGGAAGCCGTGGCCATGGCTTCCTCCGCTCTGGACGTCAGCAGGAGCTGTGTCGCAGCGCTGGGGTCAGCCAGACTTGCCTCCCAGGATGCTAGAGTTGGATTCGGGATGGGGGTCAACTTTGGATGTCGATCACAGGCCCATATTGTGTGGAATATGTTTGGGTAACCTCCGCAGAACGAGCATCAGCAGCTTCTTGTAGCGCCTGCTCTATTTCAGCCGGGGATCCTTCCTTGGTCCATATTGTTATGTCGTCCGCATAAATGGCATGTTTAACGCCACGTATGCGGGCGAGCATTTTGGGCAGATCCTTCATTGCAAGATTGAAAAGTGTTGGAGACAAGATGGAGCCCTGCGGTGTGCCTCTGTTTGGGGGTTGTTGGATGCTCAATTCATAAGGTCCGAGGGTGAGCGTTATGCTGCGGTCTCGAAGAAAATCTCTAATGTAATTGTACATTTTCTGGCCACAATTCGTGCTTTCTAGATTCTGTAGGATGACGTCATGTGTGACATTATCAAAAGCTTCAGATAGGTCTAATGCAGTATTGCTCGCATCTACGCTGAGCTAGGGTCATCCAGGATGTCCTCTTTGAGCTGCAGGAGACAGTCTTGTGTAGATTTACTGAGGCTCAGGGCAAAATAAGAGGACAATAAGAGTTCTTCCTCTTAAGCTTAAATGGACCGAGCGTTCCGCTCAGCTAAATAAGGAAATATTCACTTGAAATTTGGGACGCCTTCAACATGCGTTCCTTAACGTTTGTGTTTTTTACCTTGATTCGTTATTATGGACAACTCACATTATGGACGCTTTTTCTCGAAAACGAAGACGTCCGAATAAACGAGACATGACTGTATATTAAGGCGACGTCTACCGACGTTTCGCAAGAGAAAAAAAACGACACGCCTGGTGCTACGTCGCCTAACGTAACGTAACCCACCTAACCTAACGAACAGAAAGCAATCTTATGAAACACCGAATGTCATGAAAATCTCTAATTGAAACTAAAGCTGTAAAAAGTGCACATGGCAAGGGCCGAACCAAACTACCACCCGTGGCATCACAAAACAAACACACAACCTCAACACCCTGATGGCACGCGTTCTGCACTGTTTCAGCGTAGCGTTAAAAATTGGTGTCCTCTGACGGCACCCTACAGCGATGCCTTTGGCACAGCTAGACCACCGTCGGACGGAACACTAGACACTTCGTTAAAGGTACTATGCAGTGTGGGTGGTCAAGGACGGGGCTGCGTTTTGTGCATCACAGTGCCCCTAAAGGTTTCCCGCGAATAAAAAAGATCCTCAAGAACCACCAAGAAGCGCTTCCCCGCTCGGGTGCTGCCATGCGCATTCACCTTTAGCAGAATGCCTTCAAAAGTTCTTATTCGTTTCCTGTGCACCCGATTCCGCGCTCAGCACCGGACTACTCATGGAGGGCGGGAGATTCAATTACTCCGGATAAGAGCGAAATGCGTCGACCCTGGCTTCTTGCACAACAATGGAGGCCGCTGGTAAAAGCGCCGTATGTGTGGCCGCACTAGCTGGCAGCTCAGACTGGCTGAGGAATGGATCGATGCTGCAAACGCGCATGTGGGCAGCGTAGAGCAGCACTTCAGTGACTCAGCATGGCGGTGCCTCAATGAGGAAGGTGCGAAATTACCGGTCACAATGCCAGACAGCATTTCTCGTCTTGCCGGCCGACCTCCTCAGCGTTCGTAGCGGTAGTCATGGCTCATTTGGTGCATGGAGTCCCACGGCGCTAACAGTTATGATGGCGTTTGCTTCAGGCATTGAGTTGAATTCACGTTATTCCTGTTTATTGAGCACCGTACATGTGCCGTCACCGAGCAACGTAAACGTGGAATGGTGCGTCCACGTTCCCACTCTGTGCGATGTCATTCCCTTTTGTCTCATTTCTTCGGTCCTCCCGCCTGAAACGAGAGGGTATTCAATAATCTGCTCCTCTCCGATCTGCCCTTTGGAGGTCCTAAATGCCTTTTATCTTAGCATGGGGTGGTGCGCCCGCCTGTATATGAGAGAGGGCAAGGTAAGGGAAGCGGCACTTTCTTCAGGTGATGACAGGCAGGAGACTAGCAGAATACTCGAACGAAGAAGGCTTTCTTGAGAAGACTTTCTTTCTTTCTTTCTTTCTTTCTTTCTTTCTTTCTTTCTTTCTTTCTTTCTTTCTTTGTTACTCTCTTTCTGTTTCTTTATTTTTTCTTTCTATCTTGCTTTCTTTCTCTCTTTCTTCCCTCTTTCTTTCTCTATTTCTTTCTTCCTTTCTCTCTTCCTTTCTTTCTCTCATTCCTTCCCTCTTTCTTTCTTTCCCTCTTTCTTTCTTTCTTTCTTTCTTTCTTTCTGTCGTTTTTGCCTCCTGGGCTCAGGCGCACGTCCGTATACGCACAGCTCCCTTTGGGTGCATCGTCTGTTGACGGCGGCGGCTGCAAGGAAAGAAATAGGGCAGAAAATAGTTCTCGCTTCCCGGTCTGCTAACTCGATTTCCTCCGAACCCACTTATGGCCGGGGGCAAGCAGCTACGATGAGGACCAGAAAACACTTCTGCCGAGAATGGCCGCCGGTGAAGGTGCAAACGCGATTACTGAACGCGCACTTTCTCTCTAAGTCTGGTTTTCCTTCGTTCTGGAGTTTTTCGTTGTCTCGGGCATTGCGCATTTTAGAATCTGCTGTGTAGCAGCTCCACTGTCGGGCAAGTAATATCGGCAAACAGGTGGCAACAAATGAGGCAGCCAGATAATAATGCTATTGCTGCAGCTCACCATCGCCCCTCACACGTCTCGATTTCCGGCTCCTAGCTGTTGCTTTCCTCGTCTCCTCACTTTCTACGCAGCGTACAATACCCACGCAATAATGCCACCGTCATTTTATGCCTTTGTTGTCAAAACACTGAGAAACGTCCAGTCTACCTTGCCAAGCCTCAATTTTAGGGAAATTACAGCAAGCGAATTGTGTAAAAAATTGGCAATAAACCAGTTAGATAATCAACAGACACCAAGATCACGCGGAATCCGATGGCATCAGCTGACATCGATGGCACTTCTGTCTGATGTTCGGGATTTCGGATGGTTGCCTGGCTGGGAAGTTCTTCCGACGTGTGACCACCTGGAGAGATTCGGCATTCTGCGTTCTTCACGGTGCCCGCATTGCGGGCGCACTAAACTATTGAAACATGCCTTGTTTCAGTGTCGTGTAGCGGTAACGTTTTGGACTGTGCTAAGCAGGTTGGTTGGCATTATACTTAGAATGAGCACACGTTCAAATGACGTAGTGGTGAACTTCCTGATGTGAGCTGGGGCTTTTGTATCGTGGCTAAATCGCGGCGCCACGTGTCTTCGCGCCCGACCGCAACGGGCGATGCTTCCACTGCTGTGGCGTGTGCGGTCATTCCTTATGTGTCACTTGGAAAATGATTTGGCAGTTCTACACTCTAAGAAAAAAGGGTAGAAAAAGGGAGGAAATCGAGGGTTTTCTCCCCCGGACCAGCGAGATTCTCCCTTTAGCTAATTACACGTAGCGCCCTCTGTACGGCCTGTACGAAACACCGAAACCGTGGAGGAAATATTAGAGTTTTAGCTGACCGTTTCTGACGGTCCGCTCCGCTCCTTTAGCAAGCGGGAGCGCCATTGCGCATGCGTGGCACGCTAGCACGCTACCGGCGATTCCGGACCGGGGCCTCGCTCCGCTAACCGGGGCCTTGTAGCGGACTGTCGCGGCAGCTTACGCTACCGCGCGGAATAACAACATGGCTGCCCCCGCGATGCGAGCGCGCTACGGCGAACTTCGTTTATTCAGTTGAAACACGACCGGCGAAGCAGCGAAAGCGCTTCCGAATAGGCAATGGTGCCACACACCTGAAGGATCTTTAGAACGGAAGCGAAAAACGTCGACCGAAGCGCGGTGCTGCTTCCGTGCAGAGCCGAGAAAGACAGCCTTGGCTTGGCTATTCCAAAGTTTATCGGCTTGTTTATTAATATTTAGAAAAAAATTATACCATGTCAGTGACTACATTATACAAAAAAAGGTTAAATGAGGCCAACAAGCACGGTATCTTGCTTTGTTTGGGTGACCAAATACAAATTCTTATGTTTCCTTTAGGATGAAGTTTCGGTTTACACGCGCGCACGAAACGACCAGTCACGCGAATCATTCTCCGTCGAGGGAGATATGGTTATCGCTTAGCTAAAAGCCTTTCGGGTGAAGCCAACAAGCACGGTATTTTGCTTTGTTTAGGTGACCAAATACAAATTCTTATGTTTCCTTTAGGATGAAGTTTCGGTTTACACGCGCGCACGAAACGACCAGTCACGCGAATCATTCTCCGTCGAGGGAGATATGGTTATCGCTTAGCTAAAAGCCTTTCGGGTGCTGACGCTCCGGTTGTGCTGAGCGGCACGTCGGGAGCATAGCGGAGCGTCAAATACGGTCAGCTAAAACTCTCTATTCTCCCCTGTCGTCTGCAATCTGCTGTCGGCGCCGACGCCGAAACCGAAACCGTTCATCGTTTCACTGTGGCTTTCGCCCATCGGGCGCATACAACGACTATGAGCAACACCTCCACTGCGGTGTGCTCCTTGCTTGTTTTCTCGCTGTCTTTCTTTTAAATGCAGAGAATTTGTTTAACTCCCGATGTTATGCGTCCGTAAGTCGGCGTCCGCAGGCAGCCAGCACGTGCGCCCCTCCCCCGCTCCTCCTCGCTCTTAACAACAGGTGCGGGCGCGCATGCGGGTCCTCCGGCACTGAAAGAGGCATTGCAGCAGCAGGTGCTACCTCCTCTCCCTCTACTGCGCGCGCTACGAATATACTCGTTGCCCGAGCGAAGGATCCGCGACCCGACGTTGACGTTTGGCCGCGGCTTCTCGTGCACGAAGTTCGGCGTCGGCAGCGCGCTTAGACGCTTGCGTTCGGCGTCGGCAGCACGCCGTCTCGCCGCCTTGTCTTCTGCCGCCGTCGATGACGAGGATGGCACGATGTCTTGAACTGGTACTGCAACGCTGACGTTGGCTCGCGTCGCGGTACTGGTTGAAGGTGTTGCTTCCATCGCTTATGAACTTCGACGATGGCGCACTGCCCTCCCGAGAGGGATAATAAGAAAGAAAAGAAAAGAAACAAAAGAATAATAACAAAGATCCAACCGATTGCCCCGCAGAGAGGGTGGGGTGCAAACGATGGCAATAAATAACACGTTACGTACTTACGTCTCTCGTCTCTCTCTCTCTCTCTCTCTCTCTCTCTCTCTCTCTCTCTCTCTCTCTCTCTCTCTCTCTCTCTCTCTCTCTCGTCTCGCAACCCAACTACCCAACCCCTACGACAACAACTACAACTATCACCGCCAACTACCACAACCTACGCCACGTAACCACCTCCAATGCTCTGCATTTACTCGTGTCCCTCGCGCGGGTGCATGCGACGGAGGATTTTTTTTATTATTACTATGTGCCCGCCACGCTAACGCACCGCTCGCCAGCCGTGTGTTTGAAGCACATTCTGTGGGCACCGCTGCATTCTTGCTGTGGGCGTCTCGCCCGCGCCCTGTTCAACGTTACCACTGCATTTGTGGACGTTTTATACTGATGCCCAAGGGTAAAAGAGGTCAGCGATGGTAGCAAACTGCCCCTTCTTTCGTCAACGAGCACGGACCGCCCCATATTGACGCATCAGTTACCAACAACAAAAGGCCCCCATTCGGTAACACCTTCGCTCATTGGCTGAATTGTTGCCAGACCAGTGGTGCGCTCTACGCTGCGAAGGCGAGGCAATGAGTGTCATTACCCAAACATACCTGCCGAACGGTTTCGCGAAACGTTTTTTCTTCTTTGAGCTATTTTACTGCTTCTTAAAAAACCTCACATTAATAAAAGTTTGCAATTGCACGGGTTACATTTGATGAAATAGCAAAACCCCCCTAAGGCTTACGCACTGCCATGCGTTATCGAAACAAGCAACGATCTCACTGTTCCTACCTGCATTCTCGGCGATCAGGGTTATAAATACTTCGTGGCCGTTTCAATGTGTAGTTGCGGCTTGTGATCATGCGGACATGTGAAATGTGTACTATATGTTGTGGTGTATACGTGTATTATGCTTACGATGTTGTGTGTAGCGTGTATTGTGCGTTGGCGTGCCTTTAATGAAGTGTATGTCGCTTTGTTGTGCTATGTTTCTTCCCGATATGTGCCCGCCCACATGCGGCCTCCGTGATCTTGGCTATAATAATATACGTTATCCATAAAGGAAACCAAGGAAACGCCTTGATGTAAGTGCCCACTGATGGTGACGCTTAGTAGCTGCCCACCCCTACTTTTTTTTGCGTCATCTATCGGTCATTTTAAAACATTTACGATTGCTTTACTTCGAGCACGCTAGAGTGCGAGCATTGTCGAGGATGCGACAGCGACGGATACGTTTTTCGTGTTATCTGCGTTGCCTTTACTATGCGATTGACGATTGCAGACGATCCCCGTTTTGAAGCATCAGTTGCAGCAAGGTAAGACGACTACCAACAACTGGTTGTTCTCAAACGGCCGCATTGGATGCTTGTGATCTCGTGTGCGGTGAACGGCGGGGTTACGAGCCTTTCGGAAATAAAGGCGGCATTTTGAAAGCAATCGGTATGACTTCTACTGTGTTTACGGCGGCGCGTTCGTTCTGAACGCGTAGGCGGGGCGCGCAGCGAGACGAATGCAAGAAGTCGAGCATATACGATTGGCGACATGGCTTGCTAACAGCAGTTCTCGTGCTCGGTAGGTAATTTCGGTAGCACTTCGGCTGTAATTTCTTGGTTATTTTAGCGCATTTTAAGCGCACATAACCACAGTAACCTACTTATTTGTACTTCCTCGATCCTCAAACCGACCAGCTCGCTAGGCCTTTCTCGCATGACAACCGTTGCTTGGGTGACGCTGCCAGGGGAGGAACGCTCCTCCATTAGCTCACGAAAGGGGGAAATCTTCCTCCACTCCTAGGGGTAGAAACGCGCTCCTCCCTCTTAAAGGGATAATCTTTCTACCTCTTAGGGAGCAATAAATGATACATTCCTGTTTCACCCTTAAGGGAGAAACTACCACATCATTTTTTCTTGGAGTGTGGGCAAAGAAGCATTCCTGTTACGCCGGTTCAGGGGTTTCATAGTGGCCAGGAACAACATCCTGAGCATCACTATTGTGCCGTATTGACTTTCAACGAGTTTCTGAACTCTTTCTGTGAACACATGTGAACATTTTATGGATTGATTTCGTAGTAGCTTGTTTCACCACCATAGACATTTGTCGTGCAAAATGTTGACTGCCTGGAGTACTTGGAAACTGATTGGTTATTTTTCGCTTTCTAGGGCAGCGGTGTTACCACTAGAAGCGCGCGCAGATATGTAGTTTATAATATATTCTCTTTATGTGTGATATGACTGTTAGGATAGAATGGACATCATCAAGGCGGCAGTGGTTGTGACGTAGAAAAACGTCTCTATGGACATCAGGAAACCCTGACTATTATGACACACGACCAGCGGGAGTGGAACAGGAGCCGCGAATTGGTCGCCAGAAAAATCAGTTTCGTTTTCCCATCAAGAACATCAGAATAAAATAAACGCCTGAAAAGCTATCTAAGGGGCCTCTTCATGCCTCCGCAATATATACTCAATTTTTTTTTCTTTTTTTACGGCACATCAGTGACGGAAGCGGAAGTTGCTTCAATGTCCAGGAATTTTTGTTTTCTCCGTGTTGCTGAAACTATTTTCTCATAAAAGTACCCCGTCCGCATTGGTCTGGATGGCTACAGTAAACAGATTGATTGGTTGTAGTGTTTAACGCGCCGACGCTTCACAGGCGATGAGGCGCGCCAAAGTAGAAAGCTCCGGATTAATTTTGACCACTTGGGGATCTTTAACGTGCGCAGGAACCTCAAAAAGCGGAGCGTTTTAAATGCAGAGCATTTCTTTAACTCACGATGTCACCCGGCGTTGTCGGCGTGCCTCGGCGTCTGCAACAGCCGTTCCAGGTGCGCCCTCTCCCCCACTCCTCCTCTCCCGCATCACGCTACCCTCCTCGCTCTCAACAACAGTTCCGCACCCCTCCCCCTACACTATATAAAAAAATAATACTTACCGGCGCCTGGTTTCGATCCCACGACCCTGCGGGCGGAACGCAAGGTACATGGTGCTCTACCCACTGCGCCACAAAGCCGTCCTTGTGCTCGGCACCACAACTCCATAGCCACTGCGGGTAGCCCAGTGTGCAGGAAAAGCTTATTAGTGCAGGCTTTATGGAACAGGCTGAAGTTAACGGGACAGACAACCGATTTTTGTCGAGTATATGTTCGCTGTCCCAAATGAAAGGGCATCACTTCAAACACCTTAATCCGAAACAGTTTTGCTGATAGCGTCCTAGAACTTCTTAAATTGGAATTTTTAGGTCTACGAGCCGTATGTGTCCTCTCGAAAAATGATGCTGGCAAGCATGACACCCAGTAGCGCGGCAACATACTTTTGTCTGTATGCGAAATAAAAAACGATATTTAAAAACTTGCCCCTAGCTAAAAAAAGTGTGAATCGCAGGCTTTCGTAATCCTTTATGTGTTTTTTTTTTTTAATTCAACAGTCAATTTTGCACGAATGCGCCATCTGGGGGGACCGACAATAGCTAGACTCTGTCTTCAGGTTGTGGTGTTCGGAAGTTCTATGCTCCCCGGGTGCGACGTTTTTTTTTTTTTTAAGCTGCCGTTCGCGTATTTGGAAACTGAAATCAAATATTTTGGCAGAACAAACGCCCCTGACTCAGGCAGAATCGTCAAAGCTCCTTCGCTGGGTCTGCTTACTGGACGCTGCCGTTGATTCTGGGCATGGATGCTCAGTTAGCCACGCTGAGAGCAACCCGGCGACGGCGGGGGGCGTGTAATAAAAAGTTTCAAAATAATATTTAAAATAGATATCCAATTTAAACTTACACAAATACTTGTGTGAAAAGGTTTTCAATACGTAAATAAACGTTTCAGCAGTTACAGTAGCAGCTAATTTTGCAGGTCACGTGACAGGGACACATATTGTAGGGTCAAGTTTCGACACTACGAACCGCCACCCTTCCGATTTCAGGAAGTTTACTGCCAAATTAAAATTATTTCCGCCAATTTGTTTATGAAATGCTTGTATTTACCTGGCTATATAAAACGCTGGCTTTCATGTGAGCTAGAGAACATATAAGCGACAAAAATCGGTTGTCTGTCCCTTTAAAGGAGCCATGAAGAGAAAACACAAGTTTGGTTCATTCAAAAGATTGTCTCGTAAGAATCATACTTACACCACTTTTTTCGTAAACTTCGCTCAAATAAGCTGCATAATTTGGAAAAAAGGGAATGGCCATGCGACCCACTAGCTCATTTCCCGCAACAGAACCTATGATGTCGTATGTGGCCAGTTGTGCGATTGGCTGAGGTGGGCAAAAGCAAAAGGCACGGCTTATAAATCTGCCGAACGAGCTATTTGCGCCTAAATGTAATACATATCCATTTTACAGCAGTAAGAATTGTGCGGTAAACAACAAAAGCTACAAAAATACACGTAAAAATAGAAGTACCGATGGGCACTGCTGTTGGTACTGGGCTCACTATGCTTGTTTTAGCTGCACAGCAGTCTGACGCCTTGGAGTTGTATTATACGACGCTGGCCGATTGACGTAAGCAACGTCGCCTTACGCGACCCTCTTTGTCAAGCATACCCCATGTTTCACGAAGCAATTACTTTCTACCGTAAGAAAACAAGCCAGGTGTAAATACGGTCAAAAACAAAGCAACGGAGGAGTGCTGAGTTTGCTAGCGCAATCTGGAAGGTTTGACGGCAAACAAGGCTGTAGAGCCGAATGGCGCAGTGGAAGTTCGTTTGTATACATGCCGTTATGACTTCATTGTAGACGTCACCAAAACACACGATTTGGCGTTAGAATCAAAATTTTAACCCAAATTGATTAATTTCTCAGTGAATACGGCATCAGGTGCTCCCGCGCAAGTGCTGGGGACACTATAAAACAAACTTGTATTTTGTCCTAATGGCTCCTTTAAGAGCGAGGAGGTAAGCGAGGACGAAAGTATGGCGAAAGTGTGAGGGTGAAGGCAGCATGCCGGGCGGCGCGGGACATTTTCTCCGGCGATGACGCGCTACGAGATAACCGTAGATGAAGCGTCCACGAAAGCGGTGGATGAAAGTATGGCGCAGCACCACGAGGCGACGCACTACGAGGAAACGCCAGACTATGTCGCGCGCTTTCGCGCGTTCATTGGTGGCCTAGAGTTTTATACAAATATATATTAGAGGGATATCTGGCGCTGCAGTCGCGGCGACGTTCCTTGCGACGTTCCTTGGCTACTTGGCTTTGTTAGCTGCATGGCTTCTGTTGTGTCTCGCAGACAAAATCAACAAAGAAGGGTAACAACTTTTTTTGTTCGACTTGCATGAAGTTTCTAAATAATCCCTGACAAATAAATATTTATGGTGCTTTAGTTTATAATAACAGAAAAAATTCGATTAATATGCCGCAGTAATATTGTTACCGGGCATGGTTGCGTTGTTTGGGAACAGGACCCATGATATAAGATGGACAATCTACGCGAATAACTGCGATCATCATCATTTGACCTTGTCATTATCATCACGGCTCCATCTCGCACTCAGCCTTGTTCGATTCCCCAGTGCCTGTATCTCGCTGTACGAATCCTCCAAATATAGTCTCTTCCCCATAACATATTGCTTGGGGGTGCGTGGTAACGCTTTACGCACAACGGATATTCCCAGCGGAGGTCACCTTGCTCAACCACCAACTATCATGGCCAACAACGGGGCCCCGGCTCAATCACCCAACTTATAGTGGTCTCTCAACAACCCCGTCACCTTGGTAAGTTCACCGGAGCCGACGACTTGGACGTTGAGGACTGGATCGACTCGTACGAGCGGGTCAGCGCCTATAATCGGTGGGACCCAACCATCATGCTGGCCAACTTCGATTACAATCTGAAGGACCGGCCAAGGCCTGGTTCCGAGCTTATGAGGCGGAGGAAACCAGCTAGGACATCTGCAAGGAAAGGCTGCGCAAATTGTACGGCAACCCAGCCAGTCGCCAACTTGCAGCCAAGAACGCACTAGCCACACAGACCTCCACCGAATCATACGAGGCCTACATTCGGGATGTCCTGTCCCTTTGCAAAAAGTGGACGCCCAGATGACTGAGTATGACAACGTGGGACATGTACTAAAAGGGATAGCCGATGACTCTTTCCACCTGATCATCTGCAAAGACCGTGCTACCGTCGAGGCTGACGTCACCGAGTGCCGCCGGTTTGAGCAGGCGAAGAACCGCCGAATTACATCGCAGTTCACCCGGCTCCCAAACACTGCTGCCACATCATCTTGCGAAGACATTCCGCCAGAGGCCCGTTCACCTCCAATGTCATCTGGCGTGACCATGGCTCCACCTGAAGGTTTGACGAGAATAGTACGTAGAGAGCTCGAAGCCATGGCGCAAGCCGTTCTTCCCCAATACTTTACCGAAGATAGCAGGCATCCCGTACCATTAATTCAAGTTGTCGTGCGCGAAGAACTTGCCAAGCTGGGCGTTCAATCGGTCTGCGCCGTTAGCCGCCCCAACTTCCCATCTAGCCCCTTTCCGCCCACAAGCAATGGGCGAGCCCCTATACTCGTACTTTCAACTACCCGATCAGAAACTCAGCCTATTCGAGAACGCCTGAATGCCGAACCATATGATTCCACTGTCATCGTGTTGGCCACGTGGCGCGATACAGGCAGAGTCGTCGATTCGTGCCTCCCCGACCCTGATTTCCTACCTATAACAACCCGTAAGAAGGTCCTGCTCACCTCTCTTCCAGTCCTCAGCCGCCCTCCCGAGACGACGACGCCCGACCACGCCGAAACAATCGCTCGCCGTTACCGCACCGCCGCCAGTCCCGTTCGCTGTAGCCCTGCCGCTTCCTGTCGCCGACCCCGTGTGACCGCTCCTCTCTGGAAAACTAAGAAGTGCAGCTCCCGGAGGTGACGCTGCATCTATGACCCGGCCACCACATCCTCTGCTAACTTTGCTGACCAGACGAAATTGACTACACGTTACTGTCGATGGTTTTCCAGGAAATGCTCCCATTGACACCGGCGCCCATATTTCAGTTATGAGCTCAGACATCTGCCACCGCCTGCGCAAAGCTCTCACTCCAGCGGTGCCCAGTGTCGTACAGCTCGCCGATAGAGGGACGTCCGCCGTCGCCGGAATGTGTGATGCCCAAATTCGCATTGCTGGCCACGACACTGTCGTTCTGTTTCCCGTATTGGAGCGATGCCCTCATGACCTTATACTAGGCTATGATTTCCTGTCGGAGCATTCAGCTCTTATCGATTGCTCCACGGGTGTCCTCCGCCTTCGCTTGCCTTCTCCCAATTCGACCCCTGGAGAACCCGTCCAGATACCTTTAGAAGTGCTCAATACCGAATAACCTTTATGCCGTATTATCTCCACGCATGATGTTCGCTTACGTCCACAAGCAGCAATCTCCATTCACTTGTTGTAAAGCCCTCCGGTTTCTAACGGTGACTACGTGCTTTCGCCTGTTCTGGAAGTGTTGCTGTCGCGCGAAGTGGCCATACTACATGTTGTTGTGACATTTGTGGACAGCAGCATTTACCTACCAATCCTCAACTTTGGATCATCCCCTCAAGTTCTACCGAAGGGTATATCTCTGGCTACACTGCGGCCGATAGGTGACCATCAAGTTTTAGCTTGGTGCCTGAACCCACCCCAAATTTCCGATACCCATACCACTTAAATTCCTTATGCCGAGGATTTCGCTAATATGATCGCCTGCGATCTTCCCGCAGGCCCCCGCAGGGGGCACCTTGTGTACTCAAGGTGTTTTGGTGAGTAGCGCCACCACGGTCCCGAGCTACGCTGGGGTGCCTACTACCGTAGGCACTTGGTGTCTTGCACACTACGGACCCGAGCACATGTGGGTTGGACCCACCCACTTCCCGGCTGTGCGTGGCTTTGCCGTGTCCGGGGAAGAGGGGAGCCTGGTGGCTGAGCCAAAGTTGGGGTTGTTTTAGACCTCTATGGCCCCCCAGCAGCGGCAACACGCCACTTCGGCCCCCGCTTCTCGCAGACGGTACCCTTGGTCTGACCCGCCCGCGGGGAATCAGCCAGTCGCCTTTTGCTTTCTTCCTCTCCATTCTTTCACTTTCCTATCTCAACCCCTACCCCTGTGCTGTTATCTCTCTTCTTTCTGATTTCTACATTTTTCCTGGCGGCGAGGGATAAACCTGTGCAAGGATATCAACCTTGGTACCAAGTGTAGGCTTATAGCGGCAGGGTAACGGTTAACGTGTACTGTATCTTCACGTTGCCTTTTTTGTTGGGTTTCGCGGTGAGCGACCGGCTCTGCCACCGAATTGATTCCATGTGCATATTGCTTTTTCTATCCCCCCCCCCCAAAAAAAAATGATCGACCTTCTAAAAGGGGCCACACCGAGGTAACTCAACTGAAACTTTCACAAAATACCCTGTAATCCACTCCGAAGAGCAAAATGCACCACTTGCTAAAAAATCTGTCTTCCTCATTGCAAAGTGCCTTGAAAGCATTGTCGGCCGGGACTATCAAGCAAAGAAACTAGCCTCTGGTGATCTGCTGGTAGAAGTGCAACGAAAGAACCAAAGTCAGAATGTACTAAAACAGGACACCCTGGCTGAACTCAAAGTAACGGTCACACCGCATCTTAGCCTGAATACAACCCGAAAAGCGTGATCTCTGAGGTGGTACTGCTTCACGAGACAGATGAGGATTTGCTTGAAGGACTGAGTAACCAGGGCGTCACGGATGTGCGGCGGATCACCATGCGTCGAGCAGGTGAGGAAATTCGAACTAAGCATATTGTTCTGACCTTCAACCGTCCAACGCTTCCGGAATCCGTCCAAGCTGCCTTCATATCCTGTCCAGTACGCCCTTACATACCTCGTCCTCGAAGGTGTTTTAAGTGCCAGAAGTATGGCGAAGGAACTCAGTCTTGTCGTGACCGACCCACCTGTGCACACTGCGCACGTGCTGACCACACCAATGATTACTGCAAAAAAGAGCAAGTGAAATGTCCAAACTCTGGTGAACCACACCCTGCGTACTCACGTGCATGTCCTGCATTCAAAAACGAAAAAGAAATAATTCAGCTCAAAGTCACTGAAAACCTAACCTTTGCACAAGCACGCCTGGAGCATGCCCTGCTTTCAGGCAGAACATACGCAGACGCTGCTCGCCGGGGGTGGAGCGTCGTCTGGTGCGCGCGGGCACCCAGTGCAACCTGGTCCCGCCACAGCTCCGCTCAGCAGCAGAAAGTTGCTCTCATGGCTTCTGCTGCTACACCCTCCTCCAGTGCTGTGCCTAAAGCCTCCAGCGCGAGCTACAGTGCTGTGACTAAGGTCTCCAGCACGAGCTAAGTCCAGATGAGTGATGATCTGGCTCCATCGTTGCCATCTGCAAAACACCAGAAGGCTTCTCCTGCGGTCACTGATGTTGCAGCAATGCCCAGTGCCGTGTCTGCAGCCTCTAGCACAAACAATGTCCAATGTCTCCACGGACACTTCTCCTTCAGAAACCTTGAATGAGACCATGGATGTCTCTCCAAGTACACCTGCTCCTAAAACAGAACACGAGCGCCGCCGTTCGGCTGGTCGTGCTAAATCAAACAAGTCGAAGTCGCCCAAGGTCGAAGTCGCCAACCGGAAACTTACTCGGCGACCTAGGTAGACTATTCAAAGGGCCCCAGAAACAAAACTCCTTCACTAATGGCCAAAATAATGGAAAAAGAACATCTCATGATCTGTATTTATTTTCTCTTGGTATTTATGCCTGCTGAAAGTATTACCCAGTGGAATTGTAGGGGGATGGTTAACAATCTTGACGATATATATGATATCTCTCAAGTCACAACCAAAAATATTGTGCCTCCAAGAAACACACCTGCACCCATCACAGACAAACTTAATAATGTAGTGTGTTGTCTTCCGTAAGGACAGACAAAAATACATCCAGCCGTCTGGTGGTGTGGCAATAACACTACAAAATCTGTAGCTTCCCAGTACGTCAAGCTACAGACACCTCTTGAAGCTTTAGCTGTTAGAGCCATTGTTTTGAGGAATCTAGTTACAGTGTGCTCTCTTTACATTCCGCCTGACCATCGTCTCTCCAACGCTGAATTTGAAAATTTAATTAATGAGCTACCGAAATCCTACATCATAACTGGTGCTCTCATTGTTCACAACCCCATCTGGGGATCTGTGCGACCCGACGCTCGAGAGAGGCTCATTGAAAGGATTATGAAGTCGTTTGGGATGTTTTTTTTCTTTAATACGGATCACCCCACATATTACAACACCACTCACCACACTTATTCCACAATAAAACTTTCAATTGGCTCCGCAATCTTACTGCCTACGCTTGAATGGAACGTAATTAACAGCCCCTATGGCAGTGACCATTTTCCCGCAAAACTAATAGCTACAAACAATGACTCCCAAGTCACAGAACCCCTTCAGACATTTAAATTACAAGCAGCTGACTGGAAAACATACAAAGAACTTTCCAGGCTAGCCCCTACATTAATAAGCCATTTCGATGTTGAAGCAGCCACTTGACTCATTACAGCCCATTTTCTTGACTGTGCACAGAAAAGCATTCCAGAAACTACAGCCAAAACTTTCCCGAAACCCAGACCATGGTGGAATGAGGACTACATGGGGACGTGCACGGTCTGAACCGAACGAGGCGTGCGCACTCTTACGCCGCTATCCCACGGCCGACAACCCGCTCAACTTTAAACGGGCAAAATCCAAAGGAAAGCGTACACGTCACGTCGTATGGCTAAAAATGACAGTTGGACAAGGTTTATTTCGTCTATAAACTCTCACACATATTCTAGGAAAGTATGGACTGGAATAAAGCAACTAACAGGCTACAAGACCAATCCTATTCCCCTAGTAAGTAGTGTAGGTAACACTGTAAAAGATCAAGCAGATGCTTTTGGGAAACACTTTGAACATGTGTTTCGTTCTTCACATTATACAGAAAAATGTCTGCAGCACAAGAAGACAGCTGAGCGTCAGCCCTTAAGTGTGAAACAGAGTTCCGGGCCACTGTTGCATTGCGGGAAATGAAGCCGCTGACTAAAGTGCTGCAGAAGCTGCCCTTCGTGACAACATAGACATAAACGTTGTTTTATATCAAGACCTAAAACCATTTGTGAACAGGTAGCTTCCAAACCACTGGCAACAACAGTGGGATAAAGGAATTGATAATAAATCACAAAATATTAAACCTAAAATAGGAAAGCCTCCTGCCGAGAAATACACCAGATTCATAGAGATGGCCCTATGCAGGCTTAGAATTGGCCACACGCACATCGCGAATTCATACACGTTAACTGACACAAACAAGCTTTCTATCCTTCATATGCTTATTGTGTGTTACATGTGTAACATTGAAAGGAAACGTCATTTTAATGGAGCTTAGACATATAATATTCCCTTGCACCTTGCTATATTTTTATCAGACCATCCAATGTTCTCTTAGAAAAATGTTATTAGTTACCTAGCACATGTAGAATTTTTAAAGCACATATCACATAGCCCGCAACCTCACCTTTGTTCATTATGTGATTTAAAACGGTGGTGGAAGCTGAGTGAGGGGTTACACGTTAGGTGATTGCACTCACTGTTCTAATATGACCCTATACACCATTTCTCTTAGTATACTCACTATGCTTTAATTATGTCCACATACACCACCCCCCTCCCCTGAGTAAAGTTTTTTTAAACTACTGCCTCCTTTACAAATTCTTCTTATCTCTTTCACCATTATCATGGCGCTCTTTGCCTTTGTCAGCCTGGCACCATTAAAGCCGAATTCATCATTCTCATCTTCCCGCAGGCCAAGCTGCCGCTCTGCGCCATCTTTTGAGGACCTACCGAGACATTTTTTACTTCTATAATCGTTCTTTTGTTCAGGCTACTGCTGTTCAACATCGTATCGACACCGGTAATGTCAGCCCTGGCCGCAGCTGTCCCATGCTGAACGACCGGTCATTCAGCAGGAAGTCGAAAGCATGCCCCGCAAGGACATCATCGAACCTTCATCGAGCCTCTTGGGGAACAGCGCGAACTAAGAGGGGCAGAAAAAAGAAATACGTGAACAGGACAAGCGCTTCTCCTGTTCACTTCTTTCTTATTTGTGTCCCTGTTCGCGCTGTTCCCCAACATGCAAGTACTCCAACTAGCCCAACTCGCCACCCTGCTTCATCGAGCCCCTGGGCTTCGCCTGTCGTTTTAGTCTTAAAGAAAGATGGCAGCTGGCGGTTCTGCGTAGATTACCGACGCCTCAACCAGATCACCAAGAAGGATGTTTATCCATTTCTGCGCATTGATGACGCACTGGACTGCCTGTATGGCGCCAAATATTTTTCATCTATAGACCTCAGGTCTGGATATTAAGCAAATTTCTGTTGACGAATCCGACCGCGAAAAAACGGCGTTTGTTACACCCGACGGCCTCTACCAGTTTTAGCTAATGCCGTTTAGCCTATGTAACGCCCCTGCTACGTGTTAGAGGATGATGGACTCGCTACTCCATGGCTTCAAGTGGTCGACGTGCCTATGCTACCTCGATGATGTGATTGGTTTTTCCCCTGCATTCGTCACCCACGTCATGAAACTTGCGGCAATCTTGGAAATGTTCCGACATGCAGGCCTTCTGTTAAACTCCGAAAAATGTCACTTTGGGCGCTGCCAAATAAAGCTTCTTGGACACCTTGTCGACGCCAACGGCGTTCACCCTTACCTCAATAAAGTTCGCACTGTGCGGAACTTCCCAAAACCACAGTCGTCAAAAGATTTCCGGAGCTTCGTAAGCATCTGTTACGTACGCATGGGGCCCCAAAAAACATGAAGCTTTCGCTACGCTTATCGCTCGTCTTACGTCGCCACCCGTTTTAGGCCGCTTTGATCCATCGGCACCAACCGAAGTATGGACCGACGCAAGCGGCCATGGTATAGGGGCGGTTTTGGCACTAAAACAGGCCGGCCAGAACCGCGTCATCGCCTATGCCAGCCGCCTCCTGTGTCCAACCAAACGCAATTAATCCATTACGGAATGGGAGTGTCTTGCGCTTGCCTGGGCTGTCGCCAAATTCCGCCCATACCTTTACGGTAGGCACTTTAGTGTTATTACAGACCACCACGCTCTCTGCTGGATTTCGTCTTTGAAATGTCCCACGGGCAGGCTTGGTCGATGGGCTCTCCACCTTCAAGAGTACACTTTCTCTGTGCTCTACAAATCTGGCCGCCTACACCAGGACGCCGACAGCCTGTCACGGAATCCTGTGGACCGTCCAGACCTGAGTGGAACAAGTTCTGATGTCTCCCTTTTTGCCATTTCCGACCTCCTGAACATTGTTGAAGAACAGCGCTGTGACGCATCATTACGCCTAATCTTTGACGGTCTCGAATGCGCAACACCTGACCCTTCTCCGCGTGCCTATGCAATTTTTGATGGCACCCTCTATCGTAGCAACTTCCGCGCTGATGGTCCCGAAATGCTCCTTGCTCTACCAGAACACTAGCGTGCAGCCATCTTGAAGCAGCTTCACAATGTCCCCACAGCTGGCCATCTCGGAATAACCCGCACGTACAACCATGTGCGCCGTCGCTTCTTTTGGCCCGGCCTATACCACCGGCGACCTCTGCCAACGGTGGAAAACACCGACCATGCTACCCACCGGTCGGCTTCAATCTATCGAAATTCCCCTTGAGCCATTTTTCCGTGTAGGTTTAGACTTACTGGGCCCTTTTCCTCTATCGAAGTACGGGAACAAGTAGGTCACGACGGACTAAGCAACACGTTTTACAATCACCCGTGTTCTGCCTATGTGTTGCGTGACCGATGTTGCCGATTTTCTCCTTTCCAACGTCGTTCTGCACCACGTAGCCCACCGTCAATTGCTCACCGATCGTGGCCGATACTTCTTATCCAAATTTGCTGACGACCTCCTACGTTCCTGCTCTACTCAGCACTAATTTCCCACAGCATATCATACGCAAACAAACGGACTCTCCGAACAACTCAACCGGACCATTACGGACATACTCTCTGACTACGTCTCAGCGGACCATCGCGATTGGGACATCGCCCTTCCCTACATTACATTCACCTACAATTCTTCTCGTCACGACACCATGTGATTTTCCCGTTTCTATCTTCTTTACGGCCGTGAGCCTACTTTGCCCCTGGACACCCTACTGCCCCCTTCTGCCCCTTATCCACCGAATACGCTCACGATGCGATCAGCCGAGCTACTTTTGAAAGGCAGATTGCCCGCGGCCGTCTTCACGCGTCACAAGCCTCTCAGAAGCACAGATACGACGAGCGTCATCGGCCGGTACACTTCCCTCCAGGATCATCGGTCCTTCTCTGGACACCATCCCGTCGCGTGGGACTTTCAGAAAAATTGGTTTCACCCTGTAGCGGTCCTTACCGTGTTCTCCGCCCGGTTACGGACGTTGCACGTGAGATCGCCCCCGTCATCCCTTCACCTTCCGGGAGAACCCCGCCTACTAACATTGTGCATGTGTCCCGCCTCAAGCCATACTGTGCGCCTTCGTGGACTGCAAGTTAGCGTCGGGACGACGCTTTTCTATTGGGGAGTCATGTTACCAGGTATGGTTATGTTGTTGGCGAACAGGACCCATGATATAAGGTGGGAAATCTACGCAACTAACTGCGATCATCATCATTTGACCCTGTCATTATCATCACGGCTCTCTCTCGCACTCAGCCTTGCTCGTCTTGCCCGGAGCCTGTATCTCGCTGTACGCATCCTCCAAATATAGTCTCTTCCCCGTAACAATATTGTTTCTTTCAGGTAGCCAAAGCCTACTTTTTAGCCTGTTGTTGAGCCGTGCCAAGGGCAAGTTGAACGTGCCTGCGCGGTACATGACGGAACGCTCGCTGAAGCGCGTATTCCCTAGAAAGTGGCGCCACATTTTCCTCTAGTATTTATTAGTATGAAACTATATGATTGAAAGGGGGATTACTTCGTGAGACGCAGCAGGTATGCGCAAACACCCAGAAGACTGCAGTTCGCCCTGCGCAGAAATTTCGCCTTAAGGAGTACCGTAAACATCAGCGATTTCTTTACAGTGAAAGTGTTGATGAGTACCATTCTGTGTATGTTCCATATTCCTTAACAAATCTCGGGCTACGCACTTCGAACAGCGCTAACAAGGCGGCGACAAAGAAACAAGGAAGCAGGGCTCCTTTGTTCCCGTCTTGTTAGCGCTCTTTAAAGAATGCAACCCCACCAACTATTTCGACTTTCTTTGCTGCTATAAATCTGGGTTGGCGAAAACACCTTGTGGAAAAGCCGCCTTTACCAGAATTCGTAAGAAGAAAACAGCTGTTACCAAAACTTTCCAAAAACCAATAACATCATCTACTGGTCGCTATAAGGGCCCTACCATTACTGCGAGCTTCCTTTACTTCAGTAAAATTTGTTGTTGGACGAGTTGGTACATACTTAATGGGATGCATAACGCAATGAAGAAGGGGACGGTGACTGACGGTACAGGTGCTACTAACAACTGATTTCATCTTTCCTTTCTTTTTTCTTTACTGTATGCCTGTCTTACACACGCTTGTCCGCCTCCAAATAAACTCAGTTGTTAGTAGCGCCTCTCTCATCTGTCACAATCCTCGTCCTCATTGCGCTAAGCTTCCCATTGTTTATTGACTTGTCATAGTTCACAGTGAAGTTGTAAACGTCACAGAAATTCTGTCTGCTTTCAATACATGACCGCCTACGCGAGCGAAACAGACGAGCCTCAAATTTCTGTTCTTTGAAGGCAAAAGAATGCCGACACTTACGGACAACTTCTTTACATCGGCGGCCGCAAGTTTCGTAACGTATATTACCGCTGTTATTACAAACGTTACGCAATTTAAAAATTAAACAAAGTTATCTTTATTACTGGTAAATTATGCCAAATATTAAAAAAATAACAAGTGCTTTAGTTTTAACATATTTACGCAAAAAGATGGCGCTGGCATCACTTATTAGTTTAGACAGGAAGGTAGCCTGCATCGTTGCTGACTTGGATATTGTCTCCTCGAAGCTGTCTTCGTTGACTGCTTCGTTCGAATTGGAACGGGGCTTAACATGGCGGACTGTCCGCGAAGACGGCAACAAAGCTGTCTCAACGGAAAATTGGAACGCACCCTTTGTATTTGGTTGGTACTTACTTAAACCGTCTTCTTTTATTGTACACCACGTTTTCGTATTTTTGTTCGCTTTCGTTTCATCTCCTTACAGTGCGAATTGCGCAAGCAAGCAGACTTACACATGCCACAGCTTCCGTTTAATTAGGGTTCTGCGTGGCTTATGTTCGCCTGTTTTACTCACTCGTTTTACTCAGGCCCCACGCGACACGAACTATTCTAGAAATTTTGCATCTCTAATAATAAGTTTTTACAATTTTCTAAAGAGAGCACATTAGCTCTACAAAGCTCTAGATTTCTGGCCAGTCCCCCAAGCTGGTGTGCGTCAGAGGCTGGGACGACAGCTTTGGTTCTACAAGTACAAGTGCAACAAGTACAAGTCCTGGTACAAGTCCAACTGGATGGCATATGAGTTCTTTAATAACTTTTTACAGCGGTGGTCATTGTCCTGGCAGAAAAACAATGGCTTTTCGCAGAATGGGGAACTTCCTACTTTAGCGCTAATAAATGCGTAAGGTTTCTCTAGCCATGTTCGTGATGTCTATGGTATGAACACTCACTGTTCATCCACCCACATATACTGCAATGGCTCATAATTTGTGCTGTGTGTCCTTGCATTAGCCTTTGTGATAGCCCCTCCACAGTATAGACCAGCAGCGCCACCCCGCTGTGATGGAATGGGATCGGGATAATGACTGTCGACTAGCCATCGACCTTGTAAGCTCAACCACCACATTTGGATGGTTTGATTGATTGTGGGGCTATGTGTAGCTCCGAAGCTACACCAGGGCTATGAGGCGTGCCGTAGGGGACAGCTGCGGGTTGATTTTCATAGCATGGGTATCTTTTATGCTCACCGAAATCTCTGCAGACGGGTGTTTTCGCTTTTCGCCCCATAAGAAAAGCAGCCACAGCAGGGTTGAAAACCGCCTCTTTGGGCACAGCAGCACGACGCCTTAGCCACTAAGCCACCGCGGCGGGTAGCCGCCACATTTCCAACCAACCCACAGTGCCCCGGCAGCGACTCTAAAACAACGATGTTGAGCATGGTGGAAGCCAGTGTGTTCAGGCAGTGTCTTTTTTGCGATAGTTTATTTATTTATTGATTTATTTATTTATTGTACCCTCAAGGCCCGGGTAGGGCGTTACAGAGGGGAGTGGGTGTGATGACTGCATATAAGGTACAGGAGAAAGAAATGCAACAGCAGAATGAATGATTACACGATTGAAAAGGCAATACGCGCGCAGAAGAGTACAGAGCACCATGGTACCAAAACAACAAGAAAAGAAGGATAGGACACTGGTTGCACAGGCATAAAAAAAAAGACACGCACATGCGCACAAATGTACAATTTCAAAGGCGATATTGATAGGCTAACAATAAAAAAAAATAAAAATAGGCGCGCGCGTAATACAATGAATAGCGTATTCAGGCGTAGAGACATGTTGTAGCGGCAAAACAATAACAAAAAACACACTAAACAGCCAGGTCAACAATATACAGCCGAAATGACATGGCCAATGCACACAAAGATGGTTGAAGCAGTTTACACAGAGAAGTGGGCGGATAAGGCCGATTTAAACAATTTATTATCAGGTATGGACACTAGTTGTTCGGGAAGGTGGTTCCAATCTCTTATCGTGCGAGGAAAAAATGTGTGATGAAAGGTATTGGTGTCGCATGCGAATGGTCTGATCTTGTGGCGATGATCAAGACGTCGGGAAATGTAGGAAGGACTGGATAGGAAGGTATCGCGTAAAGTGGGATGATAGTAAATTTTATGAAGCAAACATAAGCGCATCAGTTGGCGTCGTAGCGAGAGATCTGGTAATAGCAAGGAGATTTCATATTGGAAACGCTTGCAGTACGGTGATAATTACTTAAAATGAAACGCGCCGAGCGATTTTGTATCGCTTCAACTGCGTTTGTTAGTAAATTAATACCGGGGTCCCAGATAGCGGCAGCGTACTCTAATTTTGGTCTAATTAATGTTTTGTAAAGGAGTAGTTTTAAAGATGATGGTATGTTGCGAAAGTTCCTTCTTAGGTAGCCAAGTGTTCGGTTCGCGTTAGCAGTTATGTAGTTAGTGTGCTGTTCCCAAGATAGGTTGCTTGATATATGAACGCCCAAATATTTATATGAATTCACTGATTGCAGTAGGGTATTTTGAATAGTGTAATTAAAATTAGGAGAGCTCTTCCGGGATACGTGCATTACTTTCCATTTATTAATGTTGCGGGTCATTAGCCAATCTTCGCACCATCTGGTGATGGTATCAAGGTCATTCTGAAGTAAATTAGCGTCATTAGTGTTCGAGACTTCACGGTATATAACGCAATCATCGGCGTAAAGATTAATTGAAGAGGGAAGCTTAGCGGGTAAGTCGTTTATATAGATTAGAAATAAGAGTGGGCCAATCACGGAACCTTGCGGAACACCTGATAGTACTTTGTACATAGGCGAATCAGATTGCTTAACTGTAACAAATTGCGATCGATTGGTTAAGAAATTGCGCAGCCAAGTAGGACGTTGGGATCAAGGTTAAGTTTACTTAATTTGAAAAACAAAAGGTTATGCGACACCCTGTCAAATGCCTTAGAGAAGTCTAGGAATATACAATCAGCGGTTGAACCCCGGTTCAAAATAATATGTACAGAGTGTGTGAAGGAAGCCAGTTGGGTTTCACAACAATAGTGTTTGCGGAAACCATGCTGAGATGGATGAAAAAATGAATTAGAATCAAGATGAGCTACAATTTGAGATGATATGATGCGCTCGATGATTTTGCAAGGAATGTTGGTTAGAGAAATGGGGCGATAGTTGCTAATTAGTTGTTTATCACCAGATTTGTGAATCGGCACCACCTTCCCTACTTTCCAGTCATCCGGTAATTCACCGGTTCTAAGAGACTGTTCGAATATTTTCGACAAAATTACAGATGAGTACACTTTAGTATTTTTTAGAAACTTGGAATTTATATTGTCGATACCTGAGGCTGAGGAAAGTTTCAAAGAGTCAATAATTTTAGCAATACCAATGGGATCAATCAAAATTTCAGGCATAGGTAGAAATGATGCGTCTTTGACTGACGGGGGTGCAACTAGTGAAACGTTTGAAAAAGACCCAGCAAAATAGTCGCTGAATGCGGAGGCAGTCTGCTTGCCGAACAGCAGCTCACCAGCACTCGATTTAATAACTATTGTGTCGGCTTCAGGGCCAGTTACCACTTTCCAAAATTGCCTTGGGTTATTGCAGAGCAGAGAAGGAAGGGTTACGTTATTAAAATTGTCTTTTGATTTACGCAATGCCTGAATGTAAGAGGAATTAGCTACGCGATATGCTTGCCATCGTTGCGGTTGGTTAGAACGTTTGGCACTGCGATATAAACGCTTTTTCTTATTAGCTAGTCGCTGGAGGGATTTGTTGTACCATGGTGATCGTTTTGCTGCAGTTGATCTAAGTGGGATGTGCCTATTTGTTAATTCTGTAATTTGTTCCTTGAATAAGTTCCAGTTTTCTTGGATTGATCGTGTTTTAAAGTTCTCTAGAAAGTTATCAACAAAACATGATAGGGCCAAATTAATTGCTTCGTAGTCAGCCCTTGAATAGTCTCGAATATATTTCGCTTTCTTTTTAGGACGCAACGTAGGGAAGGCTAAATCAAATTGAATTATTTGGTGGTCGCTGAAACCAGGTAGGGCCGACAGCGATGTAATGGTGCTGGGGCAAGTACCTAGGACTAGATCTAGAGTATTTGCTGTGTTGGCCGCTATTCTGGTCGGCTGCGTTACCACCTGGCTAAGATTAAACGTGCTACAAAGTTCAACAAATGATTTCGGTTCAGCTCCTACAGCGGCTGCGCAAGTACCGTCCGCAGTCCAAATGATGTTAGGGAAGTTAAAGTCACCCAGAAGCATTATAGGATAGTTAGGGTAACGTACCACTACCAGATTCACTACGTCATGTAGATTATTAATGAATGAGCTGTCACTAGAAGGCGCACGGTAGCAAGCGCCGATAATAACTTTCTTGTTCCCGATTGCTAGGGATACCCATGGAATTTCTTGATCGCTCGGGACGTCAATACTACAAGATTCAATTTCAGAATTTACCGCAATCAGTACCCCGCCCCCAGATCTGTAGTCTTGGTCCTGTCGATAAAAGTTATATTTATTTTTGCACTCCAGAATTTCGGAATCTCGTATTTTGTTTGACAGCCAAGTTTCTGTTAGTACAATGATGTCAGCTGAACATGAATCAATGAATGAACTCAGCTCTTCGCTTTTTTTCTGAACGCTACGGATGTTAGTGTAGACGACGGATAGCCTTTTGCCTAATCCACTTCCCCTCAAAGATTGCTAACAGGTTGGGTTATCAGACTTAGGCGAAGGGGTGGAAACGTGGGGGGGGGTCTTGGCTGGTTGACGCAGCATTGGTAGGCGTATATGACTGAAAGGAAGTTTCAACGACAGTCTTATTGGTGTGATCGTACATGTAGCACTTTCCGTTTAAATGTAATTTGTTGTACTTCAGTTGCGATGAACCAGTTTGGGCTTTCGCATATTCTAAAAGATTTTTCCTCGCGATTCTGGTAGCAGGACAGAAGTCCTCGCTTACGGAAATGTCACTGTTTTTTAGATTTGCACGGTTAGCCAAAATTTGAGATTTGGTTTTGTATGAACAGAATTTAACTATTATTGGTCGGTCACGATCGTGAGTCGCACGTCCAAGGCGGTGCGCGCGCACAATAGAATCGGTGCTTAAATTAATGCCAAAAGACTGGGACACTAATGCAAGTATCTTTTGCTCGGCATCGTGAAATGATTCTTGTGGCGACTCTGAAATGCCGTAGAAAATTAAATTATCCCGACCCGCCCTATCCTCGGCATCATTTAGACGCGAATGCAGCGTTTGGCACTCTTGCTGTAAGGAATGTACAGTCTGGTGTGTTGTTTGCAACGCGGCCTGCAAGCCATCGATCTCCGCTGTTTTTTCTTGAAGATTTATTAGGCGGTTGCCAATGTCAGCAAGTTTCTGATCTATGTTGTCTTGTTTCTGAGATACATCGGCGATGGATGTTTTTAAGATATCTTGGCCGTTCTGGAGGTCGGTCGTTCTGGCCTGTAAGTCGCGGAGCAGTTTTGCTATCTCATTCATGTCCGTTGTTTGCGAGCCGGAGCGGGTATCGGGACCAGGGTTCTCCTCGACATCCCCGGCCATTACCAAAAGCTGTCGTGTGACAGCCGCACAATCGCAAAGAACATGTAGCAACACTTTTGGGCACGGAAACAGCAGCAGGGTACGATCACTAGTCTTTTTACTATAGAGGGATGGGAGGTACCTAACCTGCAGAGCAAAGTAGCAGATGGGATTAGCCACCTGCATGGTGATGCTGTTTCCGTGCCCAATAAACCAGGATGGTCCCAGGCGGTCCATTAAGTACCCGGTGTTGCTTGACGTCACCGATGACGTGGATGCATCGGCTGTAGGCATATCACGATAGGTGTCGAGGGGAGGGCCGTTGCATGTCTTCGATACGGCACGTGTGCTGATCGATCCATGATAGTTGTGGCGCGGCGACAAGTTGTGGCTGGATGCCGTGATCTTGGCAGGAAATCCAGGGCAGAATCTGCAGAGCGAAGTAGCAGATGGGATTAGCCACCTGCATGGTGATGATGTTTCCGTGCCCACTAAACCAGGATGGTCCCAGGCGGTCCTTTAAGTACCCGGTGTCGCTTGACGTCACCGATGACGTGGATGCATCGGCTGTAGGCATATCACGATAGGTGTCGAGGGGAGGGCCGTTGGGCATGTCTTCGATGCGGCACGTGTGCTGATCGATCCATGACAGTTGTGGCGCGGCGACAAGTTGTGGCTGGATGCCGTGATCTTGGCAGGAAATCCAGGGCAGAATCTGCAGAGCGAAGTAGCAGATGGGATTAGCCACCTGCATGGTGATGCTGTTTCCGTGCCCACTCGTTGTTTAGTTGTTCACGTTAGAATAAGGCGAGATGATGAAGATTCATTAATTAGTCTGTAAAAGCTATCTATTAACAGTATTCTTGCTCCAGATGTGCAGCAAACGAGAAAGCAGACAGAAAGTTCGGACGCCGTCGGGGGTTGTTTTGCATCTCAGCGTGCCTGTAATTGTGGCACGTTGCAAAAAATCTAATTCCCATACCAAATGATGGGCCCAACACACATCCGTCGTGCAAGCATGTTAGTGGTCTCGGAAGCTGTTATAAGTGATCTCCAGGATAAAATACTCAGTGATTCAGTGATTGGGACAGGTAACCTGAAGAAGCTTGTCACGCCCCATACGGCGGTGGCGATTCGCCAAACGGGCTACATCGATGCTGGAAGTGGATGCGGTGCAGGGTGCATCTGACACAAACGAGCTGGAATGACTTGCACCTTCAAAGGGCAATCATAATTACCTGATTCCACATAGGCGTTCATATTTCGAATAAAAATGTTCACTGACAGTATTCAAGCGCAAGTTGGAAGAGGCGATATGCGCGGCAAAAAGCAGCAACAAACTTCGTTCATGTAGAGAAGCTGCCGTTTCCACTACCGAATAGATGGCATGACACGAACGTTATTCTCAGGGGCTAGCAAGCGCCGATCCTTGGAGCTCCTTCTTATTGGATTACCGCTAATGCAATCCCGGATTGGCGCTGCCTGCCGCATCGCGACCTTTTGCAGCCGTTCATTTCTGGGCAGCCCGATGCACTGGCCTTCCACATCACACTGGCTCATTTGCGCTGGACCATCGCGCCCGACTCCCGCTCTATGAGCTGAGAACTTGTTCTTTATCCATTATAAGTCAGTTTTTTTTTGCTCAGCCATCACTTTCTCTACAAATTCTAACATAAATACAGGGCCTAATATTTATGAACCGTATAGACTTTTTCAACAGCAGAGCTCTTTATACTTAGGCTTGTTCGGCTGGTGTTAGAAAAAAATACCAACAAAAAAGAAACTCACCAGGCGCGAGGCGCCAGGCACGACCTGCGCGCAGTGGCTTTAGCGAAATAAATTGGGGCACCTTGGAATATGGGTGCTAGGCTTGAGAAACAGTACAGTGGGTGGTGGACGTAGCTTGTCCCCACACTTACCGCGGATCCCAGGAGAGAGGGAGCAGCCGGACCCCAACAGTGCAAAGCCGTTTTGTACGACAATGTAACGCAAATACAATTAAAGTATGTGCAGTGTTTTAACCATTACCAAGACAGCTCTGGGATATATTGTAGACCCCGAGAGGCATGCCAACAATTTGCAAGCCATTCAAGTTCAAATTGCCAAAGCGAAAGTCTATACGCGTCCCTCGTACAGCGAGCAGCAACCCCAAACTGTCACCGTGGACATTAACGGCCGCCAAGACGTCTTCGCCACCGATTGAGTCAAGCCCGCTTACCTTCCTCCAACCCAACCAGGGCGCTTCATCTCAATGACCCCGCCCCGGAATACTCAAGGTAATCCCACCAGAAACATAACGCAGCCAACACAGTGTTCTCCGGCTCTATTGGCGGTGAGCGCGACTGCTTCACTCCGGCTCGCGCTCCCTCCGGTTTCTTCACCCTCCGTTCATGTTTGATGCTTGTCCGCACCAGAGTTTGTGCGTAACTTTTTATCATAACAAAAATAAAGTCGCATACACTAGCTCAGGACTTGATTTAAAGTATAGTTTTTAATACCCCTCCGGAAGAAACATTGCTGGCGTCGGCCCATTCCTTTCGAAGCCGGTCCTGTGCGGAGCGCGAAGAGTTGGAGCTATGCGTCAGCTTCTGTGTGCAGCAATCTTTCGAACACATGGAACATCCGGCTGCTAATAACCGACAACAGTGAGAATGCAAGACCAAAACAAATTTCCAGGCCTTCGGGGCTGTCTGCTTTCGCAGAAGGCATTACGATTTCCGGTAATCGTATGTAAAGTAAAACAGTTTTTGCACTTTGCGAACGCTCGAAAGTATTGTATCACGTCTGTTTGCGTTGTCACGGCAAGAAGCTATGCCTACATGCACTACGGGCCGCAAACGATGTAGGGTGAGTTCTAAATAACCTAGTGTGTGTATAGGCACAGGCTTCTTTATACCAGGCTTCTAACCAGTACTGGGCTTTATTGAGCAAAACTAGTCACGTGGGCGGTAAAAATACAGTAACACTGTCTGTTCTGACCTGGAGGCATATATCGGTACATTTCCAGCGGCCACATCCTCACAATATTCAGATACCCGTTGCAGTAAAACTGCACACAAGTGGAGAAGAAGGAGGAGGAAGAGAAAACTTCATTTAACAGTAAAGTGGAGCTGGTTAGTGGGCGGGGTACTCAGTCCACGACAAGAGAGTAAGAGGGATTTTAACAATTTATACAACGCCTTCCCGAGCGGGATTGGATTTATTTACGCTTGCAAGGCTTGGAAAACAGTAAAAAGCTGCTTTTACATATTCATCTGGTTTGAATATTTTACTCTGGAAACGGACCCGTATAGTTTTTATTGCGTTCGTTAGCGAGTAAATCAAGCCTTCAACACCGTAATAATGTCATAACTGTGCGGTTTGACAGTCCGTTCGTTATAATAACAATGGTTACGATAGAAATTCGGGGCAAAAAAGCTGCCTCGAGCACTGTGGACAACGTTATCTGTGCCGTTTTGCAGTGACGCAGTATAAACCTTTTTATTACATTTGCATGTGAATAAACAATGCACGCTGCCGATATGCACGTTCTTGCGCGCATTGTAGTTATTGCATGCCTTAGAGCCCGACGAAAATATCCACACGAGCGTTGAGCCTCCCAAACACCCCTAAACTTCCTAATAAGACGTTTGTGATGCTGCAGAAAAATTATAGCATTGTGCACAGAAAAAAACATTAATCTGATACAAGTCAAGTACAAAAAAATAAATTCAAGACAGCCGTTTGATTTCCCGTTGTGCCATACGCGTGTAACGGCCCGCTGCTTAGTGCGTAGCATTAGAAAGTTCATAAGAGCATTTCAAAAATAATTCAGGGACGCCTGCGCACTTACATACTTATCGAGGATCTCTGAGCACTGACGTCGCAAAGAAGCTATAAAGGACAAGTTACACACTATCATTTAACCGATTCTCTTAAGACAGTTGTTCTCTTTCTCCTCGTGAGTTGCAAACTTGTACGGAATATGGCTTGAAATTATTCAGGGGTGTCAGAAGCTGGTAAAATATTTGAAGTGCAGGAAATAATCTCTTTAATGAACTAAAGCATCAAAGCGGGGGTTTATAGCACTGGCACTGCTGCCCCTCACAAGCGTAGAGCAGCAGACGACAGCGGTGCGAGTCCCTAAGCCGACGTCAGAACCATGGGGCGCCACTCAAACATCTCACCGCCAATATGGGGGAAAGCCTTGTACCGAGCGGTGCCCCGAAGAGGACGACGGCGGAAGGCGGGAGCTCCTCACGTCGCGCACGCTCGTGTGCACTAAGTTTTTTTCACAGCAAAGCTGTTGTTGCTTGCCGTAATGTGCGCGATGTGCGGCGCCATCGTCTGCAGAGTGGTCACCAGGAGCACCACTCACTCTTCTTCAAAGCGGACGCTGTTCTTCTGCTTCCAGCTTTTCTCGCGCGTCACTTCGAATGAAGCTCTGATTTCATATACATAGCTTGCACTGACGTCACTGTAGCAGCCATTTTGGAGAACTGCTTGCACGGTGGAAGGCCGTGAACTTATCTCCCCCTCTGATCCCGAGTACCACTGGGAAAGCGGAGAGCAGTACTCCAGAGAGGGCTGTGGGGACGTCACATGCAAGCTATGTATATAGTCCACTGCATTTTCCATTGCTGTCTTACAGCATTCCTGGGCACCTCTGTTAAGTTCGGGCTCCGCATGTAATTAATGAAGGCCGCCGGTGGCCCATGTATTGGCGTCGCCTCCGCTGGTAGCTACGATCCTGTGTCCCTTTCACGTAGCCGCACGGACGCCAAGTTCGGAGCCGCGGAGAGCGTGTGTTGTGCCCGTCCGGGGCTGCTTAGTCTGAGTACCTCTGTCGCGCCGGAGGTGGCTGGGTCATTCGGCATGACAAGCTGACGGGAAGCTGAATGACGGTGTGTCTCATAGTGTCGAAAAGGCGCGCGGTGTAAGTTTTTGAGAATTTGCAAAGCCGGCGCCGGGCGCTCTTCGATGACGGGTCGTTCGCCTCGACGACGGTCGCCTGGGCTGGCAGCGTCTCTTCCCGTGGGCTGTTCAGGCGGGCGGCGGTGCCCCTTTGGTCTGGGAGGGGATTAGCAACGACTCCCTCTTTGTCCCGGCGCGCGCGCAGACAAGGCGCCAAGGCGAGGACGCGGGAGGAGGTTAGCCGCGCGAAGACCGCTCCAAGCCATCGGCTTGGCTTTTGGGCAGATGCCACCCTCTGAACGTAATGGTGTGTCCACGTTAGGACGCAGACGTCCTGTATTTGCTCGTCGGGTGTAATAGCGTGCGTGGGAAACGCACTATGAGTGTATAAGAGAGAGGGTTGGGTCACGTGACCGCAGGTGGGGACACATGTGTGATTGGCTGGTTCCTGTGGCCAATCAATGGTTTCTATTAATTGTTTTAAAGGTTTTTTTCTCTCTTTCTTGTACGCCCCTTCTTAGAGGCGGGGTTCTGGGTATCAAAACCGGAGTGTTGGGTTTGGTCCAGGGTCGGTCTAGAGGGGATCTAGCTTAGTATAGATCTCGGCCGAACAGGCTGCTGCTGTCAGAGTGACAATTTAACCGTCACTCTGACCTGATGTAAACTTGGAGTCATGTAAATAGTGTAAATAAGCCTAATATCCAGCAAGGAAGGCAGTCCTCATCCCTCACCCGCTCCAAGCATCGGTCGTCGGTCATCGGAGCGATTCGAGATCGTCATCTCGGCTCGCGCATCAAAAGAACATCACTATTTCGTCTCCATCAGTTCGCCAAGAAGATGGAGAGGCGAAATTTAACTACCTCCTTGTGTATTTTAAATGCAGAGCATTTCAGTAACTCACGATGTCACCCGCGTTGACGTCCTTAGTCCGCATCGCTCCCCCTACACTATATAAAAAAATAATACTTTCCGGCGCCAGGTTTCTATCCCACGACTCTGCGGGCGGAACGCAAGGTACACGGTGCTCTACCCACTGGGCCACAAAGCCGGCACAGAACGGAAGGTTACGAACGCGCCTTATATCCTTGACTCATTCAACCGTCGGCCACAGGTGCGCCCTCTCCCCCGCGTCCTCCTCGCCTTCTCTCCGCTCGCAACACCCTATCTCGCCGCGTTCGGTTCGGGCGCACAACAGGTGGGGCAACGCCACCTAGACTGGCTCTAGGTGGCGTTGGGTGGGGACGTGCGCAACACCCTCTCTCACCGCGTTGGGTTCGCGCTGAGCAACATGCGGTTCGCGCGCAAGAACAGGTAGGGGCGCTCGCATCGCGCTCTCTCGCCGCGGTCGGTTCGCGCTTAAACCACTTATGTCATTCGCGCGCGCTCCGGTCGCTAACATCTGTGGCGTGATCGTGACGTCAACATCACGCGTTCGTGTGGTGGCGTGATTTCGGCGCTATAACCCTCTCTCGCGAGGGGCATTGGATTGGATTCGATTGGATTGGCTTGGATTGGCTTGGCTTGGATTTGGATTAGATTGGATTAAAGTGGATTGTGTTGGATTGTGTTGCGTCATAGCCGCGCCACGTTGCGTCATAGCCGCTCCACGTTGCGTCATAGCCGCGGCAGGCGGTTCACGGCACGTTTCACGTTTCACCATCGACTTCATCGACAATGTCTACGCTGAAAGACAACAATTACAACAACAACAACCAATACGTAATCCATACGACTTGCAGGCGCGCCCCCCGCGGAAATGCTCTGCATTTGATAGTGCCCCTCGCGAGGGGGCTGTTTCTTTCAAATGCAGAGCATTTCAGTAACTCACGATGCCACCCGCGTTGACGTCCGTAGTCCGCATCGCTCCCCCTACACTATATAAAAAAATAATACTTACCGGCGCCAGGTTTCGATCCCACGACTCTGCGGGCGGAACGCAAGGTACATGGTGCTCTACCCACTGGGCCACAAAGCCGACACAGAGCGGAAGGTTACGAACTTCTTCAGTTGATGAAGTATTTAGAACGTAAAACTTAAAATAAAAAAAACGTGGTTGAGAAGCTAGGTATCACAAGTTCAAGTGAATGATGATTCTTATCCTCTAGGCCCTTGATTCATATTTATTTTAGTTCATCCCTCGCTTGTCTACCGCTGCTCGACCACTTCAACATGTTCTCGGCGCCCTCACTTTTCGCTTTAATCTAGCCTTCTGCTCGACGGGTTCGCGCACAGCTGCACGAGGGATTTAGAAAAAGCGTTACACAGTCCGTAACCAACCTACCAAGGTTGGTTACGGACTCTCGTAAGTTGTTCCTACTGCGCATGCGCGGCTCGTCGCTAGGATGCGCGGCATGTACTGAAAGCGACGTGCTCCGTTGTTCATATTTCAGTGTATCACGATGGCACGCAGTGTACAGTCATAGAGACAAATAAATGTATTCCATGCCGTCATTTCAGCCCCCGCGTTGCCACTTCAAGGGAGTTTTTCAATAGGAACGGGCCCTTTGGTCTGTTTTCATAATGAAATTCCGATCGAACGATGCACATATTCCATGCGAAGCTGGGCCTGCAAAGGAGGAAGGGGGACCACGCTGGGGTCCGGCATTATTTCTTGAGCTGCCCAGTGGAACATTTAGGGCGAGGGACGAAAATAGCGCAACGTTCGACGATAAGAGCAACAAACCGGCAGCGCGTAGATTCCAGCTGGCATTTTTAAAGAAACAGTAGAGAATGCGGTGAACAAACTTGTCTTTTCGAAGTGTACGCAATAACTCCTGTAGCGTGCAAACTTTTCCGTGCGGCGATTACTTGTGATACACTCAACCAACCATACACATAAATACGCAACCGCAAGTAAGCCCATATCTGTTTGTTTGATATTACAGTATACATTATTAGCCTAAGCCATACGAGGCAAAAATACAAACGCAACGCTTACACAGACTGACCGGAGAACCAACATTGTCCGTTGCTATCATTCTTGACATACGGTAGTATTTGTTAAGTGTGAGCTAGGTCCATTTCTGTTACACATATATACAACGAAGAACACCGCGTTCGCGACAGCCCTGATATTTGATTAATAGGTCGCTTGACTGCTTATGCCGTGGCGTTGTTCGCAGTGCATACTGGAAGAACAGTCTAGTTGACCACCAAGACCACACAGGAAGTGTGGAAAATTTCGAAGTTTACTGGATAGTTATATCAGCTGCGACAACAGTAGACGCCATTGTTTACATAAAAAGCCTTGCCACGCGAGCTTACATTTCATCTTGGTGGAAAACAAAAGCGCTCAAAAAACGGGGACGAAGGAAGACGTGCTGTCTACGTCTTCTTTCGTCCCTCTTTCTTGAGCGCTTTTATTTTCCACCAAAGATGAACACATACCAACTAGCCGAACTTTCCGTTCTTCTGCTTACATTTCACCCTTCCCTCCTTCTCCAATCTCGTCCAGTGTAACTAATATGATACATCCGATACATGGCAACTTTATTACCTCGATTTTCCTATTTTTGTCTCTGAAATACCATGATGGGCGGGTATAGGCCCCTATAAATCATTCTTTTCCAATATTTCTACTTCGCCTACACAAAAGAGAGTGCACTAAAAGACTTGTAGTCAGCAGCGGCAAAATTGGTACGATTTGTATCCGTGCAGAGATTAGACGCAAGTCTGGCGTCGTAGGCGGAGTTATTTCAGTGCCTCTCAAAGCAGCCAATATCGCGTGTGAGTTGTTGCTCGGACGTGTCCTGGTGAAGCCATATCTATCACGTTGCCTAATAGAGGTAGGGGGAATTTCTTTTAAAGCGAAGCTTTCATGCTTACTGAAGGCGTCGTTCGTCCGAGTAAAATGCACTGCAGGAAAGTCAACATTACACGATGAGTTTGGCAAAGGGCACGTTAATGACACCCTGAAACAATAGAAAAATGGCGACGACGACGGTGATGATGACAAAGCAAAAGAATGCTTCGGAATTTCACTATCGTTCCTGCAAGAACGGACCTTTGATTTTTTTCCTTCTTTTGTTTGCCATACGTCGATGCAGGGACTTCTTTTCAACTTTGCTATATTTTTCGTGCGAAGGAAAAATGCTGATGTGGATTTATTCGAGGGTGGATTCCTGGCACTTCAGAACAGTATCGTAACTCATAAAAATAATATGAAATGACGAAAAAGCTCTTCAAGCCACGAGAGTTCCGCTTGAATGCACTATTTTCTTTTTTGGTGGGGAGCTGGCAGGAGAGGGAGGCATTCCAAATTAGAGCAGTGAACAAAAATTACATTACCGCTCCCTTCTTCCTATGCTCTCCTAACCCGCTGTCTTGAGTCGTTGTAGTAATCGGTATGACATCTTTGTATTCACAGCGCTCACAACACAAGGGAGAAGAAAGAAAGAAAGCGCTTTGAACACCAAGAACAGCTACCAACTGGCTCAATTGTTCGTTCTCAGTAGGTGTGACATAGGCTCATCTGGTTCTTTTTTAGATGATTTATATTACTTCCGAATTTACTTTTCACGGGTAGACTGTTACACAAAAGTCTGTTAGGACCCAGCAGATTATCTCCGACAACAGAGCGACGTAGATAAGAATTACAAGCGAACGTAGCGCCACCTTCCGGCGTCCACCCAAATCCCCGGTATCGTAAAACTGTGCGCGAAAAGGGTTCACGAAGAAATTTAGAAAAAGGTCCTACGGCCTTCATATTTCGAAAAAAGACGGGTTACATTTCCCGTGAAAAAGTGTCTCACCGGCAATGTGCTTCTGTTATGAGGCGAAGGCGACTTTAAGAAGATCGGTGTAAGCTTGGGTATTGTAAGCTGTCCTTTCCACATTTTGGGTTGCACAGTGAAGCATGGCCGTCTACGGAGGGAGTATGGTTACGCAAAATGGCTGTAACTATTCCTTTTTCCGTAGCTACCCATCAGGAAAACAAATTATGACATATTGCCGCTGAGGCGACTCTAATAGTCTTGAAAGTGAACATTTCGACAGACTTCTGTCTGGTTGGGAAGTTACTGAACTGAGATTTAATTAGGCTCCAACCAATACAATGCAAAAAGGCAAAAACCCGACGTTTCGAAGCCGGCTCGGCTTCTTCTTCAGGGGTGACAGTGGCCACGCTGCAGCTGCGTCTTATAGTCTCACATTTGCTGGCCTCGCACAAAGCCCCTCGCTGCGGCACGTAATCCGTGTGCGTACACCGAGGGGAGAGTGCCAAGCGAGCGATTAACATTCCCAGGTGTGCGTTGAATTCGTGGCATATTCAACGCACACCTGGGAATGTTAATCGCTCGCTTGGCACTCTCCCCTCGGTGTACGCACACGGATTACGTGCCGCAGCGAGGGGCTTTGTGCGAGGCCAGCAAATGTGAGACTATAAGACGCAGCTGCAGCGTGGCCACTGTCACCCCTGAAGAAGAAGCCGAGCCGGCTTCGAAACGTCGGGTTTTTGCCTTTTTGCATTGTATTGGTTGGACTCTAATAGTGCACACCACAGTTTCGCTGGTCATCATTCTTCCGAGGGTGGGCCCTGAAATTTTTGCTTGGCGTGCATTCTGGTTGCATTGCTGACGGAAACGCAGGGCAATTATCGCTCGTGGGCAGGACGGGCACTGCACGTTTAAGGAAGGGCTTCAGGAGGAGTCAACTTATCCTAGAAATCCCGTTCCGTAGACAGGCGGTCGCCGCCCAGGATTGTGTAGAAGGTTTCACCACAAGTGACGGCAGAGACATATCCGCATCCACTGCGCCACTCTCTAGGAGCTTCCAATTCTCCCTCCTCACTTCACCAGGCGGGACGGTATATTCATCACACAACCAGACACAAACTCACTGCCTTTTAACATAACAAACCGCCACATCCCTAACCTCAAAAGTACAGGCCACTGCGTCGTCCTCTGGAGCTTCCAAATAACACACACAAACTGGAAATTTCTCTGGGCTCAATGTTCTTTTCACTACCCCGTACAATCCCTCCTTCCTACTTAAATCGTATACATGTGGAGCGAATAAACCTTACCACGAAGGCACCTCCAGACTATTGGGCGGTCCCTTGTCGTGAAGCCTATTCAGGGAATCGGGAATACCCCCCCAATTCTGTGAGGGCTCTGCAACCATCACGACGAATCAGGGCCCACCATCGGCGGTTCGATTTTAACTAGAGTCACTGATATAAAATTTCCTCTTTTTCTTTCTCACACAAGGGTGAATTCTTTGTAGAGCGCCTGTTGGCCCAATCAAATCAAATCAATTTTAGTTTCAACATTACAACGTTTTTGGTCACCAGGGTGGAAAGTTGGGCGAGTTGGTAGGTCGATATGATGTAAAAACAGTGCGATAGGACGAAATACACGAGGAAAGAAACCAGACAGGACGAGCGCTGATTATCAACTGAAAATTATTTGACCGGAAAGACATATATGCATAAAAAACAGTGAAACGACGCATGCACTAACATCTGTGCCAAACCAACACTGATAGCGAAAAAAAGGAGAGAAACTAATTTTCTCCTTCATAACTGGTTCCTTTCCTCGTGTATTTCGTCCTACCGCGCTGTTTTTACATCATGTTTAAGGTCACCCTTGCATAAAAGCTGCTAGATGCAGCTTGACGGGGCCAGGGGGCCCAGTAGAAACTTCGACAACACACATGCATACAGTGATAATTTAAAACAACAAAATTAATACAGTCACGTGATATAAAAGTATATTTTTACAAGAGCATCTGCGGAACAACATTGTTTGATTTGCAACAAAAGGGGAGCAGGTAACGGCAGACAAAACGTTTCACGCACTTTACACTTCTTACTTAAAGCATTCAACAAAACAGACCGACAACTGCGTAAATAAAACACAGTACAGAACACTTACCAGTTGACATAAGCATCACAATGGGCATGTCGCGTAAACCTCCGTACTGAACATTCGACGCTGTTTCTCTTTAATACGGACGGAATGTTATGTGTCGATGCTTGGAAAAAGTAATACGTTCGGAGAATTGGTACTAACCACTATTAGTTGTGCGAGTTAAGTAATTCTTGGTTCGCGTTGTTAGGAAAGATAATCGTTTCAGGAACTGCTGATCGAGAACTTCAGAAAATGGGAATTGGAAGAGCAGGCGGTAATGGCATAGATTACCGATTCTTATAAATTTATGCTGCACCAAAAGTGCTCGACTGGGATGAAGGCAGTGTACGTTGTTAATGCAGCGAACGGCCGTCTTCTCTAATAACAAACTTGTGATCCAATAAACTTATTTTTTCTTCAAGACAACTGCGCTGTCTTTGACTTCATGACAACAACAACACGGTGGTAACATTCTTTTTTGCTGTAGTGCCTCAAAGCGATGTGCAATATTTTAAACGCAATTTAAAAATACAGTGGTGAATTTGAAGTTTGATACTGAGTGGGAAGAGGTCTCGACATCGATGCAGTACACCCACAGCAGAAGATAATTGTTTGGTGAACAGTTGAATGTGTGCGTCCAAGTTCGTGAGATGTAAAAGCAACGCCGCCAGTATTAACATTGCCTGACGCGTCGCGCGCTTTTCAATGAGAAGGGTAGGGACGCTTAGTTCAGGCACTGATCCGCTATGTGGCGCGTGCCGGCGGACATCTCGCCTTACGTCACTGCTCGCGAGTCGCGAACGCTGCACCCACTTCTACGACGTGTGTCTGTCAGCTTGCCTGTTGGGCTTCAAGGGCCGTTTAGCTTACGTCTTAGCCGTGACGGGGCGCTAGTTCTGTGGCGCACTGGGGATCTCGTTCAACGTGTCGCTCGCTTCCTACTTGCTGCATTTTTCCAAAGATAAAGATGGAGGCGCTCTGAAATAGTCTAAGAACATACTGATTGTCGGGTAGACATATAGCTAACAGAAAAACGCTATTTTCGGATGGGGCAGCCATTATTTTACTGATATTTTTCTTTCTGGAGTATTTAGAGAAGAAAAAATTGCGTGCACGTTTTTTGTTCAGGCGCTCACTTCTACGATTGCTTTCCAATAATATCACGTGCTTGTAAACTTCAGAAAATTATAGGAAACAAAAGGATAAGCATCTGCGATCCCGCCACGCTGTCCGGGCGCTTCTACAGTACAGTCCTCAATTTTAGAAGTGCGTACCGATGCGGAGTGCGAACAGGGGGGTCAAAACAATACCTAAATGTGGAGGGTATATAGGGGGGATGCCCCACTCAGAAAATTTCAGGGCCTGTGATCCGAGTAGATAAGCGCGCAAAGCCGGCATCAGCCTGCGGCAGCGCAAGGGATTTTGCTTCGGGACAAAGAAAGTTTTATCAGTGACAGACCAAGGCAGACAGGCATGGTGAAAAACAAGAAGGCGTAGGTGCGCCGCCTCGGGAACGCTAAACAAACTTTCCACTATTTTGCATAGTTTCCGAGAAGCGGCGCTGGCCGGCAGACACGAAAGCACGCTGGAAGGCTACGGAGCGGGGAAGGGTAGGAGAGAGCAACAGGAGAGTGGGTGGCTGTTTGGCCGTTTTTCGCTCACGCGTTAGGCACTGTTTATACAGGCGGCGTTGGTAAAAGCAATGCACCCAAAACTTCATGTTGCTTTACTTGGTCGATCTTATATTTGCCCAGATAAAGCTCTTCCCTAACTGATACACGTTTATTTTTTTGGTGTGAACAAGATAGCTTTTGAATATTTGGTGTTAATTTTTAAACAGTTTGCTTTGGACTACTAGCATAGCTTATCTAGAGCAGCGTTTGCAGCAGAGACCAAGTCGTTAACGTTTTCTGAGGACAGAAACAGGCTCGTGTCGTCAGCATATAAGGCAATCTGTGCACGGTTATCGATGCAAATGAGGTCATTCACGTTTTATATTAAATAGAAAATGGCGTAAAACAGTCCCACGACCTAAAACACTACTTAAAGCGCTCCGTGGTTTCTCTAATCTCTTTTCTCCTGCCCGTGCGCATGCGCTATGAATGTTTCTGCTATGCAACAGCAACACGCCAGGAATCCGTACTCGTGAACTTCCTTGTGGTACACGGCACCGTATTTGCTGAAATGACGGCTGATAGCCATTTACCGCCACACATTGTTCGCGTCCGCTGATATAACATTGTAAAAGTTAATGCGGCACCACATGAATTCCGTGTTCATTTAATTTCTGAAGTAATATATCGTGATTTAGTGCATCAAAAGCTTTGCTGTAGTCAACAGATATTTCCAGAGTAAGTCTACCAGCTTCAATGTTTTTTATTATAATTCCTTTGGCACAAAAAGGGCGGACTCGGTCGAACAGCCTTTCAGGAAGCCATGTTGGCATAAAGACAAAAATTGGTGGTTTAAAAAGAAAAAATCCAGGCGGGACAAAATAACTTGTTCAAAACCCTTTGAAAAGACTGGAACGACCGATATAGGCCTGTACTAGGCGGCATCATTCTTATCTCCTTCTTTGAATATTACCGACACTTTCGCTCGTTTCACATCAGCTAGGAAGCATCCGGTTTCCAGGACAACGCTATTAGAACTAGGTAATGGCAGATGACGTCGAGGACATGTTTGACGCGGCTTATTTGTGTATTGTCAACATCGACACTTCTGCTATTTTTGAGGCACGTAAAATGTGTTGCACTTCAGAAGTGTCTGTTGGCTGCAAGAAAGCGGCATGAGGAATGTCGCCCTGAACACGGTACGATGAAGCACTGGGAGGTAACGTACTAGGAATAATGTAACGGGCATTGAAGTGCTCGCGAAGAGCAGTATTGTTCACGGCCTGGGCGGCGTTAACAATCAGTTTAACTTTATCATTTGGGACTGTGCGGGCATTCAGGACATCATTGATAATTTTCCAGACACGACCTCGACGCGAACTCTTAGCCTCATGAAATGGATTTTGGTAATAAATGGTTTTCGCAGCTCAGCAGCCACCACGTTGCGAATTTTCTTAAAGGAAACGAGGGTAGAAATGTTCCGTGTTTTTAAGATTGACCCATACCATTTGTTCTTTTCTTCAATAATTTTTATCGGTTCGCGTCTGATCCAGGGTTTTCTTATACGCTTTGGGGGCTTGAAAGTAGTTTTCATTGGAAAGCAAGTATGGTAGTGCTCATTAAATATAGTCCTGAAAGAATTGTGGGCATCGTCTGCATTGGTGCTGTTCATAACTGGTGTCCAGTTGCTATACAGTATATATTTCTGAACTTTTCCAGGCTGCGATCAGTGATGCTTTGAGAGGTAATCTTAGGAACTACGGGTTTAGGTCATGATGCGCATTCCCAATCGGCCAGGAACATCGGGCAATGGTCGCTTAAATCAGAGTTAATCGTGGTTGAGGCGACAACCCAGACATTTCGATACTGCTAAACAGTCGATACTGCTACGGTGGTACTGGTAATCCATCTTCACTGCCTCCGAGGTCCTATTCCGCACATAATACCGTTTAACCGTCCCTCCTCGCGTCTCTTAGGCAGTCAGCGTACGTGTGGAGATGCGATCAGGTTTCGTAATTTCATTCTTTACCTCTGTCGGGATGGTCAATACAATTCGTGCTAAGTAGGCCACGTCCGCCTCAAGAGCGGGGCCATGGTGGCGCTCAAGAAACAAATAGCATACCACACCCGCTCGAGGCCGCCCTTCTGTTATAAAAACCAGATCTCCCGAATAATTCGCTACGCTCACGACGACGTTATCCTACACGCGTCGATAAGGTTGGGCAACATTGTTTGAATTTTTTAGCGCTGGCCTCTCGAGACATTCAACAGCTGCGCTCCGGCGCACTTCGTAGACAAAGTCAGTTCTGTCTCTGGAGGCCGGAAGTGTGCACAACGCATGTTTACTTAAACGCAAGGCATGCAACAGCGTTTTCCGCCGAGGCACTCGCGAGTGCGCGCGCTTGAGCGCTGGTGTACGTCCAGGCGTGTGGTCATAAAACCAAGTTGGCCTCCAGGCCTGCGAGTGTGTACACGGGCGACGGGAGTGCTAGGCGAACGCTCGTATTTTTGTATATATGCAAGCTTATCTGAAGGAAATGCGGTACTGCCTACGCGGTGGTCTGTGCAACGATGCCGGATCGTCGCCTATCTTTCAGAGGCGCTAAAAGGACAGCGAAGGGCCATTTCGGTGTGCTTTCTTTTGGCCGCGGTGGTACTTTCTTGCGCCAAAATTGCCGCCAACCATGCCTTGTGCTTTGTATACTTAGGTGTTTTGTTGCCAGCGTCTGGCCTCCCCCAATTTTCGTATCTATGTTCGAAATGAAGCGCGTGTTTCTCTCTCTTTCTTTTGTGTGGGTGATCTTATGTGATATTTCGATTGTTTCGCCCTGCCATCACTAGAGAAGAATATTCATTTTGATCATCAGTGTTCTCGATCTAATTCGATGGTTCCCGAAAGAATAACGTGGAGTCATAAATGCTCACCGGGCAATCGCTGAGGGCATTCATTTTGCTGACTATCATCTGTGTACGCCACCGTAGTGACTGTTAACCGCTTCTATGCCGCAACGCTTGAATAATAATTAACTACTATTTGATTAATAGACCGATCGATAGATAGATCGATCGATCGATCGATCGATTGATTGATTGATTGATTGATTGATTGATTGATTGATTGATTGATTGATTGATTGATTGATTGATTGATTGATTGATTGATTGATTGATTGATTGATTGATTGATTGATTGATTGATTGATTGATTGATTTTAGTGTTTACGCGCGGGCGCAACGCAGGCGATGAGGCGTGCCGTAGTGAATCTCCGGATTAACTTTGACCAACAGGGGACCTTTAAAGGAGCCATGAAGAGAAAATACAACGTCGTTTAATTTGAAAGAACTAGGATTCACTATCTCACTCAGTTCCATTACAGCAATAAAAGATGTTTTTAATGAAAAAAAAGCAAGAAGTATTTAAAAACCTTCAAATTTTAAGGCCATAGTGGCGTGTTATGAGCAAGAAAGACGTCATACGGGCCAACAATCAAACAATTTTCAGTGCGCTAACTGCACGTTAGCATTCAAGTGATGCGGTCAAATGCAACTAGAGGCCCCATTACAGACGTCCAGTCATGTGTCGTCGCGACAGGACAATTAGGCGGCCGCCAATCGCGCAAACAAGGTTCCGTGGCTTCATAGAAAAGTTGCGGGAAATTGGCTAGGGGGTCGCGACTGCTTCACACGTTTTCTTTCATATCTCCGTTATTTGTTCGAAGATCCCGAAGATATTGATATCATTGTTATGGGGACTAAGCCGTCTTTCTAATAAACCCAATTTGTATTTTGTCTTCATGGCTCCTTTAACGTGCGCCCGGAACCAGTCTTCAACTTTCAATAGGTGGGAAACTTCAGCGCCAACGACATACGCATCCCTTCAAGCTGTGTGCTTCTACAGCGGTTTCCGGTGTTATCCCGCACTCCGCACACTGCAGCCGCGTCGCTAGCTTTAGGTAGCAGTGCTCTTGCAGTTGTTCTCAAGAAAGGTTCAGTTTTACAGCCTTTCTTCTAGCATAAATACAACCGGCTTCGATTATCTGGTGACACGTTTGAAGGTATACAGTCAAACCTCGTTATTACGTACTTGCTTAATGGGTAACTGCGGTTTAAACGTAGTTGCGGAGATTCCCCCACCCAGCCCCCATTCAAAGTATTGGCTGCCAGTTTAAGCCGTATCCGCTCATTGTGCGCCTAACGGTTACTCCGTACTATTTTCTTTTTTGTTCTACATACGCTGGCACAAAATCGGCCAAATCTCGTGTGAGCAGACGTTCGATGCTCGAGCTGCGACGCTCAGACCTCAGTCGCCAGCGATGGTGACCTTAAAACGTGGCCACCAAGACGTATTTCTTGTTCATACAGCTGTTGCCGATTGCGGGCCCTAGGGCCCTATTCTCGACGCTGTAAATTCACCGTGTACTGTGAATTCCTCGGAAGCTTAGTCCGATTCGCTTTCTGTTTTGGTCGCATGGTTCAGTTGACCAAACGGTTGTGTGTACTTTCATCTTTTTTACATTTCATGACGTGTATTGGCACCAGTTCTAAAGTTTGCCTTATTTCTCTCTACTAAAAGCGCATAATTCTTGGCCGCGGCAATCAACCACTACCAAAATGCAGCGGACACGACAACAAAGGCATGTCTTTGCTGCTCAACAACAATACGGCTTGTATGTCACGCCCTCTCTGTGATTGGCTGAGAAGATGTGACGTAATATAAACAGTTTGCGAGAACATGTACGCCACAAATTCGCAACGCCAGCATTGATAATAGTGACGTCTATTTACGTAACAGCTTGCAAATTGCGGCTGCCATCTCCGTGAAATAAGGCAAAAAGTTTCACGGGCCTTCGGCGCCGAGAAATCCCGGTGAATGTGCAGCAGGCGCATTTGCATGGCGCGTGGTTAAAAACTGTTTCTAGCGAAACAAATAATAGTTTAGACTTTTTCTAAGTCACTGATAACGGAGCATAAAAATAACGTCCCGTATTTGATTTTTATATTTGACAATAAAATATCAATCGTTTCTTTGGTGTAACAGTGACGTAAGAGGGCAGTACAAGCCTCTCAATTACAAAGAAATCAACGCATGGCATTTGTCCGCACTCCTTCAAGTAAGCTTGCGGGTCACATAATTGAAATAAAGAGAAATATAACAAACACGTCTGACTGTTTTCTACATTACTGCGCTGATTGAGTTCGAGCTTGAGGAATGAATGAATCGGCGGTATCGGTAGGCTTCCCCGTTATCAGGCCTACTGTCGCGGTCCATAGAGAGTTTTGTAGCGTACGCTACACTGGCGGAGGTTGAGCGGTTTCGCGTGTGCCGTGAAGGGACGATCAGCGCAAGCGCGAGAAGCATTGGATTGGCTTGGATCGAATCGGATCTGATTGGCTTGAATTGGATTCGTTTGGATTGCATTTGATTTGGATTGGATTGGATTAAATTGGATTGTGTTGGATTGAAATCCAATCCAATTGGAGTACGGGTGCTGCACCGTAGCTCGCGCTATGTGTATCCTGGCATAGCCGAACTAAGCCACTGCTAATTTTTTAGCTGACCGTTTTTCACGGGGCACTCCATTCCAATACCCAGCGGAAGTGCCATTGCGCATGCGGGGTGCACTCCTGCGGAAACGGCGGTACCGGAGCGAAGCCATGCTACGCTCGCTGGGCTCCCTGATTGGACCGTCGCGCAAGCTTACGCTGATGCGAGGAATTCCGAGATGGCTGCTTCCAGCGAGGCGAGCTCGCTAATGCGAACTCCGTTTCCACAGTCAAAACTTGAGCGACGAACCCGCGAAAGCGCTTCCGAATAGGCAAAGATGCCACCCCAACGAGGCTAAGAACGGAAGCGAAAAACGTCGACCGAAGCCCGAGCCCACTTCTATGGAGCTCCCACAAAGACAGCCTTGACGTGGCTATTCCAAAACTGAACGATCTTTTTGAAATGATTCCGGGCCATTATATCGTAAAATATGAAAAACGGTAAGATGGCGCAATAAACACGGTATCTGAGTGACCGAAATATCTATTCTTGTATTTTGTTTCGATGGAGTTTCGGTTTTCAAACGCACAGGGTTTCGAAATGCAGTAGTGATGCGAATGATTCCCCGTCGAAAGAGTTACCGTTATCGCTTAGCTAAAATTCTTTCTTCTGCCCACGCTCCGGTTGCTCTCAGCGAACCGCCAAAAACGGACAGCTAAACCTCTCTATTTACCGCGTCATAAATCGACGGTCACGACATTTTTTTTTCTGTGATAACGCCGTAAATTTTAACATTGCAGAAGATGAGAGCGTGGCGGCAGCGACGGCTGTGAGGGTGATAACGCGCAAAACTTCCATTGAAGCAGAGAGCTCAACTACTTCTCTAAAAGCGATTGAAAGAAAGAATTACATACGGTAAAAAATACCCGCCAATCCGCCATGTGAATGTGGTTGGAAACCTAAGCTGTAAACGACACCCATTACAACGATTACCCATGCGAGGTCACTTGAATTAACACACGTCGCTCTACAAAGACTAAAACCAGAGGCGAGCGAAACGCCCTTAACCGCACTCTTAATTATTTCAAAGATATATTCTTTGCTAAGGTTAACTCAATGCATGATTCATAAACGGTGGTTGGTTGAGTTGTATTGGTGAAGCCCACGACCGGAAACTCTTTTTAATAAATTAACGGGAGCTATGTTAAATATGTTAAACAGGAGTGACCCCAAACTATCTTGTGAAACTTTGTGTTATATTTAAAGCACCTGAGGGACAATGGGTAATTTGAACAAACTATTTTCGTGAACCTAAATAATACCTACTAAGGTTCAAGGCATGACCCCACCGTACGCCATAGTGTTCCAATTTTGCAAATAGGATATTATGATTTAGGCAATCGAAAGCCTTGCTAAAGTCAACAAAGATGCCGATTGTGAGTCTCTGGGCTTCAAAGTTATTCAGGATATAGTCTTTTTGCCCAAGCAGGACAGGTTAGGTCGATTTATTTTTTTGTACACCGATATTCACATTCAGTTATTACGTAGCGCTTGACAAAAAATTATGAAGACGCTGACCAATATTACGTTCTAGTACTTTTGAGAAAAATGGAAGCACTGATATTGGTCGGTAATTACCAAGGATGTTTTTATCACCCTTTATTAGATCACGGTTATATTCTTGCTAGCTGCATATCGGCGGGAAAGTGCCCTGTGGCTAGTGAAGTGCGGTGTTATATGTATATAAGATTGATGATTGATTGTAGGATTTAACACGCCGACGCAACGCAGGCGATGAGGCGCGCCGTAGTGGAGGGCTCCGGGTTAATTTTGACCACCTGCGGATCTTTAACGTGCGCCGAAATCTCGTACACGCGGGCGTTTTTGCTTTTCGCCTCCATCAGAAAAGCGGCCGCCACGGCCGGGAATCGAACCCGCGACCTCGCGCTCAGCAGCGCAACGTGACCGGTGACGGGCAACGTGACCGGGACAGTGTGACCGGTGGGTGTGGATGAGAGCCTATTTAGCTGACCGATAAGGTGGGCTTCAATGCGTTCCTCCACCGTATTTAAAATGCTGAGTTTGAGTCTGGCAGAGGTAGTGTTCTGGGGGATTTGTAGCGCAGTTTTGTAGATCTTTCGAATGAGGCAGTTGACTTTAGGGATTTGGGTACGCGAGGGCATGAGATACGGGAGGAAGTAAGTGAGATGGCTAAGCACAAATGCCTGTATCAGCCGGATACGCTCCGCTTCTTTGAGCCCCTTGTTGCGGGCAGCAATCCTGCGGATGAGGGCGATCGTCTGATTCACCTTAGAAGTCAGCTGGGCTAGGTACTTAGTGTTTGCTCAATTGCGCTGTACGCATAGCCCAAGTATTTTCAGGACCGCCCCTTGGGGAACATCCCGACCGTCAATCCGGACCTCAATGGTGGGTGTCTGGGGTGGGTTGCCGGTTGGTTTGGCGGGGAGGAAAAAAAGCTCAGATTTTTCAGGTGAGCATCCAAGCCCGACTTCGCGAGCGGCGGCGGTAACTAAGTCAGCTCCCTGTTGGAGAGCCTCCTCGATTTGAGCGTCGCTGTCTCCGGTGGTCCACAGCGTAATATCATCGGCGTATATGCTGTGGCGTAAGCGAGGGATAGCGGCGAGCTTACTGGGAAGGTGGATTAAAGCAATGTTAAATAGGAGCGGAGATAATACTGCGCCTTGAGGCGTGCCAATGGTTGGGAGATGGATAGTGTCGGATTGTAGGTCGCCGATCTGAATAACAGCCGTTCGGTTCGAAAGGAAGTTACAGATATAGTCGTACGTGCGGCTACCCTGAGCCAAAGTGGCAACGTTAGGCAAAGTAGCCTGGTGTGATAGCCGATCAAAAGCTGTTTGAAGATCAAGTGCCAAAATGGCTGAATTATCTAACTTTGAAGGGGCAGCGATAATTTCGTGTTTTAATTGCAGGAGCATATCTTGAGTTGACAGCCCTACCCGGAAGCCGAACATGGTGTAGGGAAATTGCCCGGTCTGATTCATGTGGTTCACAAGTCTTGCATGAACGACATGCTCTAGCACTTTGCCCACACAAGATTTAAGTGATATTGGTCGCAGATACTCAAGCGCCAGGGGTTAGCCTGGTTTCTGGAGCAGAGAAACTTTAGCGTGTTTCCATTCGGATGGTAGGTCACCAGCCTCCCAGCAACGGTTGTAGTAAACGGTCAAAATGTCGATTGAGCGATCGTTAAGGTTACGAAGCAGCTGGCTAGTGACGCCATCCATCCCGGGTGCCGATCTTGGACGGATTTTGAGTTAGACTGCACAAACCTCGGCCACGGTAATTGCCTGAACCATGACGGCATTGGCGGGTCCATGGTAGTCGGGAAGAGCCTCACAGGCGCCTTGGGAGAACTTTGGTCGTTAGAGCCGGGGAACTGTTGGATAATTTTGGTGAGTTTGTTTTTGCTGACCTGCATAGCCTGAGTGGGGTCAAGCATAGGCGACCCGGCAACGGGGTGCGTTGGCGCTGTGCAGAGTAACAGCAAACCCTAGGTCGACGCCGGGCCCGCGTCGCGGCGAGTAGAAACGGTCGTTTTGCAGGCAACAATAAAGTTATACCTAACCTAACCTATGCCGTAGTATGGCCCATGTGCGGCGCATGCTGAGGTTTCGCCGCATGTCATCGCAAAATTGGCCCTATTGCGTTCGAGCCAATTCAGCGGCGTATGAGTCGATCGTGCTACTTAGGTGAGTAAGTTTAAGTCGAAGGCGCCGGTTGTGCTTCTGCCGTATCCATCGTTTGTGAATGCTGGAATAAGCCTCCCACAGATGCTGCAAATGGGAGTCGATGGTTACGGATGGAATGTCGGTGTCAAGGGGCTGATCGTGTTTTGTCTTGATATGCACTAGATGGTTAATCCATTCTTGTAGGGGAACATCGTCTTCAGGTGGTTCTTGCGCGCGGCAAGTCCTCCTAAAGGTGTGCCAGTCCGTAATGTACTGCTGTCGTAGTTTTCGGGCAACTGTGCCAGAGGTCTGAACGGTTGTCTGTCTAATAAAATGATCACTGCCAAGCGTGTCCGGGGTGCAGTACCATTTAAATCGCGCTATTTTGTCGGACAGTGTCAGATCTGGAGAAGCGTCCCTCTGCGCACTGTTGCCTACACGAGTGGGTATGGTTGGGTAAGACTCGACAGTGGGTTGTCGTGCCTGCACCAGTTCCCACAAGTGGTACCCTTTTTGGTACGGGAGGTTCCCGTATGAATGCATTCCCATTTAATGATTCCCGCTTGTTCTCTCCCGTTTCACCCCAGCGCAAAACGACCTTCCCCTTTCGCCCTTTCCCATTTTGCCTGTTCCCATTTGAACCCGTTTCCAATTGAACCTTCGCGTTTGTTCCCCGCCGTTTCACCCGGTACAAAATGCCCTTCCCGTTTCGTATTTTCCCATTTAGCCACTTCCCGGAATAACGTACCCAGTTCGACTCGGGTGAGTCGGACCGAGGCGTGCAATTTTTGAAACTAATCCGACTGTATTTTAACCTGATGCTTTGAGTTACATCCGAAACACCCGAAAGTCAAAAATTTCTTGCGTCCCCCGTAACCTGAAAATTAAATTGAAGTTGCGTCAAACTTATTTCACCGTAAAAAAAACAAGGTATGCAGATTTCTTATTAACCTGCAACCTTTTTGCAATGGTCCGTTTTAAGATAAGCATCGCCAATTAAAAAAAGTGGCCGCGTATCTGCTTCTTTCGTTGCGAATGTCGACAAAACACGATAGTCTTTATCGACTTTTGCCAAGCAAATGCCTCCTTTCGCTTTCCCGCTCACCTCTCATTTTGTTTCTCCTGCGTCGCGCTCCTCCCAAGTAAAGTCGCCAAAGGTTTGCTTAAATCATTTTAAATTTACCGCGTTCCACTGCTCCAGGCCGGGTGTCTCGGTGCCAACGCTCCCGTACGGCGAAGACGCGCGTGAATCGAGGCGCCCTACTTCAACGTTTATAGAACCGCGTTTCCCTACTCCACGTGCGTTACAAGGAGAACGTGGAACCTCCCTAGTGGAACATTTCGTAACTGTTGCCGCTTGATTTGTTAAAATGGCGCTAGGAGCTATAGTGGCGCGGGCGACAGCAGGCGACGGTGGAGTGAATTTTTTTTTGCAGTTGATGAAGTATTTATTTTGCAAAAATCAAGCATGTATGATTTTTTTATGAAGGAACACTGCAAATATCACGTTTGTATTAATCTGTTGTCTTATATTTGCGTAATGTCTTGTTCTTCTTCAACAATGTTGACAAGTATGAACATTACACTGGGCTTAAATGGGTAGATTTAGCTGTGATTATTTAAGACTATTGCGCAGGCATTGCTTTACTTTGGCCGGGTGGCTGAATCGAGTCACAGACAGACAGACGGACAGACAGACAGACCAAAATTTCTGGGTTTATGTAGCCCAAGAAAGACTATCGTCTTTAAAACAACACGTAGGTTGCTGCGTTGCGTCCGACCCTGTGCAGCGTTGGTGAATTACAGCTGAAACCACAGCCTTCCGTGGGCTCCTGCATTGGTCGAGCGGTCTGGAACATGTTGCTCGCATGCGCACTCCGCGGCAGCGGTGATGGTTCGAGTCCATACGGTTGCATATACGAATCCACATGCACTTATGTGCAACACACACACAAAAAAAGGACGAGACTAACAAAATAGAACCTTTCCGCAGTCGCAGTGCCAGCTTGCAGCGTCCGTAGCTCTTGCCGAGAATGAAGTTCGGTGTTTTAACAAATGGAACTATTAATTTATTAGGGCTAGTAAAGGTCTACTGTTTTATTTCTTCGCAGGAAAAAGATCTCGCCAAATATAATTACCAGATCTAGCTAACTACATAAAAAACGTATTTTATGAAAGCGGCAACTATTATGGGCTAAGCCAGTGGTACGATCCATTTTAATGCGTGGCTAACGGTCACTTTATATGCAAATGTCTGTAAAAGAATGGCCATTGAAGTTTAAAGCTGAAATGTTTGCTTGGAGAAAATAGTTCGCCCACATTTTCAATCCAGGCGTTAAGAACACCCCAAGCTGTATTCTCTTGCGTGTACGTTTTACGGATAATACACAGGCGGGCACGCAGTACGTGGAAAAGCAAAACCATAGAGAGTTATATCATATCGTTTCCGTGTTTGCGTTACGGTCTACCGTGTTACCGGGAGCTGGAGTTTCCATGTGCCGCTGAAAATGGTCGGACACATTTAGCACACCGTTTGGGTTGCGTATTCAAACCGCGACGGCGCGAGTAGCGACATCTGATGAATTAGTCTCAAAGCAAATCACGCATAATTTTGTTGCTCATATGGTATTGCTTTCGTTTAAATTAGCTTGAATATTTCACTTTTCCGGTGAAGCTTTCGCAATACGTGTTGTTTTGAGAATACTGTTGCCATAATGCCTAGAGCTTTAAAAAGAAAACTTATCGGTGGCGCCATCTACCGAGTAGAGTTAGAGTCGAGGTAAATTGAATTTGCCTCCGCGCTAAATATTTAGGCAAGAAATGAGTAAAATATGTTGCAGTCATAACTCAGTATCCTACACAACCTTGCCCAGCACAATTTTGGAGTCCTAAAAGCGCACTGCGAGCTCTCAAACTAATCTGAACTATTGCAGGCGGGCGTTTTGGGAGCGGGTTGAAACGGGAAGGGTGTTTTGGGAACGGGTTGAAACAGAAAGCGGTCAAACGGGAACGGTGTTTTAGGAATGAGCGCGAACCGGATGGGCCAAACGGCAAGGGCGTTTCGGGAATGGGTTCAAGCGGGATGGGTTCAAACAAGAATGGGTTGTTTCGGGCTACCCCCTCTGGTACAACGTTGGTACCCCCAGGCGGTATGGGGAGCATTGAAGTCACTGAGGATGATTAGCGGGTGTTGTTCAGCAGTGGGTATTGCCAAGGGTATTAGCCTAGTAATGTTATGTGTATAGCCTTTGGGCTGCTGTATATGTTTAACACGTAAAGTCAGGAGGCAGCTCGTTTTGTACGGTACAGTGTGATTAAATCATGGGGGATGCTTATGCTATCAAATTGGTGATGATCGGCAGGGATATTACGTTGAACGAACAAGCTCGTTTTGTAGGGTACAGTGTGATTAAATCATGGGGGATGCTTATGCTATCAAATTGGTGATGATCGGCAGGGATATTACGTTGAACGAACACAGCTGTAAACGGGTCCTGAGGAGGATGATCGGTAACCTGTAAGCTTGACATTTAGTCCCGATTCTTGCAAAGCGATAACTGCCCGAGGATTAGGTTCGGCAGGTAGAAATTGTTGTAAGTTGCGGCGCTTTTTGTTAAAACCCCAGCAGTTCCACTGCCAAATCACAAGCGATTCGGACGATTTACACATCGTTGTACATGTCATCGTGCGGTAGGGGGCTATTGTGAACGGCAAATTGGCGGAGGAAGTCTTCTAGCTCTGCACGCATTTTGTCGAGTGTAGATTCCATGGACGCCTCCTTGGAAAGGATCGTGTTGTGGAGGCGGTAGTATTCATCGCTTTGATTATCGATTGTACGCTCAAGAGTGGCAAATTTTTCGTTCAGTGTATCGCCACTTGGTGAGTCATAGGCCGAGAGCGCCTTGCGTTTGAATGGGGAAGAAGGGCTGTCGTTGCCGCTATGGGGCATTGCCGTATTGGAAGAGGACTCCACCAGTTTGGGCGAACTAGGGGGTGAGGGTGGGGGTTGGTTGCGGAGAATTGATATTTATTGTTTTGGGGGCAGCGTTTTCCTGTCGCAACGTAGCCAGTTCCGCCCGCACGGCTCGAAGCTCCCTAAGCAGCTCCGATTGAGGATGGGGTAAGGACTTGTGAAGAGGGGAGAGCGTGAAACGGTGGTCTGCTAGAGGGGGTCCGTGGGCAGCTCACCTGTCTTGACTTGGTGTCTTCGTTTGTCCCGATGTTGCGGGGTGGAAGCCTGGTTTGAAGGGGTGGGAAAGCTTCCACCTTGGTTGGGGTCCTGGTAGCGGTTTCGCCTGGAGAGCTTACATTGGTGTTGGTCACTTGTGCGTATGTAAGGGGCTGTAGGCGGGGCTTGAATCGGCCCGGGCACTCAGCAGCGCCCGTGACATGAGGTCCGTCGCACACGATGCACTTGGGGGTGCACAGGTTGTCATCTGCTGGATTAGCGACGCCGCACTTAGGGCACCTCTGGGGAACTTGTGTGTTGGGACATACATCCTGCCTGTGGCCGGCTCGCCAACACACCGTGCGTGCCTCCGCTTTGCGACGAAATGGCTTGCAGCGATACGTGGCGGCAGGATAGCGGATACAACATGGCACCCGAGTGCCGTGGAAAAAAATCTGGGCATTGTTCGTCGGGCTCAAGCGCTTGGCGTCCAATATTTGAAGGTCCGGGTTAAAGCGGCAGACACTGTCGAGAATTTTCCCCGGAGAATCTTCGGGCGGGATATGGAAAATGATTCTAGTCGTTGTGTTGGCCGGGGCGGCAACATGGGTGGTTAGAGGGTATGATTTTCCGTTTACAGTGAGCTGCGTGAGCTTTTCATTTGAGCGGGCACGGACTTCAGACGGCGTGATGACGATCACAAAGTTTGAGGTGTACTGAATTCGTACTTGGTCCTCACCGTTCAGTGGGATTCCGGCTTGCTTTTGGATGGTGTCCGCTAGTGCGGCTGCTGACACAGTGGCAAGGGCAGGACCGCCTTGGGGCCGTAGAAATATTTTCACGTCCGCCTCCGGTAGTGGTGCCGCCGGGAATTGGCGCTTGTGGGGGCACCGCTTCGGTGGGGAGCCGGAGGCCAGAAGACGGGAAATTGCTGCAGTGCCAGACGCTTGTTCGGCAGCCACGTAAGAGTGCTGTTTCCGACGAATGTGAGCCCAGCTAGAATTGGCGAGCTCGGAAAGGTCGCTCTCTTCACCATCGACCATGTATTCCATGGGGCCGTCGGCGGACGATTTGATGACAGGTTGAGGGGTTGTCGCGTCAGCCATGGCGGCCCGTGCTGGGTAGCGCTTGCTTGGGAGGATGGCGATCGCACTCACTAAGCCTGGTGGCGAGGCCTAGCAGTGGGGCCGGCGTGGTCGGTTGAGAAGGTCCCGTTGCCGAGCTGTCAGGTGAGTGAGAAGTCCAGACGGGGTGTCCGCAGGTTCCTTGTGATGTAAGGAGCCCAATGGTGTAGTTAACAAGTGGCCAGAAGAGGTATACATCGTGTTTGGAAGAGCTTAAACGGGAGCCGAAACAAGCCGTGTTCGACTGTGTTGGCCCCCTGGCAGCCGATCTGAACAAGGAGTACGCGCACAAGGGAAACGCACTCTGTGCTGATGTCATTCCGGCGACCTTGTCAATTCTACCTGCCTATTTCTTGCTTCACAGCCAAGATAATTAGCTTTAACGTCTGTACGCGGCTTCACTTTTAAGATGAAGGCGTAAAGTGTGACAAGGTTGGGAAGCGTCAGAAGGCGAAACACCTCAAGCTGAGCCGCTGCTCTAAAATTGAATTGTACAGAAAAGCGCCAGAAGGTGAAATACGTCAGACTGCTGCTGCTGCCCTTCACCAGACTTGTACCACGGGTGGCTTTGACGAGCTGTCGAGCCAGCGCAGAGCTCGCGTGCGCGTGCACGCCGGCCGTGATTGTATTTATGAATCTACTTTCTTGAAATAAACGCTTGAATGCTTCATGCATGTTCTTTGTAAACGCAATGTGTTGTCTTCAATAATAAACCGTGCTTTGTAAGGCGCAGGCATTCTTTCATCTCAGCAAAGAGAAAGCGAATCAGAGTGTATAAAACGTGTTTTATTGCTACAAGATCACCGGTTATTACGCGTGTCCTGAATGATAGCACCAAGAGCCACCGCATTGTACGCGAATGCTACATCGAAGCTCTCCCTTCTATAGCCCGGCATAATGCGTGTCGCTAAGACATATGCGTGTCTTATGTCCCAATACATACGTACATGAGAAACTTTATTTGCACCAGTAAAAAGCACAGAGAGTTGCCTCCGTGTCCTCCAGCAGTTTGTAAGGCGAAGACCTCCGGTGGTTGTGAATAGCGAATTTCTCAAGTCAGTAGGCGTTAATTTGAAAATGCTGCGGTAAGTGAACATGGAAAACGCACAGCGATACGCGAGATGCATTTCACGTCTTCTGACCTTCCTTCATGTTAATTTAGCGCAGTCTTTTCTAATACAATGTACGAACTAGCTCAAAAGCAAGCTCTCAGTAGGCGTAACACCATTGCTGCTCTAAAACTGTGAACGTTGTAGGGATACAAGAAGCTTCTCCGGAGAAATCGAAAATGAGTAGCGTCAATGAAAAAATGGAGCAGACTAAAACAAAAGTTCGCGGTGGAAGAAGCAGAAGATAGCACCGGAAGAAGTTGAAAATGTGGTTTGGATGCCGCGAGGGGGGAAAGACGTGAAACTTCGCCCAGTAGGAGAAGGCCTACGAAGTAGTGCGAGACAGACCGCAGGAGCCTTTCAGATAAACGACAATGGCGCTTTTTACCCAAACGTCACCCACCACGCCATTTTACTTCTTCCGAGAGTATTCCCGAGCTGAGAACTTGACACGGGTCTGAAGAGAGCATCGCTGCCTTTTTCGTATGCAACTCTTGGTGGCCCATTCCTTGCATTTTTTTAACGTTTTGTAAAGAATAATGCAAACGTGTGACCGTGGCCCCGAAGTACCCAGCACAGCCGACGCGTGATTCGATATGTCTTGGCGTGCTAGTGTCTTTCGCGTAGCGTATAATGCACATTTCCGGCCAGAGAGCTGCTCTGATATGAGAAGTTACGGGCAGAGGGTAAAAAAAATGCAAGCTTTCCTTACTCCCGAAACCTCGCAACGAGATTTTAACGCACCTGCCGAGTTTTGTCTTCCCTTCTTTTCTTGTGTTTATTTTTCCCTTTCGAAGTTGGCGCACGGAAGGTCGGAACAACTAAGCCTGAAGAGGGGCGGCGCCCTAAGTGCGTCTGACTTGAGAAGTGGTGGGTCGGTGAAATACCGAGTCTTCTTTCTAGATTAACCCGGCGCTGCTCTGCGGATTTTTTTGTTTATTTCAGGTCATTCCTTGGAGTGCTGCCCCCATTGCATCCATCTCATCCAAAACCTAGAAGCCATCCAAAACCGCGCTGCCAGATTCGCCTTTTTCGATTACTCATCGTTCACTAGTTTACCACAGTTAAAGAAACGTGCCGCACTCATTCCTCTTAGGCACCGCCGAAAAGCTACGCGACTCGCATTATTACACAAAGTCTATCAAGCATGCCAACCGAGCATTTGCATCACCCCACGCCCCCATTTCTCTTATCGTTGCTGCAACAATATGCAGGTACAATACCCTCGCCCGAAAGCGACTATATTTGCAGAATTGTTCTTTATTCGGAAAGAATGCCCTACCAGACACCATTGTTAGCATTAAGGATGCAGAAACCTTTAAAAAGCCACTGTAAACCATCGCTGAACCTCAATAAAGTGCAAGGGAGCTTTTGGACTTACCGTATTTACCCGATTCTAACGCACTTTTTTCCGAAAAAATAAGCCGAAAAATCGCATGCGCGTTAGAATCGGATACAAAACCAAAACTGCCGAAACAGTGGAAATTTCGTCCGACCCATCGCAATCGCCATCTCAAGATGGCGCCAAAGCTTTAAGCAATGATTTTTCGGAAGCAGCAAGCCTGGGCGCCTAGGCCTTTCTATCGGCGTTCACATCAAATCGTCAAATCGTTTCACTTGCGCGCTTGATAACAGCAATGGCAGCAACGGCTCCCACGCGTTCAAAACGAGCGGTCGGCTCAAGCGTGCACCTCTGAAGAAGCTCTCGGGATGGGCGTGCTAGGGGTGGGCCACGATCCCATAGACCATGGTTGAACGTTCGTTCAGAAGTGTGGCATCGCGAACGTGCTTGAAGGCACCGAGGCTGAGATGTTGTGGTCAGCGGACAGCGACGAGGAGTGAGATGAGTGATATTACTGCCGGAAATAAATCACCCGTTTCTCTCGCATTCGTTTGTCTGGGTCACAAAACTTTCCCGTGCGCGTTTCAGTCGGAGGTGCAAGTTTTTTCGGTTTTTTTTCCAGGAAAATTGGGTGCGCGTTAGAATCGGGGGCGCGTTAGAATCGGGTAAATACGGTACTTGATCTTTTTTCTCGTGGCACACCGTACTATTCCTTGTATAATTGTCCCTAATGTTATCTTCCTCGTAAATTTCCAATTATTTGTAGTTGAAAATGTGTTGTACCTCTGAAATGGTATCGTTTACATCTGCAAATTGATTTCTTCCCCCGTCCTGTAACAACTGTACCTTCCCCCTTTTTTCTCGTTTCTTCCGCTTGAGCTATATCCTACGATTTTTATTGTTTGATTCAGTTGCACATCCAATTTTGCCTTTGCCAGTGTCTTGTATACCCACCCCTTATGCAATGTCCCTTCTGTTATGCACCATTGAGGAAATAAATAAATAAATAAATAGATAAAAAATAATAAATAAATAAATAAATGCATAAATGAGTGAATAAAATAAATAAATAAATAAATAAAAATAAACAAACAAATAAAGAAACAAACACCCGAGTGTGCACTCAGCGTGAGAAGCCAGCTAATTCATGAGCCGCAATGCGCGTCAGTCTTCTTTAGGTTTGTTAAGGGTTGCCATCGCAAAATGGATTATCACCGAAGAGCACACGTCCTTCCTGAAGGTCACCGAGATGGTCTTGATGTGCCGCTTTTTTGGGGGGATGGCAGCCCCGTTACGTCCACGCGGAAAAAGAGCAATATATACCTATATGGATTAGAGAGAAACACAAGTGACATCTTAAAAAAGACCACGAAGGCCAAATACACGTTTAGTGCATTCCAAAGGCTGCTTTGTTCAGATAATAATTATGCTGTCTTCATCGCACACTTCAAAAAATAATGGAGGTATTGAGGGAAGCTTATGAATCAATTTACGAAGCTAGCTTGGCCCGGTACTTCACGTGGAAAATGGCACTAAGCAGTGCACTAACTAATGTAAATTAATGCCGTTCTCACTTGGTAAAATTAGACTACACTTCCTATACGCCTAATGATAGGATAATGGAAACATCGTATGAATACCTGGGTGTCTTCCTAACTTACTATCTTCCTTGAAACAGTCACGTAAGCCGCTTAATCGCCAACGCTAATCACATGGTGGGGTATATTAACAGGAAATTGTATATGGCGTCACCTTCTGTTCAAATTCTTCTTTATACATCATTAATTAGCAGCAAGCTTGAGTATGCCGTTTGGACATGGGAACTCCCAATAAATGACTAACGAATGCCTGGCCGTTATCGCGCGCTGTTTGCGGACAACTGCCCCATCTGTGTGCTTTCTGTGTCAGGAGCTGTCGTTGGACACCCCGTGAGGTCTTGTGCCGGTCTTAAAGACGCCCGACCACAACACCTCCCAAACACAGGGCTCCATCTTGGGAGACCCCCAGACCTCAAATGTTGGATATAGGGCCCCAGCACCGGTCTCTTCTTAGATTTTTCCCCTTAACAGGTGCAGTGTTGTACCTATTAAAACATTTTTCTTTTGCCGTAGGGGAACCTCTCGCAAAAAAGAAGGCTATACAAGCCATTCGGAACTACGCAGCTCATTTTACTTTCTATAACTACGATTGTTCATCTAGTGTTAAACTTATGACGCAGACTTCATCATTGATACCCCTTGAGTTCCAAAGAAAAATTTCAGGCTTAAGTTTTGTCTTGAAAATGTATCACATGAATTCATATTTAAGGAATGTATTGCTAAACCCGGCACAGTACGTTTCATTTCGCATGGATCATCGCCACAAAGTGGGCACGCCTTTTTGTCGGAAAGCTTGTTAAAATCTTTCATTCCAAAAGTGTCATCGGAGTGGAACCACCTGCTGGGAGCCGCAGTTGACACTAAAATTTTGGGGAATTCGAAAAGCGGCTGTGCGTGAACTTTTGTGTAGAGGTGCTTAGGTGTTAGGTGTTAGGTTAGGTGTTAGGTGTTGCCGTTAGGTGCTAGGTGCTGCCGCTGTGCATATGTTTTTACTTTTAACACCGAAACTATTCGCCAAATCGTAATTTTTCGTGCCCGTAGTTAAAAATACCAAGGAATTTCTGAGCGCGCGCAAGTGAGCGCGGGCCTCCCGGCAATTGGCCAGGAGTTGACGAAACCAATAAAATTCCGAGCGCTTATGGGTGCGTGCATCGCGGCAACCGCCCAGCGTCTCCTGACCACTCCAGGAAACAACAAACTACCCTAGCGCTCATACAATCCGGCTCTTTCCCACACCCGACGCGTCTTCACTTAGTGCACATGAATCGCTGCGACGCTTAATGTAAATTTTGCTCAGAAGTAGGAACGCTCCGCCACATGATCGGGGATTGCGACTTTAGCCCTGAGCACCCTCCTCTCTTCCCGTCAAATAACCAACAAACGAAAGGGAAGATGTGACTGTCCAGCCCCTCTCTGCCTACCCAGCTTCAGCTGGTGGACTGAGCCCAGGCGGCGCGGATTGCGCACGGTCTCCAGTGAAGAGGGAACCACTCCCCTGGGCCGCCCTCTGGACCGTTCAGAAATTTGAATAAAAATATTTCCTCCTCCCCCTCTGCGACACCCGTTTGTTAAGAAATGTATGCCTACTTAGAGAGAAGCATACCCACTTAAAGAGATTGGCTTAAAATGGCAAAAAAAAAAAAATTCCGTTCGCTGTAATCGCAGCAACACTTGCTCGGAACGACAAAGACAGGTAATAGCGTACGTCACTCAAAGGTAATGTCTAGTGATTATAACTCCCAAGAAAGTGAAGGAAGCTAACACTTGCAGCGACAATGATTCACTAAAGGTCGTTGGGGCAGTGAAGAAGAAAAAAATCGGCTGCAGTCGTGGACCTTCGTGATGGTTGTGATGGTTGCGCACAGCTTCGCTATCTTCAAGTCTTACGCGTTAGCGCGAGCTTCCTTCATTTCTTTGTGGCCGGTTCGAAGTAACTGAGTGCTTCTTACGAAATGGTGACCCATTATTTCGTGTCCTTGTATAATATGTGTATAAGGCCGCTGTGTTTTTTGCGTATGCTTCATGTTCTTAGAAAAACCTGTAAACGTTGTTCTCTCATAAAAATGTAGGATGTACCACTCCCCTCATCAATGTTCTTTGGGCCATGAATCTCAATGAAATAAATAAAAAATAAACGAAAAAGCAGTGGCGACTCCCCAAACACTTTCCGGCGATTTTTCTATGACGGCACAGAATCTTGTTCGTGCGATTCGCGTCCGCTGACCTGAGGCACCACTAAAAACATGACTGGGCGATTGTAGTACGCCCTCTAGTTTCGTTTATTCGTATCACACGTCATAACGTGCAGTTAACACAATAATAACCGTTTTCAGTGATGGCTCATATTACACCACTCCTACTCATATTACGTAAAATTGTCGCAAAATTTCAAATTTTTTGACATTTCTTGCGTGCGTTCGGTAAAAAAAATTCTTTCGAGGCTCCAATGAAACTCGGTGGGTTACCGAGGCTAGTTTTTTTTTTTTTTAAATTGAACGAAGTTGTATTTAGTCTTCATGGCATTCCTTGAAAAATCCCTTCATGCAGCACAGTGGGGTAATCACTGCGAAAGGCGTTGCAGTCTCGGTACTACACGATCCCGAAGCCTAATCGTCGACAATACCTCAGAATGGTCTATATTTTGCTTGTTTGTTTAACGAACAGTAATTCGCTGACAACACAAATTATCAGGTTGCGTAAATTAGTTCTTCGGGCTCTCTGAACCATAAAGGGGTCATGAGCCTAAACAAAAGTTTGTTTTAATCATAATACAGTAGAAGCTCGTTAATCTTAAATCAGTTAACTCGAACTGCCGGTCAATTTGAACTCCGGTTAATTGCCATTCATTATAGCGCCTGCCCGCTAATTTGAACTCCGATTAAATCCAATAATTTACGAGCTTTTGCTGTATTTGGTGTTTTTCAGTGCCCTCCGCCCTTCTCAGGCGCAAACGATGTTTTACCCGCTGAGAAATTAAAAAAATTAAGCCAACCTTTCAATTATCGCTTTCCATCGCGCGTTCCATGACGTAAACAATGGTGCATTCGGGTAGGTACTAAAAGGAAAGTTAGTATTGTGCGCGAACCGCAATACAGGTCTTGGCTTACTTTGGTTAGTGTCCGCCTTCCTAAATGCGCAACGGTACCACTCAAGACTGCTGTCCACACTTGGTTCGCTGCTGACCGAACCTGTACCTCGCCTATTTTTGTTATTGCTTATCGTAATCGTTTCGTGAGAGATTGTGTATTACTCAGCCAGCAGGGCCACTTGAGTGTCAGTGTCGCTTATGCCAGTTGGCTAGTGTAGTGTCAGACAAGCCTAACGCGCCGAACAACTATGCAGCGTCGGTCGACATATTGCGCGTAGCACGCCGTAGTGCGTCTATGCGTGCGTGTTCGTTCGTAACTTCCGGTTTTACCCCCCCCCCCTTTGTTTTTTTACTTGTACGAAATCAATGGGCAAGGGAAATTAGCTCTCGAGGGAAAGTTGCGCTGCTTGCAGGAAAGTTTCTCACAAAGACGATCCGTTTTTGTGAGCACTACCCAGTGCAACATTCCTTCAAAAGGTTTTACAACAACTAGCCCGACACCAATAATTACTAAAGCAAATAGTTCGTTCTGCAAGCTTATCTTTTTATCCCAAGCTTTTTAGCTCAAAATTCCACCCTCTCAGGAACCTAGCAAAAGCACTTCAGAAAAGTGATATTTCGCATAATGCAAGAAGTCAATGTGGGGATGAAACCTGTAAGATAACTTTCCAGAATTCTGGATATTTCTTGTGTGATATGCTGCCCAATTATATTCCCCATGCATTTGTATTGGATAGTTTCCATGGCTCTGCCGCTTAGTCACGCAATGCGCTAGACTTAACACTGTGCACAAAGCAAGTTTTCACCCCCAATATTAGCTGCGCAAAAATATTTTACATTTTGCTAAATAATTGCAGAGTAATCACTTTTGAAAGGACTACCACGAGCGGGAAAGCTGCACATGATTAAATTTATGTTGAATGTTGACGGCCTGAGCCAACCGAAACAAGCAGCCAATAAGACGAAATAAATTCAAGACAGAAAAATAGCCGATGAATCGCATTCCTATGATGTAGCAGAAATACTTTTGTACCAGAAAACAAGCCAGTCGAAAAATTTCCCGCAAAAAGACAAAGAAACTCAAGCGAAGAAAGAGACAGAAGTGCGTTGTAGCAGTATAGACGCTGTTCATAAGTACCGCCAGACTCTCGCCTTCAAAGAATGCAAGCTGTTAAGATCCCGAGGAATTTTCGTTGAACCCATCTGTGGCTTTAAACTGCGCATCTTCTTTCGCAGATATCCCTTCCACATATTGGTGCTTACTGGTTTTGCCTTCTCTTTCCCGCGGGGAGGATGGGCATGAAGACCGCCCAGAAGATAACGCTAGTATGGGTCCCTGGTCATGCCAACTAGGGCGGTAATGCTCGAGCACACGCGCTTACCCGGAAACTCTTCCCGGGTCCGTTCATGTTGTGGCCAAATGTGTACCGCCCTGGCACCCAGAAGATTTTAGAACATCAGGCATGCCTACAGCATCTCTGTGCGCTAAGCGCTAGTTAGGCAGTGTTTCCCAGTCGCCGACCACTCGGTTTCACTCCCGTGAAACCGCATCTGTGGTCTCAACAGCACAAACCTCCTCTTGTTCTTTTTTTCTGGGGGGGGGAGGCCGGAGTGACGCACACAAACCTCCTCTCTTTTCACTGCACCTGGTGCGCACTACATAAATGGCACCCTCTGGCATCCCACTTGCCGTACACCCACCAGACGTGGCGCCCCACCTGAACACCCACATCGCTTCCTAGGACGACTGGCTGGACCCAGGTCTTGGCGTGGACGTGAAGCCGACGCACGAATTTCTGGTGGTCCAATACCTTCGGGTTTGGGAAGAACTCTGGGAGATCTACGGACCGGCCATACAGACTGCGTCACAACGGCCCTGACTACGGCTGTCTGAATATAAACTTTTCTCTGTGTCTCTTTTCCTTCAGTTTTCTTGTTATTTAGGTCCCTTCACAGAAATATGTTTTGTTTTTCTTCAGTCATTCGCACCTTCTGCAGAAACAATACACGGGTCTTCCAGCCTGGCTCAATCACGATTTACGCCGTAGGTTACCACAAGTTATGCATGCCCGGTCCCCATGCGGCAGTGACGACGATCAAACTTTCAACCTGTTTCGTCTCTGCTTTTACCCCTTAAGGCCGAAATGCGTGTACAGAGAACAGCGCATTGGCGCACGTGTTTCCCTCTCCAGAAAACCGGTCCGCCAGCGCTAAAGAACGCGCACGAAGTTTGCAGGACCGGCTTCCTATAAGGAAAGAAACCGCATGAGAAAAGGCATCGTTTTCCGCGCACGTGTTACTTGCTTTATACGCTAACTCCTGTTGCCCCTCACGTCTAGGTTCTGTGAGCCGTAAGGTCTCCTGGGCAAGGCAAGAACTAAGGCCAAACTTAGTTGGCGTTTACCTAGCCGTTGCCTCTCGTCAACCCCCTTCCCCCCACCCCCACCCCTCCCCTACTCGGGACATTGCTGTCTGCAGTGCGTAAACGCCTCTACGTGGAAATACCGTTTTTCGTGCGTCTTTCGGAGAAGCATTTCGTGTATTTCTTGGCCTTATTTCTCTAAATTCGGGATATCTTGCACACCGGGTGAATCAGAATACGAAAACCATGCTACATTGGCAAACCCACGTCCATGAGTTTTCAATAAGAGAAGTTGATGTGAATGCCCGTTCATGCTTCTGACATTCGACTGCTTATTCAAATGGCTGTATACAGTGGACCGTGGATATGCTCTGCCTGAGAGGATCTGTGGCGGGCTGAACGCGAGTGTTTTCGTCTTTGTGTGCAATACCGATTTACCAGCGCTCGTCATATCTTCCCTCAACGTCAGAAGTGACCTTCGTCATGCGTCATCGCGAATGGTACGACATTGACCGGCGCTGTAAAGAGGAAAAACTAAGGGACTTGCACTCAACGTGAAAGCGGTCGGAAGTGCAGAGCAGTGATTCGCCATACCAGCTGTGGCGCCGTTCTTCGCTTCAGGCTACCACGCCTCCTGCTCTTCCATTCTGTGTTTCACTCCACTCCTGATAAACTGAACAGAGGTTGCTTCAATGCAATTCAATGTTCCACCTCTTTTTCCTGGGCCAGCTCGCATTTTCTTTATCTTCTGTTTCTTCTTCTGTCTAAAACAGGACGAGCAAGGGTTCTGATCTTGTGTGCTTGCTTTTCTTCGGCGACCCCTTTTTCGCTTACCATCGTACAAACTAACACAATGATCATTTCTGACTAAATGGACGCGGAGACTGCCGGCTAACTGCATATATTTAGCCTCAAATGTACACTCTTAAGCAAAAAGGACTAAAATAGGGACTAAAATACAGCTGTTGGTCTTCGCGGGCAACAGTTCATCTTCAAGGGGAGTATCTGTAGCAGAGTGTGTGCCGTGTGCACAAATGCGGACTAACTGTTCGTTCCCGCCGATCTGTAAGGAGAAACGGGAAGACCAAACGCATGCATTTAGTCTCTTTGCTGCGTCGTTAATCCCCTGTAATGGGGTCTTCGTTGCCATTTCGCGCATATGTCTGTAAACAGTTTCAGATTTCCAAAACAAAAGTCAATGCAGTCAGTGGGTCCGTTACATGGTGCCATGGGGGAAAATATCGATGTTCATTATACGGAAAGCACCTAGCGTCAATCGAGCGGGGGGTAATGGCAAGGAGCGGCGAAGCGCGATCGACAGACGCTTTTTGGTGAGGTTATGTTGATACGCTGTGTTGCATACGATTCAGACGAGATAATAACGGCCAATGAAAGTTTTCAAGCCCGTCAACAGTAACACAAATATTAGTGACAATAGGAAACGTTGATTCCCGAGCGTAATGAATGTGTATACGTTTAACAGACGAGAAAAAAAAACGCCTTAGTTGCTAATGACAACAACTGCAAAATGAAAATGCTCTCTACAGGTGAGCGTCTTGAAGTTATCTTTTACACTCGGTACATAATTGCCTTGTGTGCCAAAGCTATGACAATGCTGCAACTGCTGTAAAATCCAGTTGCATTTCCCAGTCCCGATCGTCTAACGACGCTAACTTGAAGAATGCAGGCTAAGCAACACCGAATTTTATTTCACCGATGCAGGAAAATATGGTCTGTTTCCCTATTCTGACACTCACACAGCCGACCGCTTTCACACACGATAGCTAGAGCACTTAACACGTGTACAGTCGCCAGCAAAAGTTTGCGGGATGTGCAGCGCGTGGCCGAGCGGCGCAAAACTGCATTGCTGCGCCATCTGCAGCCAGTGGGCGCCGGGTCGAAGCTCAAGGAACTGGCGTGCTAGGCGCGCTTTGCGCATGCCTGTCCTTTATTAGTTACGGGACATCTCTGATCCCTCCCGTGCCCCCGACATGTTTTCGATGTTCGCGGCAGCCGCTGTGGCGCCGCGTGACCATCGCCGTCCTTCCGCTATCACTGGTGCAACAAAACACGTCGCCCGCGGCCGCCGTTTGCGCGGCGCGCAACGTTGAATAAATCATATCTTCCAAGTGATGCATTGGTCGACGACTAAATTTGTTTTACAGGAGTTATTTAGGCTACCTATCGGAAACTGCGTCTGGTAACGGGGTGCATAGAAAAAAGTCGCGTCGTCGAATTTAATATTGCGGGAAAGTAAACTTTCCGGTGAATATTGCGGCAAAGCAAACTTTCTTGTCTAATGTAGGTATCATGTAAAAACATCCTACCGAAATTGGCCGCGAGGATGGCGTTATCATTACGCCGAATCACATTTACTTGCCACAGTTAGTTAATAGGGAAGCTGTAAACGATAGGGAATTCCCGTCTGCTGTCCATACATGACATTCAAAGGAGGAGGTATGGTTACAGAAAACGGCTCTAACCCTCGTTTTGTCGGAACTACCCCAGACCAAATCGTATGATAATTAGTCGCGCAGACGACTGCAACGTTTTGCGAGTCAGTTTCAGCCCCGTGTTTGTCCTATAGAATAAAACATTAGTCCGTATTGCTTCCATTCAGCTAAATAACTAGGAAGTAAGCGAAACTCTTACCCACAACCAGTTTCTTTCGTGACCTTCTTGAATTCCGCCCAGCTTGGCTTGTCGTCCTTCATCACAGACTGGAAGGGCTCTAAATTTTTTTCCTATTTCTCTTCACTTAAAACTAGGTGTGTGTTCCGCCTGTTACAACTGGTGCACCCCCTAGTCCTCATAGGAAAAACTTTGCGTACGAACTGGAGTATTTGATCTGAACTCAACAGTTCTGAGTTTGTTTTCTGTTATAGTGGAGGCCCGTAAAAGTTCTTCGCACTCATCTGAGTGTGTAATTTATTGCCACTTGCTCGTTCCCGCCGCACTCAGAATTTCGCACTCGCACTCAGAATTTCCACTTGCCATTTGCCACTTGCACTCGCAACTTTCCACTTGCACTTGCGTCACTGCCTACTTAGAGCTGCCCGTAAGGCGGGCGATATGCCTTCTTTGGTCCTCCGGAGCGCGTGGCAGCATGGTCAGAGCACGCACCAACATCAATTGCGGTAGCTACAGGCATGAGCGGCGAATGGCAATTCTGGGCCAGCTTACAGTTTATCGGTGCTTAGGTTAAAAATTAGAACATAATTCGTGCTGAACCAGCAGTGCCTCGGGGAAGATAAGATTTATTCAACGTTGCGCGCCTCGCAAACGGCGGCCGCGGGCGACGTGTTTTGTTGCCCCAGTGATAACGGAAGGACGGCGATGGTCACGCGGCGCCACAGCGGCTGCCGCGAACATCGAAAACATGTCGGGGGCACGGGAGGGATCAGAGATGCCCCGTAACTAATAAAGGACAGGCATGCGCAAAGCGCGCCTAGCACGCCAGTTCCTTGAGCTTCGACCCGGCGCCCACTGGCTGCAGATGGCGCAGCAATGCAGTTTTGCGCCGCTCGGCCACGCGCTGCACATCCTGCAAACTTTTGCTGGCGACTGTACCTAACACTAAGAATACACTTAGTTTGTGCTAATTTGTGCGGAAACAAATGAGTCGTCCGATCACCCAGCCATCTATCTCAACTAGGCGACGAGTTGATTGCTCTTTACGAGAAAAAACTATGATTGTACGGCTGTACTTACAATCGAACTAAGCAATAGTCCCTAAATTTAGCAAAGCGCTAAGCGCACATCGCTGTCGCGGTCGCTTGGACGGATAGAAATTCCGGCACCAGTTGCAATGAATCAATCACCTTGCACAGCACTACACGCTGTACACTTGAAAATTATCTACCGCAGCAACCGTCCGGCGAAGCGGTGTAGTGGTAGCGCGTCGGGTTCCTTGTGTGACGGTCGGACATCGCCACTGACTGCCGCGTACAACCCATGCGCACGCAGAAACGTGTTCCCATGTAGAAGCGGGCGGCAGACACTTCGCGTGGCACGAAGAAAGGCCAAGCAAGCGCGGAATGTGCGGAAGCACGCGCGGAAGAATGTTAATCTGCAGAAGAATGTTAATCCCCGAGGGCTTGCGGGGTGACGCGCCCACGCGCAGAGCGATGACCGGCCGGTTCTCCAACGAGCTCGTCCTTACCCCCCCTGTGCGTAACCCAGGGAGGGTATAAGAAGGCGAGCGAACGAGGCCCGAGGGCTCTTTTCCCGACTGGACATCATCTGGCCGGGCCGAACGAGGAAGCCGCCCGTAGGAGTGATCCGATCGCGCGCTCCCCCCCCCCCCCCCCCCCTTCAACCCGGGACCAGCCAGCCAGCGGTCACATCTCGGGTCCGCGTCCACGATCTGCCAGGAGCACGGACCGCCTACGCCGACCGGCACGAGAATTCCGGCACCCCCCCCGAACGGCCCTGCTCGAGCACGTGCTCACTGCAGCGCCGCACCTGAACGACTTCTCGGCTCCACGACCCAGCGCCAGCCGCCCTACAGGGTCCCAGCCTCTCAACGGATGAGCGCACCGGCACCAGCGCTAACTATTGTTAATTAAATTGTACCTTTGAGCCTGCGTTGTCTCTTTTCCCCTCAACTCTGCGTGGACCCACCTAGTTGGTAGAGTGACGCCATCTCCCCTCCGGGGACCGTCACACTTGTGTATAGTTACCGGCGTGGTTGGTTCGGTCCCTGCTGGTGCCGATCTTCCCTTTTTTTCTGCTACTCTCGGCAGTTCGTCCTTGGGGAGTATCGGAACGGACCAACCGGATGGCGGACTAACTGGTCGTCCCTTCACATTTAGTCCTCAAAGCAGCAATGATTCTGGCAAAGACCGTTAATCCCCCAAAGGACGAACTTTTACTCCTTTTTGCCTAAGGGTGTACCTGTAGTTTTCTTTGCGTTGAATAATAGGGACAAGTACCAGCGGTTCGAGAAGTTTCGAACGGGTGTGACAAGTTTGAAAAGAACGAGTTTGACAAGTTTGACAAGGGGGCAAGTTAAACAGGTGCCAGCGGTTCCGGTATTTTCGAAGTGTTATGCGTATATAAACCTCTTTGTCAAGTATCCCCTTTAGTTTTGGCCGGAAGTCCAAGTCGAGGGACGAGAGGTTGCCTTTTCGAAGCCTCTGTTTGGATGCGTGACGCGACGAGGCTCTGATTGGGTGCGTAACGACGCGTGACTGCGGCGGCAAGATAGCGTGACCGCAAAAGAGCTACGACGACAAGCTGGGCCTCTAAAGTGCTGTGCGCTTAAAATAGAGGAAATCACCATTGAGTTTCTCTGGGATTTGAAGCCGTACCGCACAAGCGGGGGGAAACAGCGCTAACCACAGCGCTAAGCGGGCCCCCTGCAAGGAGGGACAAAAATCAGCCTGAAGCGCGTGCCGTGAAAGACAAACGTGACGGCACATGAAGAAGAGGGGCACTCGGAGGAGAACCCTGACTGTCGGAAAGCTTCTGCTGGAATTGCGGCCGGTCTGCGTGTAGAGGTATTTCGCGTCAGTATAAGAGGAAACGAAAGCGAACAAATGGGCGAAAACGCGTTGTGGCCGTAAAGAAGAATGAAAATCGCTAGGCTTTTGCCTTCGAAGAATGTAGGCCGACTCAAAGGCCGGTGAATTGAAATTTTTGACATTAAGAAAATAATGCTATCGAACAGTATGCGTAAAAGAAACGGTATGGTTGTAAAACACTGCGTTCGAAACAGAAACGCCCGAGATGTGTGGGAGTAGTAAAATTGCGCCTTCAGAACCGGAACTGAAAAAAAAAAAAACACCGCCATTGCTGGCTTCCGGAAGTGACGTAGGTGAGAGAGCGGAAGTGCGCGTGCAAAGTCCCGCGGAAGCTTTGCCAGTTGGGCTAGTTGGCAGATATATCTTGGATGGGATGAACGCCGATTAAACGCACTAGCTTGCCACGATTCTGAGACAGACACGACTGTAGTTCAACGGCTCACCGAAGAACATACGGTCACCAATTTTGAGCTTTTCGCCATACGCCTTGCAATTACTCGAATAGTGGAAAGGTGGGATCCGTCATCTCGCAGCTATTATAATTACACCGGCTCCCAAGCAGCGTACACCGCCTGCAGTGCAGGCGGAGCGGACTACTTTGTTCTTAACCCAATTCGGGAACGAGCACGTCGCGTACGGGAGGGAGGCTACAACATATTCTTCAAATGGATTTCTGCACATGAGGGAATTACTGGGAACGAAAACGCACACCAGGCAGCGCGCGCTGCAGCTCTTCCCCGCCTTTTCCTGGATGCGCTGTCGTTTCCACTTCTTCGGCAATTGCCGATGTTGCACACCCACCATCGCCTCCAATGGACAGCGCTGAGTGATGGCATCGTGCTCAATGCTATCGCCGCAGCATTCTCTGGCACTTCGCCAGCCCCAAGGAAATCAGCGACCATCCAGTACTCTTCGAAGGATAGAGGCGGTAATTCTTGCCGAGCCCAGACAAGCCAACTTCTGTCCCCATCGCGGCTACACCTCATCAACCCGCGGTCGTACGTGACCCCACAGTGCCCGATATACCCCGCAAGAGGCTCGCCTGAACATCTTCTGTGACATCGGCCTGCCTTTACTGCATTTCGGGAGACTGCACTTCAGTCTCTCTGTGGACGCCGACCTGGCATCCTGCAGGAGTGGAACGATGCGCCACCACACCTTGGACCACCGGACGCACTCTGGCTCTGGCGGGCTTTTCTTCACTATATTAAGGACGAGAGAGGACCCGGCCGTTTCTTTACAGAGCCGACCTCGGGACCAACCTACCTCGAAGACGTGGACAGCGCTCCCCCCCCCCCCCTCCACTATAAATCTCCCCATTACTGTCGCAAGGTTTGTAACCTGTTAACTGCAGAAATAAAGACGTAAAAAAAACGCCGGCACAGGAAGGAACCCGATGATGAGCGCTGTCTAACAATTGAAGAAGGCAGGATATGAACACGAAACACAAAGCAACAAAAGGCACTGCGCATGAGCAAGAAAAAATGGACGAAATAGCAAGGTGAGGCGGACACTTCATAACAAGCAGCTTACAGCTTACAACCTCACAGATAACAGATGAGCCACGAAATTATGGGAGCATATCACATCGCTGAAAGAGGAGAACTGTGTGAACATCAGGCGAGAGTGTGGGTCTACCCCAAAGAGATTGCCAATATCGGTGGTTCTTGATTGTAAGCTAGGTTTTAGGCAGCTTACAATCAAGATGCAGACACCGTAGACACCGACTGCAGACACCGACGTAAACACCGAACGAAATTCGAAACAAGGCTTCCGTAGAGAATAAGAAACGTATTTTTTGTATTTTTTAACGTTTTTAGCAGTTTCCTTGGATGGGTGTCTACGTTTTATTTCCGGGTCTTTAATATGAGCCCAAATATTGAGACACGGCCCTTCTCGTTTGTCGCCTACATCTGAAAATCAGCCACCGCGGCAAAGGTCCAAACCGCTTCCCTGATCTCAGCAGCGTAGTGCTTCAGCCACAACCATCAACGAATTGTTAAGGGTACCACCACATACCTTGATGACGTATAGCCGAAGCACGAAGGCCATAAAAACCATGGTACTGCATACTTCCTCCATTCACAAAACAGCACCTCACGACGGGTTGTTTAGGCTTCCTTCCCTTCCTGACTTCGACCATCGATCGTTGGTCGACAGACACGTCTGTCGACAGACACGTCTGGCGAATGAACACTGAGGTTATACTTTTATGCTGAATTCATCGGTATGCTGTCTTTTCTTCTATTTGGGAAAGACAGATAAGAGGACGCCTGTCGACGACCATATTAACGTTGTAGTGAAAGCTACAGTACGCTACCTCGGGCAGTCTTCGCGGGGTGACCAGTTTTGACCTTGAGAGCTAGAGGTCAAACCACACCCCCTGCCGCAAGCACCCGGATTGGAGCAGCGCCTGATGGCGGGGAGAGATTTGCGGAAAGGGAATGGAGAAGCGCGCGGAACTCGCGCCACCTGGCGGCAGAGGCGAGCAGGGCGCCGCCGCAGCGATAAATGCGCGCAGGGCCGCGTGCGATGTAGTAGGACGAACATCCAGCTGTGGTCGCTCGTACAGCGGCGACGCCTAAACAACGCCGTGAGGCGGAAAAGGGGAAACACGCTACTGTGGTGTCAGGTTCGCTACATTCAAGTCTTACGCTTTAGTGTGAGCTTTCTTCAGTTTTTTTTCAGATGAGGTTGCTAAAGTTTCAGCCGATTATGTAGGCTGAACGCTCCCTATATCCATCTGCAATAAAGCGGTGAGCTTTGAATCCGACAATTGGAAGGCGGGCTCTGGAATTGCAACACTGCACAAGGGACATATATTGTTACGGTGCGTGGCGTACCTATTGTACTTATTCATTCACGTACTCGCTGGTGGTGGTTTACAGATGTTTTCGTTCGGGAATGACGCACTGGATGGAATCGTTAAGCCTCGGTTAAGCATTTAAGCTGAGCGTTTTCCTGTTCGTCAATAATGATTACTTATTGTGCTGGATACATTTCAGGTGGTGATACACCTCAAAGTAAATGGATGCAGATTGAGCCCAGTTATCAATCCCATCTTTATCAGTGACAAGCAGTTTATCAAAGACTTCAGCAAGAAATTCAGTGTCTGCGGCTGTTGAAAGAATTTCTGCGAAGTAGGTCTATTGACATTTGAAAAAAAAAAAGTTGCTGCGAGAATCATGACACTGAGACAGTTACCAGACGCTCTCCTGGAAGAGCCTAGTGTCGTGACTTCTTTCAAGATATGGCACCTACAATCCGCAGTTAGACTAGGAATGCTATAAAAGCATGCACTCCGGTACATTTACCTAAGCTGGGGAGAAACAATTTAACTGGCTGTTCTCTTGATATTCAGCGCATACTCTTAATTGGAGTAAGATTTACGCGTACTTTACTGTCCCTTTCCCATATTGTTCTTTAATGTCTGGTGCTCTACATGTGGCTTGTAGAGCACCGGACCAGGACGAATCCTCGACCAGGACGAATTTTTCTTCAACTACGAAGTTTCGGAGAAAGCTACATATATCTCCTCTGTAGCTGTACGGCTGCATTCAGCTGGATGACAAACTTTTCTTCACTGTATTCTCATTACTGTATCTTTAAAATTTCCAGCCTATTTGATTTTGCTTCTTCATTGTACTGTACCAAATCGGGCTGGGGCCTCTGTCAGGCTTTGCAGCCTTTTGTCCCAGCCTGCCTCCTCCTACTTCCCACGAAATGAAATCTTTGAATTACGCTTAAAAATCTTATTACACGTGGCCTCCCGTATTTGTATATGACAAATTGTATATAACCAAACTGCTACATGAATACACGAAAATAATTGCAAACATCGAAAATGTGCGCTGAAGTACTGAACAGTGAAAACCGCCTCTTAAGGGCAGGTGCTGCTTTTACGACAGTATACGGATAGCACTGCATTTTAAATCATGCAGCCATAGAGAAAAAAAAAACATCTAATAAAAATTTTGCAATAGATGTGCAAGGGTCCGGAATAAAGTGCTGTGCTCACAACGTAAAACATGAACCACTGTGCGTGGGTGCGTGCCCAGAGGCAACCCGTACAAAGGGATGTCGCGACTAGACCTTATTCTCAACAAATCGGTGCTCACAACTTAATTGACGGGAAGCAGCGAGCGGAGCTCCTGCGGATGCCCCAGAAGCACATTCGGGTGATTAAATTCAGAGACGACGATTGGGAATATATACAGAGCCCAATATCAACCGAGATGAAGTACGGTGTGAATATATACAGGTCATTGGCTGCAACTTCTGCCTACCCGCCGCGGTGGCTCAGTGGCTGAGGCGTTGCGCTGCTGAGCACGAGGTCGCGGGTTCGATTGCCGGCCGCAGTGTCCACTTTTATGAAGGAGGCGAAAAGCAAAAACGCCCGTGTGTAGGAGATTTCGGCGCACGTTAAAGATCCCCAGGTGGGCAAACTTAATCCGGAGCCCTCCACTAAGGCGCGCCTCATCGCCTGCGTTGCGTCGGCCCGCTAAATCCCACAATCAATCAAGCAATTTCTGCCACTGTTTACAAGCAACCGGTGTCTCTTCAGCTGCGAAGAATACGCAGCTTTCTCTGACGGTCTCTTCCAGTCGGGGGCAGCTCAGAACAGTAAAATACCGACATATATAGACATTATTGAGGGGTAATAGTAAAGTAAGAATTAATATACAGCATTCACCAAAAATCGTGCTTCAGATTTAAAGAATTCCCGTTCGTGGAAACGGCTTCGTGAGCCTTAAACTCAGCGCAGAAGCACCACTTCAGACTTCAGCAAGCACAGCAATTGCTTTATTGCTCTAACTGAACAATACGCCACTCTAACAAAACCGGCTTCCTTTGGCGGCACGGGTACATGGTGAAACATTCACGGTTTACTTGGGCAGTCGCGGTGGGTTGTATGGTAGTGCAGTCTGGACGGCGGCGGCCGGGGGGACGTCGCTCGGAGACACGAGACGCCGTGATACTCCGCTGGTCCACCCACACACACTGCCGCTACCATCTCTAAATAAGCTACGCTTAAGAGTACCACCACTTGGTGCACCGGGAAGCGTATGGTGGCCATGTTGTTTCCGGTTAGTGTTGCCGTCTCTCACGACGCGCAGTGTGACCGGCCGCTCTAGCGTCCGCGCAGCAGAAGGAGAGAGAAAAAGAGATAAAGAGGAGAGGCGCCGAAAAACAAAATGGCTGCGCCCATATGTAAACAAATATCACGTGGTGCCGACCGACCAATGAAAATCCTGGCGGCACACAACAATGAGAGAAAAAGTGCTGATACTCTCAAAGACTTTATTTAGTGACGCTAACTGCCGCTTTGTACTTCCGCTGCCCGAACCATCGCCGGGTGTGCATTCCTCGCTCTGACACGCTCCGTCCCACACGCGCTGTAGACGAACGGGAACGGGATTCCTCGCACATACCTACAAATTTCGTGCATGTTGAAAAACTGACCTGCCGAAATATTAGGCATATGCTCACCTATAATACGAAGGCATTAACGTCTGCTTTGTTCTTATTCCATGGAGTTGGGTGCTCCACACACTCCACCCCCACCGCTGCGGTTTGGTCTCCAGTACGCGGGTCAAAGTCTTAAGGCCGAACCGTGTGGAGCGTTTTTTCAAGTGATTCGCGCGCGTCGGCGTTGCGCGTGCGTTTTTTTGACGCCCGCGTCGACGATTCCGCGCCCACGGCAGCATCTGCCTCGGCTAGATTTTGACGCGCGTCACGCACGGCAGTGGGAGGAGCCTGGCGACTTGCGCCAATGGGGAGGCGCGCGCCTCATAGCGGCGGTTTTGAAGCGCTCGAGACAGCCGGCGGGCTCGGCCGGGGATGTTTAGGCTTACTACCCCAGCAGATATTGAATGGGTGCTTTCACTAGCTGCGCGGATGATGTCTTATAGTACCGTTTTCACCCACACTATAAGCTCCTTTACCGCACAAGGAACTTCGTTCGCGCCTTCGCTCGAGCGGTCGCTCGAGCTCCCGACACCACATCGCTGCCGGAGCCGCCGCCATGTTGCCGCCGCCGGCCGCGCCGCGCGCAGCGTGCGGGTGGTTACGCGGCAGCATTAGCGCGCCTGTGGCGTGCGCGGTGCGTTTTCGCGAGCAGAAAACGCTCCATGCGGTTCACGCTTTACACTTTGCCGAATAGCTACACACTAGGGGGCACCGGAAGTTACACCGCTTAACAGAAACCCTTCAACTGAAGATTCCTACGCCTTCTCACTTCAAATCGCTCTTTGGACAATTGGGGAGAAAGTCGCAACCCAGTAAACTACGGTTGCAGCTTAAATACTGTCACCGTGTGTGTCAGGCGCCGCATAATGGAACGATAGGACACAGTCACGAGCGTTGTCGACAGGTGCTAGGGCTAAGCTAAAAAGAAGAAGGCAATCAGAACGCCAGGGCTCCGAGGGGCCGCTGCAAGTAGAGTAAGAAGAGCTTCGTGCTAAAAGAGCTTCGTGCTAAGCGTGAAGCGCATGGCGCGCTTTTGCACGCAATTTGTGCGCGTCGGCGTTGCGCGTGCGATTTTTTCGCGCCCGCGTCGACTATTCCGCGCCCACGGCAGCATCTGCCTTGGCTAGAAATTGACGCGCGTCGCGCGCGGCAGTGGGAGGAGCCTGGCGACTTGGGCCAACGGGGAGGCGCCAGCCTCATGGCGGCGGTTTCCAAGCGCTCGAGAGAGTCGGCTGGCTCCGCCGGGGATGTTTAGGCTTACCACTGGCGCTTTCACAAATTCACTCGCGGCATTATTGGCGGTGAGATGTTTGAGTGGCGCCCCCTGGCTCTGACGTCGGCTTAGGGACTCGCTCCGCTGTCGTCTGCTACATTTGCGCCGCTGCTACACCCGCGCCGCGGTCGTCCGCTTGTGACTGGCAGCAGTGCCTGTGCTAGAAATCGCCCGCTTTGGTGCTTTAAAAAACGTATGTTCAGTAATATTCTGAAAGCTCTGAATAATTTCAAGCTTTAACCACCACAAGTTTACAACATACGAGGAGAGAGAGAACGACTTTCATGGAGCATCACTCAGGCGATCGTGTGTACGTCGTCCAATTTCTGATTTTCAGTGCTCAGAGCTCCTCGATAAGTATTCAAAATGCAGAGGCTTCCCTAAAATATTTCTGAGATGCTCTTATGAAGACTCAACAGTCTAATCCTACGCACCAAGCAGCGGATCGCACAGCAGGAAATAAAACGGGTGCCTTCCATTTCTTTCGTTGTTGTTGACTTGCGTGTTTTTTTCTGCGCCCAACGCATTGATTTTTATGTACCGTCCCAAACGTCCCAGGAGGTTTGGGGATGTTTGCGAGGCTCACAAAGTTCGTGTGGATATTTTCTTCGGGCTGTAAGGTATACAGTACCTTCTTCAGAAATGGGCTTTCCTTATGGCTGCGTACAAAAGTACTACATACCCACAGCGTGCGTTGTTTATTCACATGCAAATGCAATGAGAAGGTTTGGGCTATATACGCCACCGCGAAACGCCGTAGATAACGTTGTCCACAGTACTCGAAGGCGGCTATTGTGCACCGAATTTCTATCGAACCATCGTTATCGTAACGAATTCTCAACCCGAACAGTTATGATATGATTACAATGTTGAAGGCCTGATATACTTAATAACGAACGCAATAAATAGTATAGATGTTGGTTTTCAGTATAACACAATTCGAAACCGATGAATGTGTTCAAACAGATCTTTATTGTTTTCCAGCCCCTTCAGTCGCAAAGAACAAATCCTGACCTACTCGGGATGGCGTTCGATGAATTGAAGAAAATTACTGCTGGTGGTTGTGGATTGCGACGGGAAAAGGGAAAGGAAACTCACTCTCGTCTTGGACTGAGGAGCCTACCCACTAACCAGCTCGATTTTACTGTTAAAGTTTTCTCCTCCTCCTCTTGAGTGCAGTTTTACCATAACGCCTATCTGAATATTGCCGCGAACCATACATTGTGTTTGTTTATTTGTGTTTTGCTTTTACCGCGCGGCTGCGCCGGTCTGTGTTATCTCTGCGCCAAGGGAAGCGCGTGTTCCATTCTTTCTTTCTGTGCCGCATGTGTTATCTGTTGTGATAGGGAGAGTATTCAGATCTAACGTGAACAGCCCAGAATAATCTTCTTGGATGTACTATGTTCTCGATGTGAATCGACGTTTCGAGAACCACGCGCGCCGAACGATAAAAAGCCTGCAGTGCGGACGCCGGGGCATTCGATTCGACGACACTCGCCTGTGCAAGTAACTTTGTTGGCCGCTGCTTCGCCGCCTCTGTATTCTTTTGAGTTGTTAGGGGAGCACAAGGTCGCTCCAATAAACGTGTTTCTCATTCAAGACAACTGCATTGATGATGATGATGATGATTTGATGATTTCTATTGGTTTCCCCTTTGTATCGGGGTGATGACATGTCATCTTACCAAAAAAGACTAATATACCTATGTTTTACACTTTTGGTTCAATACTAGCGCTGCTTAGGGCAGGCACAAAAAGCTTATTAGGCACAAAATACTTTTTTTTTTTTTTCTGTTACAAGTGGTAACTGTCCTAGGCAATATTCCCCTCTCTGCTTTTCGTCCACCAGCATTCTAATCTTCTTTTCGTCCCCTCGACAGCCTTGAAGTTAACTTCCTCTGTGATACCTTTAAATCCTAGGGCTTCTGACAGCCCAATATTCCCTTCATGTAGATTTGGATGGATACCCTCACATTCTAGCACGATGTGCCGCATAGTTTCTGTTTCTTTTCCGCAGACCACGCATACCCCATCATTTTGTGAATACTTCCCCACGAAACTCTTAGTTCGCAGGCAACCTGCTCTAGCCTCAAAAAGCAAAGCACTGCCCTGGGAATTATCGTAGAAATTTTCCTTTCTGATGTTCATCTTTTCAGCCCTGTACATCTCTAACGACGTTTTGGCTTCCATTTTTTCCCTCCATTTATTCGTCTCAATCTGCCTTGCCTCTTTTTTGGTTACCTTGGCTGTTTTGGATTCCCCACTGTTCTTTCCGTATTTCATCGTTAGCCTTCTAGTCTTTCTTAACCACTGCGTGTCCACGCTTTTCAAGTATAGGTACCTAAAAACCTTAGCTGCCCACCTTCGTTGGTCCATTGCCCTCAACCTCATCTCAAAGCATATTTTACTCTGAGCTTCTCTAACTTCAAACGACGCCCAGCCCATATCTCCCTGAACTGCTTCGTTAGTTGTTTTTCCATGCGTGCCTAAGGCCAGACGTCCTACCGTTCTCTGGTTTACTTCAAGGCGTGATAGAACGTCTGATTTTAAGCAGAGTACAGCATTCGCAAACGTGAGACCCGGAACCATTACTCCTTTCCACATTCCTCTTACTACTTCATATTTGTTATACCCCCACAGAGCTCTATGCTTCATTATAGCTGCGTTTCGCTTTCCCTTAACCTTAAGTTGCTCCTCGTGAGTACTTAAGTAGCTATCCCCTTCGTTTATCCACACTCCCAAATATTTATATTCCTTGACTCTAGGTAATTCGCCTTGCTGGATAGACACTACGTCGGTGGTAGCGTCATTGAAAACCATTATTCCTGATTTTTCTGCACCGAAATTTAACCCGAGGTCAGTGGCTTCCTGGCCGCAAATATTTATTAGCCGCTGCATATCGGTTTGGTTATCAGCTAAAAGAACAATGTCGTCTGCGTATAACATTCCCGGAATATGCTGTTGTACCACTTCGCCTTGCAGCATATGGGTTAGGCTAAACCCTACTTGACTTTCTTCCAGTTTCTTTTCTAACCCTGCCATGTAAAGCATGAACAGTATTGGGCTCAAAGGGCATCCCTGTTTCAGTCCCCGATGGATGTTGACCTGCCGGGCGCATTTCTGCCCTTCCCAAGTAAGGTGCACTCTGTTGTCTTTATAGATTGCTATAAGGAACTGTACTAACTCGTCATCTAATCCCTGGAGTTTCAACATTCTCCACAGCCGTTCTCTGTTTACGTTGTCATATGCCCCTTTAATGTCCAAGAACGTAATCCATAGTGGTCTATTCTGTGCTTTCGCAATTTCAATGCATTGCGTTATCACGAACAGATTGTCATCCAGTCGCCTGTCTTGTCTAAATCCATTCTGCAGTTCCCCAAGTATTTCATTTTCTTCCATCCATGCTTGAATTTCTGATTTTATCGCCTGCATTACGAATCTATACACCACTGACGTTACTGTGAGTGGTCTGTATGACTCAATACTGGCTTTGTGTCCTCTGCCTTTATATATTAAATTCATCCTACTTTCTAACCAGTCCTCTGGTACTTGTTTGGTTTCTATTACCTTATCTATTGCCCTCATAAACGATTCCTTACTTTTAGGTCCAAGTAGGTTTATCAGTTGCATTGGTATTCCGTCCGGGCCCACTGCTGTCTGAGGGGAAACCTTTTGCTCTGCTTTTTTCCAATCAAGGTTGCTCAAACTTATTTCCCTTTCCGCAGTCTTTTGTGGCGCTGATGTTATCGGTGCAGGTTTCCCTACCACTATTATCCTAAACTTCTCACTAATCACTCGATGAATATGCGCCAACGCGTGCTCTCCTTCTAAATGTTCCCCCTCCTCATCAATCAGGAATTTTTGATGGTTATCGTTTTTTGAGCTTAGTGATTTTACATGGTTCCAAAACTTCTTGGATGCGCTTTTGTCCTTCTTCCGTATTTCTGCTATCCATTGTTCGCTTTTCTGCTTGATCTTCGCTTGCACCATTTTCTGCACTTCTAGTTTTTTCCCACGGTAGACATCCCACTTTTCCTTCACTACCTCCGGTTCCATACTAGTTCTTTTTGCTTCTCTATGTTCTCTCGACGCCTTTCTTCGCTGGTCGATAGCCTCTTTTATTTCCTTATTCCACCAGCTTCTCGGCTTTCTCTTCCCTTTCCATCGGTTTCGTTCCTTTTCTTCATTAATCTTACCCTTTATGAACGCAATTATTTCATCGTAATCCCAATTTTTGCCTGGGTATTTATTGATTTCATCTTCCAATCTATCAGCGATGATCTTTAACTGCTCATTATTCAAATTATTTCCTCCTATTGTACCTATTTCTGCATTTGTCCGGGTTGCGCCTCCAAAGTTCAAGCTAAACCGCTTGTGGTCGCTTCCTAAGCTGTCTGTTCCATTTTCATCTATCCTCATTTCCCGCAGCCTTCCGTATACTGTCTCGGATACTAAACCGTAGTCTATGCTGGACTGCCTGTTACCGCTTTCCCACGTTATTTGTCCGTCACACTTGCTTTCCGTGTTTACTATTACAAGCCGGTTTTCCTGACATAGATATATCACTAGAGAACCGTTGTGGTCTGTGTATCCATCCAAACCTTCTATATGGGCATTCATATCTCCAACTATGATTATTTCGCCCGAATCTTTGAACTCGTTTATATCTCTTCTCAAACAGTTTACTATTTCCTCATTTTCTTCCTTAGCACTACTTCCGGTCCACAGATACACCACTCCTAACCATGTATTTTTCCCCTCTATGGTGCCTCTAACCCATAGATGCTCTTTACAACTTTCATGCACTCTCTGCCAGTCGGTCCCTTGTTTAATGAGCATGCCAACACCTCCCCCTTTCTTCATTCCTGTGGTCCTGTTGCAACCTTCCCAGACATAATTGTCTATGATAGGTGGGGCTTCTAGGTCCCGGAGGTGAGTCTCGGCTAAAGCGTACACGTCTATTCCTTCCCGTTCAAGTTGCTTTTGAATTTCCACCCACTTATCTGGCTTTCTGCCTCCCTGCATATTTATGTAGCTGATTAAATATTTATTGCAATTTATTGCATCGTTCTTGTCTTCGCGACATCTGGTGGAGGTGCTGGGTACTAAGTCTTTATGCCCTCTACGACATCTCGAAGCCGCCAAGCCAGTCCAACCAGAGAAAGCCCCCGACTGCAAGGATTGCTACCCGAGTTCGGTCTTCTGCCAGAAGGGCCCAAGAGAAGGAACGCTGCAACCAACACCATGGTGCAAGAAACAACGTCGCCAATCATCCTGCAGCAGCCCCGAGAACCGCCATCGTTCCGGGGAGCCCCGCTGAAGACCCCGAAGAATGGTTGGAGAAGCTGGAGCGCGTCCGCATCTTCAACAGGTGGGACGACGAAGAAACTTTCCGGCATGTCTTCTTTTACTTAGAAGATGCTGCTCGAACTTGGTTCGAGAACCATGAGAGCTCTTTGACCAACTGGACTCAATTCAAAAGGGAGTTCCTTAAGACTTTCACTACCGTGGTGAGGAAAGAGCGAGCTGCGCTTTTGCTTGAAACTCGAACGCAGCACCTCAACGAAGGAGTCGTGATTTTCGTTGAGGACATGAAGCGACTTTTTCGTCGTGCGGACCCTGAAATGACCGAGGAAAAGAAGCTCAGGTTTCTAATGCGAGGAGTGAAGCAAGAGCTTTTTGCTGGTCTAGTCCGCAACCCTCCGAAGACAGTGGCGGAATTCGCGTCTGAGGCGGCCGCGATGGAGAAGACGCTAGAAATTCGAACGAGGCAGTACGACCGCCCTGTCAACGCGCTGTTCTCGGAGACCATCGGTGCCGCAAATGGAAGCTCCGATACATTGCGAGAGACCATCCGAGCAGTGGTCAGGGAGGAGCTTCGGAAGCTTTTTCCAACGACGCCGCAACCTCAAGTGGCTTCCCTGACCGACGCAATCCGAGAAGAAGTCCAAAATGCACTGGGAACTTCTACGCCATCGGAAGCACCCCGCGAACCACAAGCCATGACCTACTCCTCGGCTGTTCGTCAACCCCGCCCTGCTCCAACCCGTCGTCAAGAGGCCGAGCCATACCGCCGTCCAATGGCGCCCGCCCGACGCCTTGTAGACCAATACCAGACGCCAAGGAAGACCGACGTGTGGCGAACGCCCGATAATACCGTCGCTGTCCCTACAAGAGGCTCGGTTTGCGAGGGTTCTCCGTCGACGCCCCACGCCCCCGATGCGGCCAGCGCCCTGCTGAGATCGAAGAATACCTCTCCAACACCAACCGAGGACCAGCCCGCTTCAACCGTTCACCGTCGCCCTACCCGTATCAGTCACCGAACCGCGGAAGACTGCATCTGACGTCAAGGTGTCCATCGACGGCTTTGACGTAATCGCCCTCGTAGACACGGGAGCTGACTATTCGGTAATGAGCGGACCATTTGCGTCTAAACTGAAGAAAGTTATGACCAGATGGGACGGTCCGCACATACGCACAGCAGGAGGCCACCTCGTGACGCCAAGTGGAACGTGCACATCGCGCGTCACCATAGACGGCACAACGTACCCTGCGGCGTTCGTCATTCTGCCTAACTGCTCCCGCGACGTAATTCTTGGAATGGACTTTTTGATGGACAACGGTGCAATAATCGATCTGCAGACCAAGTCAATAACTTTTTCCCCCAATCACTCCATGACGCCGGAACCGAACCCCGAACGACGTGCTGCTGTAAGGATTGCCGATGATCATGTCACCCTACCACCCCGCGCAAGCTTGATGGTCGCAGTCTACTGTGAAGATGCTGCTCCTGACGTCGACGCTATCGTAGACACCGATCAAAGGGTGCTTCTCAACCGTGGTGTGTCGGTCGCAAGAGGCATTGCGCGCTTCAAGGAACACCAATCCCACATTTTGGTTACGAATTTCACCGAGGAGTACCAGCATTTAAGCAAGGGCGCGGCAATTGCATTCCTCGAAGAAGCGCAAGAAGCAAGTGACGTGATCGCGGTCGCCGACTTTGAACGCACACCCGTAGAAACCTTCAAGCTCCCGCAGCCTTTCGACGTGAAACCGGCGCTACCGGAAGAACAACGGAAGAAGTTATTGGCTTTGCTGCGTCGCTATAGCGAATGTTTTTCGTCGAGCGCAAAACTACGTCAGACCCCTCTAGAGAAGCACCGAATAATAACTGAAGATGGAGCCCGACCCACCCGACAGTCACCGTACCGCGTCTCTCCACACGAACGGGAAGCCATCCGGACTCAAGTCGACGACATGCTCAGCGACGACATTATACAGCCCTCGAAAAGCCCCTGGGCTGCGCCCGTCGAAATCATAAAGAAAAAAGACGGCACATTAAGGTTTTGTGTTGACTACCGGCGACTGAACAAAATCACGAAAAAGGACGTGTACCCCCTCCCCCGAATCGACGACGCCCTCGACCACCTAGGCCACGCGAAGTACTTCTCATCGATGGACCTGAAGACCGGCTACTGGCAAATTGAAGTGGACGAGAGAGACCGAGAGAAGACTGCATTTATAACCCCAGACGGCCTATACGAGTTCAAGGTGATGCCGTTTGGGCTGTGCACAGCACCAGCGACGTTTCAAAGAGTCATGGATACTGTGCTAGCTGGCCTTAAGTGGCACACCTGCCTCGTATACCTCGACGACGTAGTGGTATTCGCCCGGACTTTCGACGACCACCTTGCAAGGTTGGAGTCTGTACTCGAGGCCATTCGTACGTCGGGGTTGACGCTGAAGCCTGAAAAGTGCCGTTTCGCATACGGGGAACTCAAGTTCTTGGGCCACGTCGTCAACGCCGCGGGAGTCCTACCTGACCCGGCAAAAACTTCAGCCATTGCGAACTTCTCAAGGCCGAAAGACAAGAAGGGCGTGCGAAGATTTCTCGGGCTGTGCGCATAATACCGGCGCTTCGTCGCAAACTTCGCACGCATTGCAGAGCCACTCACGCGCTTGACGAAAGATAGCACCCCTTTCAGCTGGGAAAACGACCAAGAAAAAGCATTCTGCGAGCTGCAAAAACGCCTGCAAAGACCGCTCGTGGTCGCTCATTTCGACGAAAATGCCTAAACGGAAATGCACACGTACGCCAGTGATATAGGCTTGGGTGCCGTCCTTGTCCAAATGCAAAGCGGCTGCGAAAGGGTAATCGCCTATGCCAGCCGTGGTCTGTCGAAGGAGGAGAAAAACTATTCTGCCTCTGAGAAAGAGTGCCTGGCTATTATATGGGCGATTTCAAAATTTCGCCCATACGTGTATGGAAGGCCATTCAAGGTTGTAACAGACCACCATGCGCTGTGTTGGCTCGCCAATTTGAAGGACCCCTCTGGCCGTCTTGGGCGGTGGAGCTTGCGCCTGCAGGAGTTCGACGTTACAGTCGTTTATAAATCCGGCAGGAAACACTCCGACGCCGACTGCCTGTCCCGCGCCCCCGTCGACCCACCACCACAAGACGCTGACGAAGACAGCGCGTTCTTCGGGATCGTGACGGAGAGCGACCTAGCCGCCCAGCAGCGTGCCGACCCCGACTTACGCGTCATAATCGAGTACCTCGAGGGATGCAACGTTGCCGTTCCTAGGACCTTCAAACGCAGCTTACCAGCATTCAGCCTGAGAAACTCCGTCCTCCTGAAGAAGAATTTCAGCCCCGGAACAAGAGCGAATTACCTTCTCGTCATCCCCGCGGACCTTCGTGACGAAATTTTGGAAGCGTGCCACGACGACCCGTCTTCCGGACATCTCGGCACAGCGCGCACTATTGGAAAAATCAAGGCGAGGTACTACTGGCCCGGCCTTACCTCTGACGTCACCCACTACGTCCGGAGCTGCCGTGACTGCCAGCGACGAAAAACGCCGCCGACAAGACCCGTCGGACTTCTGCAACCGATCGCCGTCCCATCGAGACCATTTCAACAGATTGGAATGGACCTTTTAGGCCCGTTCCCTACGTCACGATCACAGAACAAGTGGATTGTCGTAGCGACAGACTACATGACGCGCTACGCAGAGACCGCCGCTCTTCCGAGGGGGACTGCACAAGAAGTGGAAAAGTTCTTTATAAGCCAAGTTGTGCTGCGACATGGAGCCCCGGAAGTCCTAATTACCGACCGCGGAACGGCATTTACTGCGGAGCTGATGCAAGGAGTATTACGCTACAGCAACACGGATCACCGAAGAACGACGGCGTACCACCCCCAAACGAACGGACTAACAGAACGTCTGAACAAGACAATCGCAGATATGCTGTCAATGTACGTTGACGTTGAACATAAGACTTGGGACGAAGTGCTCCCGTATGTCACGTTTGCGTACAACACGGCTATCCAGGAGACGACGCAGCTGACGCCGTTCGAGCTTGTCTACGGTAGAAGGCCAACTACGATGCTCGACGCCATGCTTCCTCACGTAGAAGACGACGACCTCAACGCCGACGTCCACGGATATCTTCAACGTGCGGAGGAGGCCCGCCAGCTCGCTCGAGTTCGTATAACGGACCAGCAGCTGGTGGATGCGGGCCGCTACAACCTCCGACGCCGAGACGCCGAGTACCAACCAGGGGATCGTGTGTGGGTTTGGACTCCCATCCGACGACGCGGACTCAGTGAGAAGCTCCTGCGACGGTATTTAGGACCCTACCAGATTCTACGACGTGTCGGCCAACTTACCTACGAGGTGATCCCCGATGGTGATTCCGGAACATCACGACGACGCACGCGGCCCGAAGTCGTTCACGTGGTTCGCTTAAAACCTTTCTACGGACGATAACGAATTTTATTTTTATTTTCGGACTGTCGCTTATGTTAGCATCGGGTCGATGCACTCTTAGAGGGGGGGTAATGCCGCGAACCATACATTGTGTTTGTTTATTTGTGTTTTGCTTTTACCGCGCGGCTGCGCCGGTCTGTGTTATCTCTGCGCCAAGGGAAGCGCGTGTTCCATTCTTTCTTTCTGTGCCGCATGTGTTATCTGTTGTAATAGGGAGAGTATTCAGATCTAACGTGAACAGCCCAGAATAATCTTCTTGGATCTACTATGTTCTCGATGTGAATCGACGTTTCGAGAACCACGCGCGCCGAACGATAAAAAGCCTGCAGTGCGGACGCCGGGGCATTCGATTCGACGACACTCGCCTGTGCAAGTCACTTTGTTGACCGCTGCTTCGCCGCCTCTGTATTCTTTTGAGTTATTAGGGGAGCACAAGTTCGCTCCAATAAACGTGTTTCTCATTCAAGACAACTGCATCGTTCTTGTCTTCGCGACAATATTGGGATGATATGGCTGTGGCAAATGTACCGAAATATCCCTCCAAATTCTGAACAAACATTATCTTAGTGTAAGTTTGCCATACAGGTAACTCGCTTTGTTCGATAAGCCTCCATACTGGTTAGAAGCCTGGTATAAAACCAGCACGCGCCTATACACACAGCATGTTATTTGGAAATCAACCTACATTATTTGTGCCCCATAATTCATGTCGGCGCACTTTCATGCCCGGACAACCTAAAGTGACTTGATACAATAGTTTCGAGCGTTAGGCAAGGTTGCCAAATCTGCTTTACCTTACATACGATTAGCTGGAATCGTAATGCCTTCTGCCAAAGCCGACAGCTCCGATGGCCTCGAATTTGTTATGGTCTTCCATTTTCTCTGTTGCCGGTTGTCAGACTCCGGCTGTTACCTTTGTTCGAAAGATTGCTGAAACCAGAAGCTAACGCCTAGCTCCGACTCTTCGCGCTCCACACAGGACCAGCTACGCAGCAATGCATGGGCGACGCCGGCAATGTTTTCTTTCCGGAGCGGTATCAAAAACTATACTTAAAATCATTCCTTGAGGTAGTTTATGCGATTTTATGTTTTTTGTGACGAAAAAATTCCCCCGCATTTCCCCGAGGGGGAGAATGTGAAAGTGCGAATGCACGGTTGTCGGCCCGCTTGCGGCGCTTGCGCTCGGCCCCCGCAGCCCACCGCCTCGCCGCCTTCTCTTCCATCTCTTCCATCGGGTTTGTAGTATCACGTGTACACCACGCAGTTATCAAGCCGCTATAACGCCGCTGAGTCGCCAACGCACGCCGCTGACGACGTAGTTTGAATGCGTTAAAGATATAAGGCGCGTCACTAACGCTGATATCACGTCGCGTCCGTGGCTTGGTCGGTAGAGCGTCGCGCTGCGGCCGCAAAGTCCGCGGATCGAAACCTGGCGCCGGATGCTGTTTCTTTATAAAGGAGCACTGCGGACGCCGACTCCGGCGGTGGATGGTTTGGGGTCGCTTATTCGCACTTAAAAAAGTTGCGCATACGCGAGATCTGCTGCGGACAAGCACAAAAAGCCAACCGCGCGCAAAGTAACTGCAGAGAGCGAGCCCGAGTGAAGCAGACGACAAATGCGAGAATCCCTAAGCCGACGTCACGGAGGCGCGCTCCGCAGCGCCGCCCGTGGTCGCGCTCACCGCCAATTGGCGGTGAGATCTTTGAGTGGCGCCCCCTGGCTCTGACGTCGGCTTAGGGATTCGCGCCGCTGTCGTCTGCTACACTCCGCTTGTGAGGGGCAACAGTGCCTGGGCTAGAAATCGCCCGCTTCGTTGCTGTAGTGCGTTAAAAAGCGTATTTCTAGCGACTCAGTTGTTTTGCCAGCTTCTGACGCATCTGAATAATTTGAAGCTGTATCCCCCACAAGTTTGCAACACACTAAGAGATAGAGAACAACTTTCTTCAGAGTATCGGTCAGAAGATGTGTGTAACTCATCCTTTCTTGCTTATTCGCGAGGGTCAGCGATCAGAGCTTCTTGATAAGTATTCAAAATACGTAGGCTTCCCTGCAGTATTTTTGAGATGCTCCTATGAAGACTCAACAGTCTAATACTACGTACCAAGCAGCGGCCTCTACACGCTCATCGCACATCAGGAAATAAAGCGGCTTTCTTCTGTTTCTTTCGTTGTTGTCTTGTATCGGATTAATGTTTCTTGCTTTTTTTTCTGCCCAATGCATTAATTTTTCTGCGCCGTCACCAACTTCTTATTAGGAGGTTTCGGGATGTTTGGGAGCCTCACAAAGGTCGTGTGGATATTTCCTTCATTTTGTATGGCATACATTCCCTTCTTCACAAATTGGCTTTCATTACGGCTGCGTACAAGATGGTGCATATCCGCAGCGTGCTTTGTTTATTCACATGCAAATACAATAAGAAGGTTTGTGCTACGCCACCGCGATCGCGCCCTAAACAACGTGGTCCACAGCACTCGAAGGCGGCTTTTGTGCTCCGAATTTCTATCATAATTATATAGTTATCAAACGAACTGACTCTCAACTCGAACAATGATGACATGATTACAGTGTTGAAGGCATGATATACTCGCTAACTAACGTAATAAATAGTATACCTGCATATATTACAAGACTCGAAACCGAAGAAGAATTCCAAGTAGCTCTTTATTGACCCTTCCAGGCGCGAGGAACAAATCCTATTCTATATACTCGGGATGGCGTTCTATGATTTGAAGAAAATTACTTTTACTCTCTTGTCCTGGACTGAGGACCCGGCCCACTAACCAGATCGATTTAATTGTTAAACAAAGTTTTCCCCTCCTCCTCTTACTCCTCCTCCTTCTCTTCTTGAGTGCAGTTTTACTATAACGCATATCCGAATATCGGGAAGAAATGGCTGTGCAAAATGTTCCGAAATATCCCTCCAGGTCTTAACAAACATATATGTGTTACTATAAATTTAACGAAGACGTGACTCGTTTTGCTCAATAAACCTCCATACTGGTTAGATGCCTGGTATAGAATCAGCACGCGCGTATATACACACTGGGTTATTTGGAACTCAACCTACAGTTTTTGCAGTCTATAGTGCATGTCGGCAAACTTTCATGCCTTGACAACGTAAAGTGATGTGACAAAACGCGTTCGAGCGTTCGGCAAGGTTGCAAAAACTGTTTTACCTTACATATGATTACCGGGAATCGTGATGCCTTCTGCCATAGCCGACAGCCCTGAAGGCCTAGAATATGTTTTGGTCTTCCATTTTCGCTGTTGTCGGTTATTAGCAGCTGACTGTTCCTTTTGTTCGAATGCTTACATGAGAAGCTGACGCCTAGCTCCGACTCTTCGCGCTCCGCACAGGACCGGCTTCGCAAGGAATGGGGTGGCGCCGGCAATGTTTCTCCCGTAGCGGTATCCAAAACTATACTTTAATTGGCACCATGAGCCCATGAGCTAGTGTATGCGATTTTAAGCCTATTATTATGATAAAAAGTTACCCACACGCCAATTCTCGTGCGGACAAGCATCAGACGTTGACCGAGCGCAAAGAAACAGCAGGGAGAGCGATCCTGAGTGAAGCAGACGACAAATGCAAGAATCCCTAAGCTGACGTCACGGAGGCGCGCTTCGCAGCGCCGCTTGTGTTCGCGCTCACCGCCAATAGAGAGCGCTTAGAAGCGGTCGCTCGAGCTCCCGACAACACTTCGCGGCCGAAGCCGCCACCATGTTTGGCGCCGGCAGCGCAGCGCGCAGTGTGCGGGTGGTTCCGCGGCAGCGTCAGCGCGCCTTGTGGCGTGGGCGGCGCGTTTTCGCGAGCAGAAACGCTCCTTGCGGTTGACGCTTTATTGCCAAGCCCGCTCGTTTGTCTTTAAATAAGTGTGCTCAATACACCTTCGTTGTTACGCCTTGCTTTCCGTAACAATACCTCTAGTTTCATTACCTCTCGACAGAACCGCACATACCTATTGCATGAAAGCTTGTGAAGGAACCTATTACCCATCTCACGGGCAAGCCAAACATGAAAGCAAAATCAGAAATCATGCACTCCTTCGTCTAACGGAGACGATGGTTGAACGCAAAGCTTTCTCGTCATGGATTCTTTGGTTGGAGAACCCCACACTGTGAGTATGTGGAGGTACGCACCACTTTTCTAGAATACCCACAGCAACTGCTGCGTGTGTACTCCGTAGGCCTAACGTTTGCGTTTGGGGTGTACGGCGCGAATCGGTACCTCCTGCTTGGCGTTATGTGAGCAGTTGCTTGAGTGGGTGCCGGTTCGAGGTCTTAGACACCAAGATGTGACGTTAGGCCTGACGTCCTAAACCTAAAAATGGGAAGCTAGGCCTAATGTCTTGTGGTTAACAGACTAACGGCACGCAGAACTCCGTTGTTCTCGTCACGGATTCTTTGGTTTCTTGATTTTCAAAACCGCTTCGACCATGGCCAAATGAAACATTTTTTTTTTATTTCCACCAGGATCATTCGTCATCATCGACACAGAAAGTTGGCTTTCCTGCAGGGTGTTTTCGCGTTACATGCGTCATCAGTGAGACCACTGAAGCTTCGCGTTATGATCGCTCGCCCAACAAGAAGCCCGAACATTCAAAAGTATCCTCACTATTCACAAAAATAACTATAAATGAGATTCGGGTTCACTGACCCCTGAGGGTGGGAATAAAAAACATGTAGTAGATTTGAAAATGACCGCGTAGAGTGGTTGTTTGCGAAGTTCTTTAAATGGGCGGCACGTTCTTTCCGATGCCACTTCAAATAACATGGAAAACGCGCGGGCACTCGTTTATAATTCAAAGGCACCGTGCGAATTGTTGTATTTTCTTTTTGCATTTAAAGTGCACTGTTCTTTCAAAAGAAGAAACGGTCTGCGCAAACGTTCTTTATTACTTCTCCTCAGGTTCGAGAACACCCATTGGTTGCATATAGAATGAGGCGACTCTGAGGCTCACCGACTCACGTTTCAAATTCAATTTCTAACCTCGAATCCTCGCGCGTGGATAGGCACAGGGCTGCACGCAAAGTGGAGATACCGTGAGGTTTTTATTTCGAGAAGAGAAGAAACTCAGGCTTTGCGCGCTGATATATATTGTCACGTAGACAAAGACGAATAGGCCTAATCAAACTGATTTATTTGGGGCGCACTTGGGCCCGCAGACAAGAGAACAAAAGGTGACCTTGCTCGCTGCTCGGCGTCTCACACACACCCGCGCCCAGCGTCTTCGTCAACCTGCGTCCCGCACGACGCAGTCCCGCACGACGCGGTCCAGTCCACTTGGCGATCATGCGAGGGGTGGCCAGGTGTATAACCGATGGTTAGCGCGTCGCGGCAACACCGGCGTGCGCCTGTGGGACGCGCTTAGCTCTGAGGCGTTTGGCGAGCATGCGGCAATATTCTCCACGTAGGTGTTCCGATCGCTCTCGACGATCGCTCTCGACTTGGTTCGTGCGTGAATCTGGACACTCTGCTCTGGCTTTCCCTTGTAAATACCTTTGGTTAATACAATACCTTCCCCGTAGCATTTTTGGTGGATGGTGCGGGTTTTCGTCCCATCCCCGCCCCGAGCTTCACCCCGTCTCGGCTCATGAAGCAGTCTCATCCTGGCTCCTGGAAAGCGTCGGTCCGCCCCAGCTCCGGTGAGCCACGGACGCGACATTCCCCAGCCCCGTGTCCCCTGCCCATGCCCCGCCGAGACCAGACGAACTGACCAGCCACGACCAGATGTATAGCCGACGACGCCCCCCCGCCCAGATCTCCGGCGCTTCTCCGAAAGCTTTGGTCGCTGCCTCGTGGGGTCGGCGGTGGTCACAGCTGTTCCGGGGCGGTGCTCATCGCGACCATCACCATCATCAGTGGCGGCAAGGACATCATTGTACATGTTCTCATCGCTTTGCTCATCCGCTTCGCCACCCTGTCTTAATCGTGACCTCGACCGGGACGGTCGTCCTCCGCCGGGGGGGTGATGTCAAGGAACACCTACGTGGACAACGCCCCATAGCGCCATAACCCGTCACCGAAGACGACGAAGAGGATGAGGCTCGCCCGAGCGATCATGGCCGCTTGTAAATGGATTGCATCGCTCTGCGGCAACATCTTGTAAATACATCACTTCATCGTCGCTCATGGTTCGCCTCATCATTGTCCTGCCGCCACGTAACAATATTACACCCGACGACCAATCTGCACGCGTTTCATAGATGACTCAAGACGCAGACACCCCGTAAATGTCCACTTTAGGTTGGTGGAACTAATCGCTTCAAGGCGTAATCGTAAGTACACGGGTGGTGCTGTACTTGAAAATTCAAAGAAATAAAAATTTTGAGCAGCTTGTTAATCGATTATTCACCGTTACTCGTGAGCCTCATTCGTCCTTATTATGTACCGGCACGAAAACAGGTGACCAAGAAGCCGTGGAAAAACGTTAGACTTGGCTCCGCCAAGGCCTGTATATGTAAAGGGTGTTGGCACAACGCAAAACTAGGTGCAGCCACCTTGCAACAATTTTCGCGATTTGGGGAGAGAATTCAAATGCAAAACTTTCAGTGAGTGTGGTTTACATTGTTATGCCGTCGAAAAAAGTCCTTGGTTTGGTACGACACTTTATAGGATATGAACATGTCATCCTACGATTATATTTGACCGTGTCACTATATAATGCTCATAATTTTCTCACCGCTATGAACAATGTGCAGGGGACGAGCCCTGATTTGTGTGCTGTATATTTATCGCGGGAAACGGGTAGTACCATAACGGTAATTATATCCAGATATGGAGGCGGCCATACCGCTTCGAAAAGAGTAGCTACTTAAAAGCAGTAGGGGTGTTTGTACCTTACAGTGCTTCAAATTATGTCTATGGGCTTAATTAGTGGATTTACAACTCAACACCTATTTCCCGTCCTTTCAACCACCTACAAAAAACCGCAGGTGTTCAATCGTGCACCGCCACTCGGGTCTCTTGCAATGCGTGTAATTACACGTATAGCTATATAACTACGAATGATGATCTTGGGATCTAAATAAAAAGGATGTAACCACAGCTTGCCACCCTAGTCACACCTGTACCGCGCCTTCTTCAGAGACTTATTGTGTAAAAATATTTAGTGTGTCTCGCACCCACAAGACCCCCACTGGTTCGGCAAAGATATCTTTTTACATTTCTTAGCTTTTTTTATTTTATTTTAGTCCCCGTTAGCCCATCAGAACGTACAGAGGTTTTGATGCCGCTAAGCTGGGAACCTGACAATGGCCGCAAAAACAAATTGAGAGGAGCAATAAAGCCGGTAAAAATCTAAATGGCTGCAATACTGTAAAGACGACGCTACAATTGCCGTGGCACTTATGACAGCACGATAGGAATCAAGGAAGACCATTTTATTTACGCATTATGTTTACGATGATCATGCATGACAGGGCCAGGCGCCACTGCGCCGACACGCGCGAAATCGGGGGCCCTCTTTGAAAATGATGATTTATTTGATATTTCGTGCCTGCGGGAAAGGCTGCTACTACTTTTTTTTGCTGACGGGGATGAGACGGAGAATTTTCTTAAAAATGTTTTTACATACTTTCCCACACAGTGTCTTCCCCCGCCAATTAAGATAAGATGTGTGTCTTCCACGTCCATCACTCGCCAAAGCGGGATGAGTAATATTTCTCCAGCTCGAAAAAAACGTTTTCCCCACAACACTCTCTGACACAAATTATCCCCCACCCAATTCTCACCTTTAGGCATCTTCTGCTCCCCATCAGTCGCTGCTGAGCACGAGGTCGCGGGTTCGATTCCCGGCCTCGGCGGCCTCTTTTATGATGGAGGCGAAAAGCAAAAAACACCCGTGTGTACGAGATTTCGGTGCACGTTAAAGATACCCAGGTGGTCGAAATTAATACGGAGCCCTCCACTACGGCGCGCCTCACCGCCTGCGTTGCGTCGGCACGTTAAACCCTACTATCAATCAATGCTCCACACCAGGAACGCTATACCGCATAGTGTGGGCATGCCACAACACCCCAGATCTCCCTCCCAATTCCAAGTCTACCCCTTCACAGTAGGCGGCGACGCTGGCCAGCTCCGACCCCTGCCCCGAGCTTCGGCTGGTCAATACGGAACGGACGGACGGTTACAGCCATATGCTTGTGGACTGAAGTCACCGCTCACTAGTCTGGAGTGAAAAAAATCGCAAAATGTGAGAAAAGTAAAGCTTATTCTCCGTCTCCCTCTCTGTCACTTGTCACGGCATCGGGCGCAGGCAGGGAAATCCTGTTAGTACGAGCCGCGGCAAAGATAAAAGAAAAAAATGGCCGCGTATCTGCTCCTTTCGTTGCAAATGTCGTCAAAAGACGATAGTCTTTGTAGAAATTTGCCAAGAAAATGCCCCCCTTTGTTTTCCCGCTCACCTCTCATGCTGTTCCTGTACCGTCGCGCTCATCCCAAGGTAAACACACTGAAGGTTTGCGCAAGGTGATTTGAATTTACCGCGTTCCACTGCTACAGGCCGGGTTCCTCGATGCCAGCGCTGCAGTACGGCGGAGACGCGCGTGAATGGAGGCGGCCGACTACAAGGTTTATGGAACCGCGTGGCCGTGCTCCACGTGCGTTCCAAGCAGAACGTGGAACCTAGCTAGTGGAACCTTTCGTTGCTGTTGCCGCGTGATTTTTCATATGCCTCCAGGAGGCGGCGGTTTCCTGCAGTAGATGTAGAATATCATTTTTATCGAAAAACCAAGCATCCATGATTTTTTTAATAAAAGGACATTGTACATATCCCTTGTGTTCTAATTTCCTTTCTTATATTTGCGTAATGTCTTTTTCTTGTTCAACAAAGTTGACAAGTATGAACATATAAACCGGGCTTAGACGTTTACATTTGGCTGTGAGTATATAAGACTACTGCGCAATATCAATTTTACTTTGGCCGGTTGGCTGAATCGAGTTACAGACAGACAGACAGACATACAGACTGACCAAAATTTCTGGGTTTAAGTAGCGCAAGATTTTAAGAAAAGCAGCGATGTGGACAAACCGAGCCACTAGGGAAACATCATTGTAAGGAAATATCGCTCGCACTACTAAAAGAAACGGTTAGCAAAATTAAATCGTACTTTTCTATGTTCTCATGGACTGCAAAATGAGAAATGCACCCAAGTTTTTTTTTCCACACTTGCGGTGATGCTTGTTTTGTTTTTGCTTGGTTCTGATGCGAGAATTTCCATTTCAATTGTTCAGTGTCCAAAGGAGTAGTTGTCTCACTAAAACAGATTTCGAATTATCAGGAGCAAAAACTATTTCATAATCATGCAGCAAACCCAAGACGCCTACCCACTGAGGATTTTTACTATTATTCAGCCCAATACCCCAATGGTGCTCGCACCACCACGTAGGTGTTTAACGAGAAATTAAGAAAAAATACGACATTATAGTTCTTTTTCCTTCAGCGCAGTTTATTTTTGTTTTCGGGATGAAAGCAATAGCTGGAAATGGTGCGAATGGAGACTAAACAACTGGGCAATGTAAGTGATACCCCGCAAAGGGGTTCGGCAACTGAGAGAATAGACAAACTAAGACAAAAACGTTGTGAATGAGCAGCGCTGTTATTTTTCCCCTTCCCGTTTCAAGTAATACCTGTAGGAGCAGATTTAAACCCCCATCTCCTTCACCCTCGCTTTTGTTTCTGTGATAGCGTTCATGTAGGCGAAACCTTCGTGCACGCGAAAAAGCGTGCCCGCCCAGACGAATGTGTCTGTCTGCTAGCGTGCCTCCATGCTCCGTGCGGTTGCTTACAACAGCACAAAAGTGATTCGGAGCAGCCTACGCAAAAATGGGAAAAAATTGGGGCTGTCGGTCATCAGTTGCAGAATAGCCGCGCACTGTTTGAGACGCAACACGGTAGACATTTCTCGCATATAATCCGGTCGCTAGGAGAGGCCACGGATTACCCGCAGACTATCCGTGGAGAGCCCTAGACTGAGAATTGAGGACCATACGATGAAAGCTGGGTCACAGTAACGTTTCATTGATTGTGGGGTTTAGCGTGCCGGAGCTACACCTGAGCTATCAGCCACGCTGCAGTGGAGCCAACCGGATTAATGCTGACCATCGGGAAATATTAACGTACGCCGAAATCTCTATACACGGACACGGGCATTTTGCTTGCCACTTCTATCAGAAAAGTGTCATATGCCTTGATGGTCCTGACGTCCTACAAACTGACCTGGATAACAATTCTTCGTGGTGCAATACTTGTTTAATGAAACTTAACATAGCTAAATGCAAATCGATGAGGATCACAAGTAATCCATCAAAAGCTACAACCCCCTCGCACCTACTTTACAACTTCCCACTAGACAACGTTTCTTCTTACAGGTACCTCGGCGTTGTCGTCTGTAATAACCTTTCGTGGCAGTCTTGCGTTAATTACATAACATTCAACGCTAACCGCACTCTTGGATATTTACGTCGAAATGTTTCTCGTGCTGTGGTAAACCTAAAACTTCTTTAAAAAACAGTAGTGCGGCCAAAACGTGTATATGAGTCATCTAGTTGGGATCCTCACACTGACACGTTCAAAGACTGCATCAAACCTATTCCAAATCGCTGTACACGTTTCATGATGTATCATTTTTATTTTCAGACTGCAAATGTCACGTAAATAGAAGCAAATCTCAACCTGCCTAACCTTTCACTAAGACGCAAAAATTCACGTCTGTCTCTCCTTCATAACATCTATCATACTAATAGAGCCCTCTCCTATTCACTGTTTTTGCCCCCAACCTACATACCATAACGCAGTATCACCAATACACAGTTGAGATTCCTTCCAGCCGCATGAACCAGTACTTCAACTCCTTTGTCTCTAAAACTTCCGGCGACTGTAACCACCTTCCCACATTCATCGCATCAATGACAGGCACTAACGCCTTCAAAACGGCTATTTCTAACACTGTATTGCAATTTATTGTAACACTGCCTTTTTACTGTTTGTTATTTATTAGCCTACTCGTCTTTGTAATCCACTGTGGCTGGAGAGTAACTAAGTGAAATGAAACGAAAAAGTTTCCACCGTGGCGGGGATTATACCCGCTTCCTTGGCCTCAGCAGCACCACTGCTTAGCCACTGAGCCACAGCGGCGGGTACACTGCAATGTAACCCACGGATTGTCTGCGTCGTACACGCAGGCCGCCACAGAAAGCACGGCTACGGCCAGCACAATTGCTCTACCAGAACAGAAGGATCGAGGTTTGAATGCGTTGAAATGAGGACCTGGTAGTTATTGCTGTATTCAAATTAGCCCCATCTTGTGCCTCCAAGTAGCAAAGGGGTTTCATTTTTTTGGCTTTTCACAAAATTCGCAGCTATAATGAGCTACAAACGACGTATCTTTGCAGTTATCTTGACATCATTTTGAACGCCAAACGCTGGCGTTTATTGTTCGCTTTAAGCTGCGGTGTTCACGGTTTGCGGGGATCATATGGAGTCCGTGGTAGGCAACATGTGGAGCGTTACTGTATGAAATTCGAAGACAAAAAATACCTCCAAAAACAGCGAATTAAGGAGCGCGGTCACGCAGTCTAATATGGTTTAATGGTTCATCTTAACTACAACGCACTCGTTCTACCATTACACGCGGCTAATGATTAAATCCTGGTGAATATCCAATTCCTTCAATTCTTTTCCTATGTTCTCCCCTCCCAAAAATAAAAAAATAACGCTATCTGGACTGAGAAAGCCACCCACTTTTATGCTCAATAAATGTTTTCCAATCCAATCCAACATGGGGAACAACATCCGCTTCAGCAACTCTATGGCAGGTTTGAAGCCAAGAAAAAATAAATGAAAAGGGGTTTTTACCCGGACATACCTTTTGCTGAAAAAGGCAATTTGTACAATACAAAAATACATACCCCCACATATTGATTCACTTTCAGCCAGTTCATAGCAGTTCAGCCAGTTCGTACCCGCATGGCCACACACGTCCACCTGCCCATCCACACACGTACTGAACGCGCGCATGAGCGTACAACATACTAAAATGCCTTAAAGTATGCCACTAGAACACAAGAGGGTCACTGATCCTGCCGGGCTTACATGAAAGCACGGGAACACCACTTTCGAATCCCGAACGACACACACTGCTTGTCTACATAGCAGCAGGAGCACAGCGCTGAGGTGCAGGGCCCAGAAGAATCACGCAGCGGATGAATGTAAAGACACGGAAACTCCACGAACGTCACAGAAGTTGTTGACGAACATGAGTTCACTCATCAACACATGCTTTGCCTCCAGGCTTCGCTCAAAGGTCGTAGGGGAAGGAAGACTTCATGTACAAGCATACAGGCCCCGGCTACGTGAATTTCACATCCGATTCACTGGCGCGAAATGTCCGGCACGCTATGGCCGACAAGCTCCACCAGTCCTATTAAAAGTTTCCCCGTTTCAGTGTTGCCCAGTGCCTGACGCAACTAAGCAGGTTCCAGTGGGAGGCCAACGACGCGTCTTAATCGGGTCTCAAGGGGAACTGTTTTTGCACAATCCAGGAGCTGGTGGATGACGGAAGGAGCACTGTGTCGGCAGAAGCACGTGTTATTGTGCAGCAGATAAACCCGGTGGAAATAATGGGGAAACCGCCCATCTCCGGTTAAAAGTTGGGCGAGCCTTTGGGGTGGACGAAAAAATGGAGGTATGGCCAGAACACTTGGCACCCATCGAAAAAACCCGGTGTCTGTGTTGTCTGAGCCCCTCCGCCGCTGCCACTCCAGCCGACCTGTCCTCAAAAGGCGCGCTCTCACAGTTTGCATCGACCGAATGCAAACAACAAAAGAGGCTTTTGCAAAATACAATATTGTTCGATTTGATAACATGTACCAATTCCGGCTATTAGATACAATGTATTTCACTTCACCGGTTATTGCAAACTATCTAAAACAATTAGCTGGATTGCAAAGTCACTACACTAATGTTAATACACGAAATCCAATTTTATGGGCTGTACCTTCATTTCGCACAAACTATAAACTACAGTCATTAACATATAACATTCCAACATTGCTGAATCAGCACAAAAACACAAGCGGAATGACTCGCAAGGAGCTGCGAAATCATTTCGTGCTGTTACAGGAATGATTGCTTGTTGCGATTAACATGTTTCATTTTTTTTCAAGAGTATGAACAAAAGGTGATTATAATGTGAATTAATTAGTATCCTTATCTTACGCGTCCAAAGCGCATTCTTATCTCGCGCACAGTTCCGTTATGATAGAAATATTATCTGGGTTTTTATTTTTCTTTTCATCTTGTACGTACTCTTACATTATTTGCTGTTTATATATTCCTTATTTTTCTCTTTCTTGTTGCCGTATGTACATATATGATGTGTGTGATTTCATGAATTATGTATAAGTATATATGAATATACTATAAAAATGCCCACAAATATATGTACTTATGTGTGCAAATGTAGGTTTATATGCAATACCAAAAAAAACGAAGAAATTGCACTATTCTTTATTGTCATTTTTCGCAAACACGAAACACGTGGCGATTTTTTTTTCTTTTTCTTTTTATCATGGAATGTATTTTGTCTTGTTTCCGTGTCACATGCAAACCGATTGCATACCGTTGTCTGGTGTACCGGTTCCTCGGGCTTTGTCAAGCTGCAAAAGTGGCTTTTACCCGAGGAACCATCCACTTGTGGAAAATAAACTGACACTGAAACTGAAACTGAAGTGCGCCCCTCCTGTGGCGACGAGATCGCTGAGCTCGTTTCCCCACACTCCGGAGTGGCTGGGAACGTGAAAGAGAGAGACTGGAACGGAAAAATCCAGTGATTGATATCTGTCTTGAATTTTATGAACAGTTTATGAGGAGCTGAAGGGAACTAAATAAAAACGGTACAGGAGGGCTTGTTGGTATTGAGGTAGAGGAACGATCGTTGTAGTGCAATAGTTTCGCGCCGTAAGAGCTGGTCGGTGGCAATATTGGAAATCTTTTAGCCACCAAAACTACATCCGGCGTGCTGAACACAACGAACCCGGCGCCGGCAGACGTCGTGGTAAAAGAGCCGTCCGTGTACGCATGTAAGCCAAAGCTCAACATCATCCACGAGGCTGTACGGGAGTTTAATCTTGTGGTTTGGAATGATCAAGTGCAGAGCGGGATGTCAGCATGTGCAAAGAAGAGGATGATCGTCTACGTCTCCCCGGAAAATGCGTGTTCCATGCAGCTCAATGGACCGTCGCAGGTGAAACGAGTCGAAAAGACCTGTCTCTATGTCCAAGCCAACCCATAGGGGAAGGCAGTTAGCCATATACTTCCAGCCCCACAATTCTGGTTGTGGTATATGCTCCGGTGACTAAAAACAGTCATGAACGCATCAAGGAGTGAATTTTTGCTTTGAACAAATGATGCTGATGGTAGCCCTACCAAACAACTGAGGCATAAGTTACTGTCGGCAGAATTGCTCTGAGGTAAAGAAGGCGAAGGTTACTGCGGCCCAGAAAGGAACGAAGCCACGCAAAACCAATGAAGGCAGCACACATCTTCTCAATGCGGTTCCGCCAAGGATTCGTGTGGGCGACAAAGGTCAGGCGACTATCTAACACAACACTCAAGAGCTTCCTCAGTCTCTCGCCGCAGAGTGTCATTTCGCACAGCTTAATTATCGGTTCCCGCTGCGCACCTCCCTAACCCCTCGATACCAGCAGGCATTTACACATGGTGGGGTTCAGGATTGACTTCGCACCACGCGTCAATTTTAATATTCTCTCTAGAGTATCGTTGGCGAGGTTCTCAAGCACCCGCCGTGTACTTCCATTGATTACGACGATTGTATCGTCAGCGTAGGCCTGAATATGCACATTAGGTGGTGCAGGAAGGCACAGCAGGTCATGAATCGCGATGGTCCACAATAGCGGGCTCAAAAATGAGCCCTGCGGTCTGCCCATGGATGCCTGGACACGCACACTCCCTGCATGAATTCTGTAGTACACCGACCTCCCATGTATAAATGACTCAAGAAAGCAGAAAATGTTAGAATGGCAGCGGTGTGCTCCCAGGAAGTACAGCAAGAACGGATGCCAAATGGAGTCAATGGCTCCTTTAACGTCCAATGAAATAAGCAGAGCCAACGATCCCTCATCACAGCAAGACTGGAGATGAGAGCTCAAGGTGTGCAGCGTCGATGTTGCGCTCTGTACCCGAGCGAAACTATACTGATGCTCGTGCAGTAGACTGTACGTGTGCAGGAAGAAATAAAGTCGACCATTCAGCATGCGTTCCAGTATACCTTACCGAGGTGCGATGAAAGGCAAATGGTGCGGTATGAATAGGGGTCATCTGGCGGCCGATTCGGCTTCAGTAGAAAAATAACCCTCGCTTATTTCCACACCGACGGGAAATGGCCAAGGGATAGTCACGCATTAAACACGGACAGCAAAAACGGGGAAGCATGCCCAACAAAAAGGGCCAACATGCATTGCCGTAACGCCATCAGGTCCAGGCGCGGCATTTAAATTTAAATTTCGAGCAGCCAGTCGCAGTTCATTCATAGTAAATTCATGATCCTTAGTTGCTTGCGCGTATGTTGCGCGGCGTATCACCGTCCTCATAGCCGATGGGCAAGAGTATCGCCTTCAGAATCATCGGTGGGCAGAAGGGTTTGTAGCAGTAACGCTTCCAATTGTACAGGGGAGGAGTAAAGCGGGGGCTGTACGGAAGGAGACGAAAGCTTGTGAAAAGCAATTTTGAAGGGAATTCCGAATACATTCTTACGGGAGGCGATAGTGCACCTCCTTCTGTCGGCTTCACCTTTTGTTGCCTCGATGTGCCTTTGTACTCAGCCAGTAACTTGTAATAACAAAATGTGAGATCGGCCTGAAGGAGGGGATCACGGCACATGAGATACCTCCGACGCATTGCTTTCACAGGCGTGCGTTCTCGAGCCGATTCACCTCGCCACCAAGCATTCCCCCTGTGGCGTCTTGGCAGCCACTCCAATCGCTTGCGCAAGCAGTCGACCTTCGCATAAAGCACATTGACGAGGTCATCCAGACTCTCCGGATATACCATGGCAGTAGAAGAGACAGTGTGGAACCAGGGATCCTGTAGCAATTCCTCGACTAGACGAATTTCAGAAGCTTTTGTTAGCCGTTTCTTTCTCTCAAGTGGAACAGCTTTCATATCAAAGACGATGAAACGATGATCCGACATAGTCGCGGTGTCCCGAACTGTCCAGGAAACCCCTGGAGACCAGACTGCTCTGGTGCGTCAATCTGGTGCGTCAATGTTGGCGTCAATCGACGTTTGTGTAGTCAGTGGGGAACGCAGACAGGAATTCATGTCATTCAGTATCCGCAATTGCCGCAAGCTAATGAACTGCACCAATTGCTTCCCCCTTTTGTTAACCACATCACTGCCCCACAACGTGTTCCTCGAAATAAAATCGCCCGCAGTGACCACATTGTCAGAATTTTGAGTGTGTATTATTGACGCTATAGACGTGAGAATGTGATCAAGGGCCACTGATGGAGCGGCGTAGACGCCTATCAAAAGTATAGAAATACCGGGCGCACTCAAGTCAAGGGCGATGATGAATGGTGACACATGAACAGGAAAGATGAAAAAAGATGGGTTTGGAGAAACAACCATGCACCGCGGGGTTTGACCATGGTGGAATTTAAACCACTGATGAGGAATTTTCTGGACTTGTTTTCCTAGAACGTATGGCCACAAACAACTGCGAACTCAATTTTTGGGCTTCAATATACGAGGCGACATGTGCTGTCGCTGCGCGCGTGTGATGAAGATTGGCCTGTAAAAATGTCAGTGATGTCATTTTTTCGGAAAACCTAAGCACGCGTTGGGCAAACCAGCGTTTTTTTCTCGGAGGTGGTTTTCGCTCAAAGTCGGGTGATGCGCGCAGTCAAGACTTCGCAGCATGGTGCATTAAAAGTACGAGCAACTCTCTTTCCAGCCGCACGACACTTCCTGCATACCACGTTATTCTTGCTTTCAAGATTACAGGCAGCTGCTGAGTGCGCGTCTGCACACTATGGGCAGGGCAGGTGACGCGATCGTTTGGACGCCGGTGGGACACATTGTCCTAAGAAAGCACTTCTGGCAAGGTGGCGACGTAGAAGTTTTCTTTGATGGGGCGGAAGGTCCAGCTTTTGAGAAGTCGGTCCCGATTTTTAAGTAAATGATACACCGCTGGTGATACCTCGATGATATTTGATTCTTTATTTGATTTTTTATTTCTTAGCAAAAAACCAAGGGCAGGCTGAGGCTAAAAGCGAACGTGGCCTGAGAGAAGCCTCAGCCACCCGATTTACAGCGTACATTACAACACGTCTGTTCACAAATTTAAGCATGATAGCACAATCGTAATAGTGAAATAGCAAAGCAAAGTCATTACTACACTTTTTATGTAATATACAAAGCGTGTCAAATTCCCGGGATCACAATGTACACATAAACGCAGTAATTCGTACGCATGAACTTTCATCCGTTACACTACATGTCACAATTACGTATTAATATATTTTTGTTTGTAATTGTTTTTAATTTCTAGGTTTATGGGAACATGTATACATATACTTCGAACCCTTAATTATATGTCAGTATTGCGAGCGTTTTGTTTAAGTAACACTTCTTTGACCTGTTTTTTAAACGTGAGTTCACTGGCGTCGAAGTTTAATTTTTCTCCTAATTTATTTAATATTTCAGTTGACTGGTACAGGAAAGATTGCTCATCATAGTTCGTTCTTATTTTTGGAGTGTGCCGTATTGTATGCCTGAGATGGTAGCCAGAAGATTTATTGTTAACTTGAGTGTTGGTCTTTTGCTTATAAATGGTGTGCAGAACCTTCATGTAATAGATTTGGTCAGCTCGAAGCATTGAATATTCATTAAATAAAGGACTTGTCCTTAAATCTGCGTAACAGCCACGATAATCTAAATATATGCGCAAAATTCTTTTTTGCAATACATTAAGCCTGTTATAATTAGTTTTACTTGTGGTCCCCCCCACCAAAATCCCGTAGCATAGTTTCGAATAAATGAGAGCATTGTATAAGTTTTGTTTCAACCACAGTGGTATCAAATGGCCGATTCTATATATGAGACCTATACTTTTAGAGAGCTCGGAGGACAGGTGAGCAATATGCGTATTCCACGAAAGTTGTGCTTGAAACCAAACACCTAAGAACTTCTGTTCTGTCACTCGGTTTAACTTGGTTCCGTTGAATATAATGGTGATTTCAATCTCGACATTTTTATTGTACGGCTTAAATATCATGCAAGTTGTATTTGTAGCTTTAAGTTGCAATTTATTATCTAATAACCACTTTGATAATGGTTCCAAGTAAACATTTACCATTGAGTGAAGTTTAATTATATTATCAGATTTGAAGAAAACGTTAGTGTCATTCGCATACATTACAAGTTCTTGCGGACCTTCTATATTTATGATGTCATTTACATAAACTATAAACAGTAACGGGCCTAACTTGGAGCCTTGCGGGACACCTTGTTTTAGCTCTAATATGTCTGATGCAATGGAGTTTAGTTGAACAAACTGCTTTCTTTGAGTCAAATAGCTTTTTAAAAGGTTACCTGTTACGCCACGTATTCCATACCTCTCCAATTTATTTAGCAAAATATTATGATCTATCGAATCAAATGCTTTTTAAGGTCTAAAAACAGTCCAATTGTGAACTGCCTGTTTTCAATGTTTGCAATTATTTTATTTTATATATGCACATCGTTCCCCGCGCGGTCTCTGAAGAATGTGCGATGACGGAAGCCATCTTCGGGAATTGCGAGGTTGTTGCGCGTATTGATATTTGTACGCAAGATTGCTGGGAGAATGCTGAGGTACAAACTGGAAATTTTAAATTGCGGTAGGCTACGAGGGGGGGGGGGGTACGGGAAACCTTAAAAGCAGTTTTTATTTGCACGTTCGAAGCAATGGCCTCCTCGAGGTTGTCGAGGGACTCTCGGTCGGCAGAGACGACGTTGAACCCCGAGCGCGACGGAATAAGCTTCACTTGGTTTACTCCGATAGCGGAGGAGTCATTGCCCAAAGTAATGTGATTGTGTCTGGCCCCGGGCTAGCAGACACCCAACGAGAGACAGCAGAAGGACAAGGTTTGGGCTGCTGGAAAACGCCAAGTGCGCGTTTGCGCCTACAGCACTCCATCGTTGAAGGCCAAAGGTGCCAGCGGAAGTCCGCTGCGTGGCTTCGGAGCGAGCAGTAATTGCGGGCGTAGCACCATCACCACGCACTACTTCCACAAAAGTCGGTATCGACGCCGGGTACGCAAACGTGTGCCTTTAGGGCCGGAAGGCGACTCGCAGTGAGATGTTACTTCAACAAGCTGCAGGCGTAATTCTTCAAGCCGGCCCTCCGCCCGAGCAAGATTCATCTTCAGGCCGACAATAATGTCTCTCTCTCTCTTGCATGTCCAAGAACAGTCGCATTATCTTCTCTCGCATGGCGACGGGAACCTTGCTCTGATTTTCCGACAGAACTGTTAATCCAGTATGGTGGGATCCCTAAGGCCTGTGGCCAATGAATCGCCACCATTGAGTGGGACGCAGTCTTCAAGGTTAGTCACAGAGCTTACCGGGCTTGCTTTTGAACGGTGCGCTGGACTGGCCAAGTGGGGATTGTAAACTATTTCCTGATGATGATTCACCGAACTGGATGAATGTTCCGAGTCAATCGCAGCGGGATTGCCCAAACCAATAAGAGTATGTGCCCCAGCACCGTCAGTCTGCATAGCTTGCAATTCACGGTTGTCAGTAGGTACGGGATGCTGCGAAGAAACTTGCAACCAGGTCAGAGAACTTTTTAACCTTATGAAATTGCCCAGGGAGTGGTGAGTCATTAGTACACACTAGCTATTCCAATCGGGAAGCAGCCGCAATCGCGTCCGGCTGACGTTAAGCCTGACTCTGCAGTCTCACCGGCAAAAACGCAAACGTTTACTCAAGGAACTGGAGTCCAGCTCATTTCGATGCCGCTGATGTTCAAGGGACCGCTGTACAGATGGGACGCCTTGACCTTCGCCAGGAATTGCCAAAAACGAGTGAAAAAGTGGAGGTCAGAAATCCACACCTTTTCACCATCATCCCCTGGGATGACCCCCAGACGCTGATGATGAAATGGTGTTTTCTGACCTCCGCTTTTTCACCCATTTTCCTTGTTCGGGGTTTAAGCCGTGGTGTTCATGGTTTGGGGGGACCATATGCAGTCTGTACTAGGTAACATGTGGCAGCGTTACCGTACTAAACCGTATCAAATTTTGAAGAGAAAGAATACCTTCAAAAATAGCGAATTAACGAGTTCGGTCACGCAGTCGAATATGGTTTAATGGTCCAGCGCAACTACAATGCACTGATTCTACCATTAGACGCGACCAGTGATAAAATCCTAGCGAATAACCATGTCGAGCATACCATTTGCTGTAAAGTTTATTGCGCTTTTCTAGTTTCACCCCATGCCAGTATTACGCTTTGTTCAGTAAGCAGCGTCACATCACGGATAATTTGCTCCGTGAAATGTTGTGCATGTCGCTGTCATTCACTTCATTTCCTCAGGTGGTGGCGTAGCCTTGTAAATTGAGTGTACTGTGGCGGGGGCGACCACGGGACTGCCTCATAGCAGGTATCTGGTGTAGAAACCAACCGGGTTCAAAACATCACAGCGTGCCGCGGAACCCTGTATGCGACGATGAAAGTTTCGGAGGTGTTTTGTAGACGCATGGGCCAGACATATCGTTGTGTTGCGTTTACTGTCACTTCACGTTATTTTGATCCAACACCGTATCCCCCTGGACGCCTCGGTTTAGCAATATCTGGTGACTGATTTAACAAACGTCGTAGAAGCTGCTGTACCGCGTACACCTCGTCTTCGGTTTCGCAGAAACCATTCGGAGAAACTCTTCTCTCCCTTGTACTCGGTGGTGCTGAATGCGAACAAAACAGACGACGCTGACGACTATGAAATTGAGATGACAATAATAAAACTCTTTTTGCGAGTAGAAATGTCGGTCAGCAGACTTGCCCCCGCTTTAAACGTATGGTCTCCTCTCAGTACAGGCTATTATTAGGCTATCAAACGGCTCTGCCGGAGTGGCGCTGGACCAAAGCCGCGGGGAGGTTATTCTTTGCCGCCACAGGATGTCTTCTGGACATCTACGCCCTTACAACTTCTATAATCCAGAAAGCAATGCGCACTGAAAGAATCCCTGTCTGGCTTTATGTGTACCGAGAATCGACCGTGTATACATTTCGTGTGGGAAGCAAGAGGCTAACCTCCCCATTATCATTAAAGACTTTTCTCTCTCTCTTTTTCCAGGTGTATTATGACAACCGCTGATGCCAGAATACGCCACCAATACGATTATCGCTGAAATAGCATCGTTTTCTTTTGTCTTCCCGCTGCATTCTCTCGCATTTGCAGGGCCTCCCAGCAAGTATATCGTGAGCTCCTGCAACCAACCTACCACAGGACACTCTAGACTTCCCGAAGGCATCAAAAATGTCTCAATCCCCGCACGGGGCACCTTGAGTATTCATGGTGACGGTGAGCAGCGACACCGCGGACCCCGAGCTCCCATACATAAGCCGTGTCCAACCGTGGCGAGGTGTTTAAAGGTGAAGGGTAGAAGCCGTAAACGGTGGCCGTCGGAGCCTTGGTCAAGCTCCGGCTGATGGGCTCCCTCCCTGTCTACCAGGCAGGGAGCTCCGAGACCTCTTTGACAACCAGGCTAAGGTCAAAGAAGAAAGTGCCGCCGTCTCCCTGCTTTTATACTATGCTACAGTCAAATGTCGGTAGAACGAACACCACATTAACGAACTTTTCAGATTAACGAGCACTTAAGAAATCCCACGCCGACTGCTTATAGTTTTAATGTAAAATTATTTCACAACTACGTACTTCAGACTAGCAAACTTTTCAAAATAACGATCGTTTTATTTAGTTCCGTGCCATGTTAACAACGCCTCAGTACTACGAACTCATGTTTTCAAGGCCGGAGATTCTTAGATTTCCGTTAAACAATCGCGGCAACCGGAGCCGTATGATAGCAGACGACACGGCAAAGCGCAGCGCAGAAGAGGACGTCTTACAACTTGCTCCGCGGAATGCGCGAGCCGATGCGAGAGAGAGAAAAAATAAGGTGAGGACAAGGGGAAAAAATGAAGCATGGGTGGCATCCTCCGTCCAGAAAGCCGCGGCCGCGCTATTCGCGCCGCACCTCGAGTTTTTCTACGTTCCGCCGCTGCTCGGGTTGCTTGCTTGATCTTCACGGACTTCAGCGGAGCTGACTCCAGACGACAATCTTCAGAGCATGAGCATTCAGGATGAAGAAGGCAGCAAGGACGGCATGAACGACGATGCCTCTGCTCGAAGACTGCGACCAGCACGTGACGACTGCGGATGTGCTGGACAGCGTACTACAATCGCACATTCCCGGGGAAAACCGCGCGGCCACGGAGTCAGTCCACAGGAATATGGTAGAGTTGTAGTCCTTCGTGCTACGAAGTTTGTTCTGCACGCACCAGAAGAAAATTGCCAACTACTTTAAATAAACGTACATTGTTTCATGATCACTTGTGCATTTTTTCTGAAAAATGACTTCAAGGATGCACAGATTACAGGTAGGTCATTTTAGGCATTGAAATGTTATTTTTTTGCGATTTTCGCTACAACGACCTTTCAGAATAACGAGCAATTTTCCGCGGTCCCCTGAAGTTCGTTATAATGAGATTTCACTGTATATGGCATTTTCAACCCCCCCCCTCCCCCCCTCAAACGTGATCGGTCCGTGAAAAGGGTCCGCACCGAAGTTTCATTCCCACCCCTTCCAACAACTGTCTTTTCAACAACCATGAATAACTATGCTCGTTTGCTTGTGATAGAGTCAGCTGACTCAGCAAGACCTGTCGCTTCCCTATCTGTATTCCTGGTTTCGACTTTCCTGCAAAACACAATAGGTGGAAAGTATCAAGCTAAAAAGCTTAGGACGGGAGAAATCCTTGTAGAACTCCATGCCGAACAACAAGCCCGCACTCCTCTTGAACAAACCCCCATCCATGATCTGGACATCAGGGTCACACCCCACCGGAGCCTCAACAGCTCCCCGGGTGTGATTTCTGAGGCAGATCTTCTTACGGAAACAGATGCCGACTTGCTTGAAGGTTTAAAGGATCAGGGCGTCACAGCTGTGCGCCGCATCACGATGCGCAGGGATGATAACATAATCCCCACGAAACATATTATCCTGACCTTTAACCCTTCCTCACTTCGTGAACATATCAATGCAGGCTTCATTCGATACTCCATTCGTCCTTACATTCCGAACCCGCGCCGCTGCTTCAAGTGCCAGTGGTTCGGGCACAGTACAACCTCTTGCAGCATCAAAACAACGTGTGCGAAATGCGCCGCGCAGGACCACCCCACCGACAACTATAATTCTGACATCCTCACTTGTGCAAACCGCAGGGGCCCACATGCGGCCTACTGCAGGAAATGCGAAAAGTTCCAAATAGAAAATAAAATAATCAATCTCAAGGTAACAGAAAACATCGCTTTCCCAGAGGCGCGGAAGAGGTTCGCCTCTTTCCCTCTGGGGAGGTACGCCGACGCAGCCCGCCGGGGGGCGGAGCAGCGTCTGGTTTCAACAGGGACCCAGTTAAGCGAGTCTGACCTGGTCCCTCCTTCAACCCCCCCCCCCCCCCCCCCCCCACCCTGGGTTGCCTCTGGCAGCCCAACCCGCGACCACGCCGCTTGCTGAGGCAGCAACGGTTGTGGTGGCAAGGTTTTCGGTCAGGACCGGTGCCGCTTCGCCTCTGTCTCCTCATCCTCCAGTGCGTTGGAGGGTACCGAGGTGATGGACACCACGGGCCCCGCACCGGCTCCCACCGCCACCGCACCGCCCGTGCCACCTCTGGCGCCCCGGACGCCCTCGGCGGTGGCGGCTCAAACGAAGGGCTCCCGAGGGGTGGCCAAGTCCGGGGGGCCCGGTTCGTCGGGCACCCCTCGGACATCCGACGACGAGATGGATGTCGGGCCGTTCCTGCCTGCAACGCAGCGCAAGGAGCGGCCATCGACTTCCAAGCCTACAGACAGGCCCAAAAAGCCCAATCTCAGAGTAACAGCCCCGAAAGACGACACATGAACACACACACACACTCCAGTCATTCTTAAATGTAAATAATGGGAACAGACAATATCATTCAATGGAACTGTAGAGGCCTTATCAACAATCTAGATGATGCGTACGAGATACTTCATTCACATCAGCCAAGTCTCATGTGTCTTCAGGAAACACACCTAAATAGTAAACATACTAACTTCTTGAATAGCTACTTGGTTTTTCGAAAAGACAGGCACACTTGCACTTATTCTTCAGGTGGTGTGGCCATAGTAGCCCGAAAATCCTTAGCGTGTCACATTATCCACCTAAACACCATGCTTGAAGCTATCGCGATTCGAACAATTATTTATGATGGGTTAATAACGGTATGCTCCCTCTACATCCCTCCGGATTACCAACTATGGAACACTGATTTTGAGGCCCTGATAGATCAACTACCTGAACCGTACTTAGTCTTAGGCGACCTCAATGAACATAATTCAATCTGGGGCTCTTCCCGCACAGATGCCCGAGGTCGCCTAATTGAAAAATTTCTAACATCATCGGGAGCATGCCTTTTTAAAAAAAACCAAGCTACATATTATAACATAGGACAAAACAGTTATTCACATCTTGACTTGGCTCTTGGCTCGGCAGTTCTTTTCCCATTTCTTGAGTGGCATGTGGACACAAACCTATATAGTAGTGACCACTTCCCCACCAAATTGACATACATAGGAATAGGCACAAACACTTCTCCCTCTCATAAAATGTTCAATGAGGGAAGAGCGAACTGGAGTACATTCACAGAAACATCTAAACTGCACTACACATCCATAAAATACCTACACGTAGAAGAGGCGACCCAACTGCTCACGGCGCACATTCTCGACGCCGCCGCAAAGTCTATTCCCCAGGCCTCCGGTGCCCCACGCAACCCAAGGAGGCCCTGGTGGAACGAGGACTGCAGGCGAGCGCGAGTGGCCCAGAACAAGGCGTGGGGTGTCCTTCGCCTGTACCCCACGTCGGCTAACTTAATTTCTTTTAAAAGAGCAAAGGCCTTGGGAAAGCGCGTGCGCCGTGAGGCAAAAAGGGATAGTTGGCGCTTCTTCATAACATCCGTAAATTCATACACAGACACACGCAAGGTATGGACACGAATACGTAAACTTAAAGGACAACATACACATAGCCTGCCCTTGGTCAGCACGACTGGGGACACACTAGAAGATCAGGCTAACACACTTGCACAACACTTTAACACGTGTCAAGCTCTGCACTTTTACACAAACACTTTCCTGAAACATAAAGCCTCTTGTGAAAAGAAGTCTCTACGCGACAACAACAAATCACAGACTTCTTGCAACTCCCTGTTTTCACTACATGAGCTGAGGGCTGCTCTAAACACGTGTAAACCTTCAGCTCCAGGCCCAGACAACATTACATATACAATGATACAGCACTTACACACAGACACTCTTGTAACACTCCTTCACCTTTACAACAAGATATTTCTTTCGGGGAACATTCCAAGGCCTTGGAGGGAGGCCATAGTTGTAGCATTCTTGAAAGAAGGGAAGGACCCTTCCTCTCCTGCTAGCTATCGACCCATTTCCCTGACCAGCTGGCTCTGCAAGCTTCTCGAGAAGATGAGAAATCGCAGGCTCATATACTTCCTTGCGTACAACGGTCTTCTCGACAGCTGCCAGGCAGGCTTCAGGGCGGGCCGATCAACAAACGATCAACTCGTAGCTCTTGCAACATATATAAAGGATGCCTTTGTGCATAAACAATTTTGTCTTACGGTGTTTTTCGACATAGAGAAAGCCTATGACACCGCTTGGTGGTACGGTATCCTCAGTGACCTAAAGTCAATCGGTGTTGCGGGCAACATAAACATCCTTTGTAGTTATATGTCGGAGAGAACCTTTGGCGTCAGAGTTGGTTGTGCACTGTCAAATGTTCACGTGCACGAAAATGGCGTGCTGCAAGGTGGAGTGTTGAGCGGCACGCTCTTCATAGTAAAAATGAACGCTCTTGGAAAGGCACTGCCACCTCCAATCTCTTATTCCATGTATGTAGATGACGTGCAGATATCCTTCAAATCGTGTAGCCTGTCCATCTGCGAACGTCAAGTCCAGCTCGGCGTCAAGAAACTTGCCGGCTGGGCTGACAAGAATGGCTTTAATCTTAATCCCGCGAAGAGCTGTTGTGTTCTGTTCTCCAGGAGGCGTGGCGTCCACCCGGACCCAGACATCACTCTTGCGAATGTGCCAATTCCTGTGAACAAGGAGCACAAGTTTTTAGGTATTTTATTCGACGAAAAACTTACATTCATCTTACATATCAGACAGCTCAAATGCAAATGCTTAAAAACAATGAGTATTCTTAAGGTCCTCTCACATCAATCTTATGGGGCCGACAAGCAAATCCTGCTGCGCCTACACACAGCGTTGGTGGGGTCTCGGCTCGACTACGGCAGTATCGTGTATGGGTCGGCTACAAAAACAGCACTGAAAATGCTCGACCCAGTGCTGTATATTGGCCTTCGCCTCTCATGTGGCGCATTCCGCACTAGCCCTGTTGAAAGTCTTTATGTCGAGTGCGACAAATGGTGCCTAGGACATCATCGGGAGTATGTTGACCTGTTGTATGCATCCAAGATCGTGTCTCTGACCAACCATCCTTTTAATCCCATCATGAACGATACATCAAATTTACAACTCTTTTTAAACAGGCCATCTATTCCCTTACCGTTCTCTCTCAGAGTTAGGGAGGAGGCTTCTGCACTCAATGTCCCCCTTTCAGACACGCACAAGACAACCATTCATAATTTCATCGCACCATGGCATCTTCGTCCTGTATCATGCGACCTGTCATTCACTCTTGTAGAAAAAAATAGGGTACCCAGGAATGCAATTCTGCAGCACTTCCTGTTCCTGCAGGACAAGTACAGATGCGCAGAATTCTATAGCGACGCGTACAAAACTGGTTCTACTGTCTCTTGTGCAGCGCACGGACCAAATTTTAGAGTTATCAAAACAATGAATCTTCACAGCACTATTTACACGGCAGAAGCGTATGGCATTTCACTCGTTTCAAATCACATCCTCGAACATAAGATTCAAAAGTCCATCGTCTACACAGATTCTCTAAGCGTTGTGCAGGCACTGTCATCAGGAAGGTCGTCAATAAACTGTGTAATCAATGTTCTTTTAAAGGTCATAATGACTGCATGTGCTTCAGATTTAGAAATAACCATATGCTGGGCACCACGTCACTGTGAGATTTCTGGCAATGAGACCACTGATCAAATGGCTGGTGCTGCTGCTCTCATGACCACAGTTGACATAACAACAGCACCTTACACCGACCTAAAGGTACACATCAGACGACAGCTTCGTAACACATGGCAACTAGACTGGAGTCAACAAACAGACAACACCCGCCGCGGTGGCTCAATGCCTAAGGCGTTGCGCTGCTGAGCACGAGGTCGCGGGTTCGATTCCCGGCCGCGGCGGCCGCTTTTCTGATGGAGGCGAAAAGCAAAAACGCCCGTGTGTACGAGATTTCGGCGCATGATAAAGATCCCCAGGTGGTCAAAATTAATCCGGAGCCCTCCACTACGGCGCGCCTCATCGCCTGCGTTGCGTCGGCGCGTTAAACCCCACAATCAATCAAAACAAACAGACAACAAACTACACGTAATAACACCACAACTGGGACGCTACATAACTCATTCACACAACAGATACAGTGAAGTCGCCTTGGGTAGACTGCGGATAGGGCACAACCATGCAACGCACTCGTATCTGCTGACGGGATCTTCTAGACCCCAGTGCAGCAGGTGCGGAGAGGCCCTATCCGTAGTGCACATACTAATCACATGCAAAACACTTCACACAACACGACACAAACACTTCAGAGAACTCTACAGACAACATATTCCCCTACATCCATAATTTTTTCTAGGTGACGATGCCATTGTTTTCGTGAAACGTGTGTTTGAGTATTTGCCAGACTTCAAGTTTTTAAAGCTCATTTACTATCACGCATAATGAAATCTGGCCCTGTACACCAGCCATGCCCATCGTCGTTTTGTGATTTTACTTTTGTTTTTGCTGACTTTACATAGTGCTTAAGGTTTCACCCCTCATATATGCTATTGTTTTGGCGCTCTTTGCCCCAGTTGGCCTTGCGCCATAAACATCCAACCATCATCATCATCAAAAATGTCTGAATCAACTGCCTTTAGGACGCAGCGCCTATGCTGTGAATCCTCAGCACGAACGAAACGGCGAGGTTCTCGAGGCGGCTCCTTGTGGCAACCACACGCCTGGCACCTGACAGCGGAGACAAAGGGAGATACGCCCGTATATAACACCTAAAGCGGACCAGACGTTCCGCAAACGGCATATTTATGCGAAGTACTGTTCTCCCGATAGAGCCTGCCATCGGCTCCATTTTGCGTCGGTCGCCCGTATGCGCGTAGCGAAATTTCTCGCCCCTTCGGAAAATTGCCAGATTGCGCCGAGGCCTTTGTGCGGAGTTTCTTCGAATAGGTGTAGCGCTCCCCAGCGGCAGCATGCGCAGCCGTCAAATGTGATGTATTGCGAGAGCAGGCGGCGGTGTGGTCTGCGAATCGCCCGCGCAACGTATTGAAAGACGCTCCACTTCACTTCAGAACAGAATGACGGGTTATGTGGACGATGACCGCGTATTTGAACCGTGCCTGCTGCTGCGGCTGTTCGGTCTTCAATCACGTCGTAGAAAGGACAATTGGCTTAGTTGGTAACTGTTACTTCCAAGTGAGCGCGTTTCCGACTGCTTTCTGCCTTCGTCCCTGTTTTCTGAATGCTTTCAACACCAAGTTGAACCTAAATCATGCCCGTAATGGCATTAAGGCTGATTGACCGGTGTTACTGTTACCCTGTAAATAATTAAGCTATTATTAGCGTTGCTCCTGTTATAACATCCCTAAATACACCATTTGCTAAGAAACCATCACCGGATGAAATACGAGTTATAGGAACACACGGTGGTGTTCAGACAAACGCACACGAGTTCGCAACTGACTCTGGTCATTATGAAACACGTCTGCCCCGAACAGTACGAGGACGACACGTTCAAGGTGTGTCACAGTGCGCGAGCCACGAACGACTCACCTGCTGTGGGATTGTAGGGCAAGGCCCAGCGAAGCGGCAACAGCAACAACGATCATACCGTAGTTCGAGGGTGCGCGGCGGAGCATCGACAAGAACGAGCAACTCCGGGCCCTCCAGATTATCCTGGTGGCCCCGAAAGGCAGAACCCGGTCGGAAGTCGAGAGGGCCCGGCCCCCCATTAGGGGTGGCTTAAGGGCATCGAGGGCAGTAGAGAGGCGGCTGTCGAGTAAAGTATCTTTGACAGGATGACGTAGGCCGCGTCATGGTGCTCCATTAGGAACACCACAGCAGGCGATTTCAATAAAGTCTTCACTCACTCACTCCCCCTTGCTACAAGGGCGTTTTCAAATCGTTCGAAACAAATATCGTTTGACTAAATTCCACCTTTGAACTGCTATATGACATTTTTGGAAGGCATTTGATCGTTAAGCTACTTGTGACAGAGGACCACCACCACCGACTTTTCAGGTTGTCAAAGGCATTTTAAACGCGAATGTTCATCTTCTCGGGCGCAGTTTATGCATGCCGCACTTCGAAAAATGTTTATGTAGTAGTAAAACTTGGTGTTTGAATAGCATGCTCTAGAAATGTTTTTTCTCTCATTCAATTTACGATTGAAATGTTAACGTTGTACGCTGGAGACAGGTGGTGAGGAAAAAATTCGCGTATCTCCACGAAGTGAATCCTGACGAGTGGGCGAAGCACTGGGGATCGTTTTTACCGTAAATCACACGTGGCATTGCCCACTCTGTACAGTACATACAATTCTAATAAAGTTCAATCCAATACAGTTCAATTTAATCCAATCCAATCCAGTCCAATCCAATCCAATGCTCTTCACGCATGCGCAACATTGTGTACACGGACGCCATGGGACAAGCCACGGACACAGTGAGGTACCAACGTGCTTCGCCCCTAAAAATCTGCCTACAGGAGCCATGTTGGCCGTTCTATTTAGGGCATGTATTCTGCGTATTTACATGTGATAATAAATTACATCATCCCAAATGGCGTTTTCGGTGCTGTTTACAACAAAAATTAGGGGAGAGAGAGAAAAGCAAATGGAAAAGCAGAGAGGTTATCCACCCTTAGAGCCCGGATTGGTACTCGACACTGGGCAAGGGGTGTGCAGGGGATGAAAGAGAAAGTAAGCAAAAAAGAGGGGAAAGGAGAAGGGCCTCGCACACACTTCAGTCCCAAATTAAAGTTTCTGACAAATCAGAGGGAAGATACGGGGCAGCAGTGGCGACACCAAAACATGGCGGGTGAATTCGGAAGCTTTCCACTGCCTTTGAGAATTGCCGTGTAGGTCGGCGCAGTTCCCTCCCGCTAAATTGACACTTGTCGTTTCCAAGGCCATTTGATTCGAATCGGCCCTTAGAATGTCCGAGTAGCGAGAGTACAGGAAAGGCGCGGAACTGCAGAGTCATTAATGGTTTTATTGGAAATATAGCTTGAGCACTGCAAAACATAGATTGGTACAAAGAACAGGAAGTCCCATTGTTAGAACTGTCGAGGAGACCTGCTGTAACAACAACGTTTCCTGGTACGAATTATCACATTTGGCAGTCAGCTTTAGGTGTAAGAAGGGAATAGAAACGAAAAGAAAATAAGACAAAAGAAAACAGGAAAAGAAGAAAGATGTTTCAGCATTAACTTACAGTTATGTAGTAGAAGTTACAAAGGATTAGCAAAAAACATAACGGAAAAAAATGTTACCAGGTATGGCGTGTAACTAATGTAGGCGATGTACATTCTGCACATAACTAGTACACACGGCAATGCGTTACGTGCGGCAATCAAAATAACTCACGAACAGGAATGGTCTTTTAGGGTAGAGAGAAAGGAACTTCGGGAACAAGATATAATATTCTCAAGCGATATTGTGTTTTAGAACGTTAAAATAAAGCTTTAGGTAGAAAACAGCGCTGCATGTTTGCCATAATTAGTGCGCCTTTTCGTAAAGGCGAGGTCATGATGAAGAGAAAATCTGGTCATACTGGAATTGAGGAGTTCAGTATGAGAAACCGGTCAATGAAGATGCCATGAGTGCGGAGGTGATGCATTAGCAGCCCTAATTTGAGTCATTTTAATAGCAATATGCGTCTAAGGGGAGGGACTTTCAACTTCTTCTGAGAGGGAGATGCACGAGAGCCCTACGTGCCTAGCCGCTAAAATCGCGTCTTTAGTGTATGATGCTTGAAGTCGCGACTTGAAAAGATGCTTCGCGACCAAGAATCGCGATTGCTCGGCAACATGCTTCTGTCGGAGTGTGGAGAATCTCATTCAAGCCCCAGAGAAGCCAAAACGTCCGCCTGAGCAACAAAATGCGTTGCTACGGTAAGGCCAAAGGAGGCTGTGTATGGCAATGTAGGCATGAGCGTTGAACGTTCGTCGTGTGATACCATGTATTACGGCGCCGCTGCCCTCTGCTTCGCAGTGTGCTTACTTGGGAGCAACCAAAAGCGGCTAGATTGGTAACTATCGTGGAAATAGCAGCACAGCATGGTAGCTGTACAAGAGTCACAGAAAACGAGTGTAAAGAGTTGAAATCAGTCATTATATGTCCAGGTTCCCTATTACGTGGTTTTATCTCCCCGTATTTTTAAAGCACACCTACGTTAGCACTCATCCAGAAACGGGTTCAGAAATTAAACGTACCAAGTAGTTCGATCGATATTGACCCTTATCGTCGCGTTTGACCGGAGGAAGAACTGCTTAAACGACGCCAAACTCTACACGAGTCTTGGTAATCTGAAATGATCTCTGCACTGATTCAAATAAAAAACCACCATAGCCCCTAATAGCCAAAAGGAGATTCCCGAATCACACATTCTTACTGGCATTCAACTCAGTGAATTGACACTCATTGTATTTGCAGTCGCTGCGATCGTTTCTTACATAATGCAGATCAACGCCCCGCTCTTCAGAAGCAGTCAAACAGCAGCTTTTATAAAATGTGTCTTTATATTCGAGGCAGTACAGAGAGATCATGTGCTTCTAGGCTAGCGTGCTATATGGTCAATGCCTGTTGTGTTCTCTTCTGTCAGGACTATAAAATGACGTAGGTGCCATCACCGGCACATTCTCATGGCAACGCTAAATAGTTTTGATAGAGCGAGAAAAAACTGAGACCCTCCTTTCTGAAAACCCGTCGTCTTCTAGTGTTATCTGCTACCCCATTGTTACCAGAATACTATCTTCTGTGCATCGAAATTAACGGTAGACTGTTTAGGGGGATGTAAGTGAGGGGTATTCTGTCAGACTCCCGGTCGGAGCACGATTTTGGTTTCGTCAGTTTGATTTACATGTGCACATTTTTGTTGCCAAACCGTAATTTTATTTCAGTTATTGGTTACAAATGCGAAGGCTGGACAGAATCGAACTGACTTCCGCAACAATAATTGGCTAAGACTCCACAACCACAGAAGAAACCGCAATAGCCCTCGCAGCCACTACATATAAAGACTATCACCATAGTGGAAGATTCTCAAGCTGCCTGTCACCATTACGCCTCCAGCCACATTGCTCCCTTAGCCGTGCGCATCCTGCAGTCCATCCCTAAGCAACCTGCCTGTACGCTCTCTAGACCCCGGGACATGAGTCTCTGGACGGCGATGAGGCGGCTCATGATGCTGCCCACGCGCATATCTACCGGGAGTTGTTCTCCAATGCTCCAGCGTCACCGTCGGAAGAATACGATTTTGGGCTTCAAACATACGCAGATATCCTCCGACACTACCGGCTCAAACGCAGAACCTTACCCCGATCTATGACAGGTTGGCAAAGGAAAAAGCCACCATTTACCGCCGCCTTCCAACCAAACCAGCGCATACCCGTAGAGCACTCTCCTTCACGCCATCCACCCCACCTCCTACTGATGACCCTGCAAGTACTCTCCCCAACCCTGCGGCACTCTCCGACATGATATGGGCGTGCTCCCACACCCTATCTCTGCTCCCCCCCCATTCCCTCCCTTAACCATGAGCACTGGGAAGGCATGCTATCTGTCCCGAAACAGGTGATCAGCTTCGTATGGTCGAAAGGGCCGGCCAGGGAGCGATCGCCCAAGACTTCGGGACTGAGAAGACCCGCGGGCGCCATGGGTCCAGAATTGAGATACAAATAAAGTTAATTCCTCCTCCGTTTCTCCATCTGGTTTGCATTAACGATGTTTGTTTCGTACACAAATGATCAATCCCTCTTTGGTAATCAAAGAAAATCTGCCGTCCACTCATAGAGCAGGGAAAATGAATGCTAGTACACACCTTAGTTTACTGAGCCACGCTACAAGGCTTTCATAGGGTGCCCTCGCATAGTCACTTTGACCACGCTCCAAGTGCTGCACCTCTACCAGCCGCACTGCCATCCCCATCCTCTTGGAGGAGGATGTTTTGTAGCAGCGATCGTGGCTGTGTCGTTGGTGCCAAAACCGCACATTCACTCTGCGATGTAGCATAAGCGTATTTATTTATTTTATTTATCAATACTGTAGGTCTTCTGCAGACCCATACAGGAAGCGGGCATACAACATCACAGGTATGTAATTAGATACAAAGTCAAGGAAATACAATATTTTGAGGGACGATAAGCGGAACACTTACAACAGGGAGTATATAAATAGTACATTGGTGCTCTTCCCATACACGAGACCAAGAAGACAAAAAAATACTAGAAACCGCGTGCTACACATGAAAAACAATATATGTACAAAAAAATACAATACACCACTGCAAAACACGTTTTCGCTATCACAACAACAAGAACAACAACAAAAAATAACTATACAGGCTCTGTTACCTGCTCCACAAATGATCAAAATTGATCAATATTTGTAATATTAACAGCTTCACTTGGTAGCGCGTTGCAAGCGTTCACAGCGCGAGGGAAAAAGGAATATTTCAACACATTGGTATGCGCACTCAAGGGCATTTATCGTGGTTCGTCCTACTAGAACGGCGGCCAGGCGGATGAATATAGTCGTCTTTACGGATTTTAAGGTGACCGTGAAAAAGGAGATAAAAAGAAACTTCATGGAAACAACATGACGCCGGCAAGACGAAGCGTAGCGTCCCAACAACACTAAACATCGCCCTCGCGAGGGGCACGATCAAATGCAGAGCATTTTCGCGGGGGGCGCGCCTGCAAGTCGTATGGATTACGTATTGGTTGTTGTTGTTGTAATTGTTGTCTTCCAGCGTAGACATTGTCGATGAAGTCGATGGTGAAACGTGAAACGTGCCGTGAACTCCCTGCCGCGGCTATGAGCAACGTGGCGCGGCAATGAACCAACACAATCCACTTAAATCAAATCCAATCCAAATCCAAACCAATCCAATCCAATCCAAGCCAATCCAAGCCAATCCAATCGAATCCAATCCAGTGCCCCTCGCGAGAGAGTGCTATAGCGCCGAAATCGCGCCACCACACGAACGCGTGATGTTGACGTCACGATCACGCCACAGATGTTAGCGACCGGAGCGCGCGCGAACGACATATGTGGTTTAAGCGCGAACCGACCCCGGCGAGACAGCGCGATGCGAGCGCCCCCACCTGTTCTTGCGCGCGAACTGGCTGTTGCTCAGCGCGAACCCAACGCGGCGAGAGAGGGTGTTGCGCACGTCCCCACCTGTTGTGCGTCCGAACCGAACGCGGCGAGAGAGGGTGTTGCGAGCGGAGAGAAGGGGAGGAAGACGCGGGGGAGAGGGCGCACCTGTGGCCGACGGTTGAATGAGTCAAGGATATAAGGCGCGTTCGTAAACTTCCATTCTGTGTCGGCTTTGTGGCGCAGTGGGTAGAGCACCATGTACCTTGCGTTCCGCCCGCAGAGTCGTGGGATCGAAACCCGGTGCCGGTAAGTATTATTTTTTTTATATAGTGTAGGGGGAGCGATGCGGACTACGGACGTCAACGCGGGTGACATCGTGAGTTAATGAAATGCTCTGCATTTAAAACGAAACCCAGTTCAACCGAGTGTGAAATCTTCTCAAATGGTGGAGCTGCGGTGCTCTTGTGTTGGCTGGAACGCAACCGAGCGCTCGTCGAAGAAAGGCGGCTCCGTCGCCGCGGAAATTCTACGGCTGGCGCGAAGGAGTGGACAGCTGAACGTCAGCAGTGGGAGGCTACCTCCACTTTTCCTCCCCTAGCGGGAGAGAGATGAACCCGCCTATTGTAGTTCACTATACCTAAGCTGAGCCCATGCGAGACAACTCCGCCCTCTACAGGTGAGTTTGATAACCTGTTTCCGCGAGGTCGCCGGCGGCGAGAACCCAGCGCAGCCCATCCGTTGGTATGGGAACCGGTTTCGGGGAGTCCGTACAGCAGGATTACGAAAGGGCTCGACGTACCAGAGCTCCGTTGTTAAAAAAAAGGACTCCATTAGACGCTGTGAAGGTGATGGGAAAGCAAAGCTGTAAATGACACCCACAACAATTGCCCATGCGACGTCACTTGAATTGATACACGTGGCTCTACAAAGAGTGAACCCAGAGATTCTGACCACCGTTACCTACCTACAATTCGCAGAGGCGGCGTTCCGAGCGGAGAAAATGGAGAGGAGCGTCCTTGGAAGCGTGAGACAGCGGAACCTAGCCATCCAGATGTGCTAGGTTGGGGCTACACCACAGCGCGACACAAGCGCGGACACCGAAACAAGTCGGCATGTGAGCTTAGTGATTCCCATTTGTACCGACTTAAACTAGTTTAGTAAATTTTAAAAGTGGGAAAAAGCTGAGGCAACTTTTATAATCGTTATTTATCAGGCGCAGCTGCTCCTTCCGCCGTTTGTTGTACCTGTTAGAACACAACCGAATGTTGTGTTTAGAGTTGTGTTTAGAATTTAGAGAACGGAGTCCCATTCGTGGCAACCACTGCGCAGAAGGTAGTGTTTGTCTAGCGGCCAGATGTCTGCATGTGGTCTCTACATTTTGTGTTCCAATGAAGCCAATCTCTATCGTATCTTTGCCGTCGACCTCTTTATTCCGTCGTGTCCGGCTTCCCCAGGAGGTGCTATCGAACAAGTTAATCAAGCCGTGCGAAGGAAGCGCGCAATGGACGCGAAGCTTCGCCACAACAGGCCCAAAACAACCGTCGCTAAAGCAGAAGACAAAGCCGGGTCGGGCCGATGCGCCCGCCGGCGTGAGCGCACGGCGAACGCTGGGTAAATTCGTCGTGCTATCTACACTGTGTTCCGTGAGTGAAAACCGCCCTCCCTGTCCGCAGCCGCGTTGGCTGATAGTAGAGGTAGAAAGCTTCGCTTTAAAATTGACGATGATCTTTCCTATTTGTGTAGTCGTCGAGTCGGTGCGACAGTGCTCTACCTGTCGCGTGACACATTTGGGCTGACTACTTGCTTGGAGTCGCATCACCTCCGCCCTCTTCCCCGCCAGCCTCTTACACTTTCTCCAGCCTCCTTCCACCATAGCCTCAGGTCCATTTTTACGCAACCTGCACATAGACGACAACAACTTTAGTAATAACACAACTACTGCTAGTGAAGTTCGATGCGATGTCTGTCTTAAGTTACCCACACATAAGGGAAGTTATCATGTTTAAGCGCCAAGTAATGTGCGGAGAACTACGCGTTTCCGCGTGCGGTTTTCTTCTCTGGAACCCGGTCCTGTAGCGGTCAGGAAACCGGGTCAAGGCTACAGGGCCGGCTTTTGAGACGGGAAGACGCGTACGTAAACACGTCACTCTTCGCACATATTTGGCCCTGAAAAAAAAACCCGAATTATCTCCGCATCTCCACTAACGCTAAACCTGGGGAGGGGCGAAGCATGCAGTGTATAAGCGCCTCTCTTGCCACACGGCGCGCGCTGAAATACGCGACATCCGCATTACGAAGACGGAGCAGAAGTGAAATCGGAATCGGAGTTAAAGCAAATTTTGAAGCTAAAGCGAGTACGGAGTGAAATAACAAGCAAGCAAGTAAGCGGGAACGAAAAACGAGTGTTCCGGTGTGTCCTTTTAGTTCTCGTTTTGCCCATGGATATAAAACGTTCTAGCGCGAGGTTTTGGATATCGTGTGTCCCGGTGTGTTCTTTAAGCACGCGTTACGTTGTAGCGCGAGGCGTTGGGAAATGAGCGTCCTGTGTTTTAATACCGCGACCACATGAGAATACGATGACGAACGACGACGATGACATGAGACGCTGACAGCCCGAAACCCTAAGGTGCTGCGCCCCTGCACAACTTTCATAGTCTTCGTTTGCCTCGTCCGCGAATTTCGTGCTCGAGGCAAGTACTTAATGCGCATGAGCGGCTTGCAAATACTCCTGGGTGACCAAGTGCTTGCAAAGGTCCGCCGGCTGTGCCCCAAGCGGTGTTCGATCGGTGGCGAGTAGTCACCACGGGCACTGCCACTTGGCCTGCGTCCCAATTCGCGGACAACTTTGTAGACTGCTTACGAAGCATTCTAATTAGATGTCACAAGGAACAAAAATTGGAATGACACAGTGGTCACCAACGCAGATGACAACCTTGTAGCGGACATGCTGACAAACGCGAGCCGCCGGTTTCGTAAAAAAATGGCTCCAATTCACACTGCGAAGTTGGTTGGACTGCGAAGCTGTAAACGGCACGCACAACGATTGCCAATGCGGCGTCACTTCAATTCACACGCGTGGAACCCGCTCACTGGTACCACGTATCACACTCTTCACCTATCTGTCTTACTTCTCTCTTGATGAATTGAACGGAGGTTTATAGAGTTCAATTCAAATTTCCCGCCTTCGCAGTGCCCGCGCGCCTTTAGCCTGAGCAGCGCGAGCGGGAGTTCTGTCTTTTTTTTTTTTTTTGCTTGCTTTCATGTCGCACGTGCATGCGAGTTACGGCGCAATTTGTAACGCGGCGTTTCTGGCGGCCGCTTAACAAGCCAGTTTGTCACAACATTATTTGTCACAACAACAGCGAAAAGGTGGCGCTGACATCCCCTTTTTAGTTTAAGCAGGAAGCTAACCCGCATCATAGCTGATTTCGATGCTGTCTCCACGAAACAGTCTTCCTTGACTGCCTCGTATTTATATGAACGGGGTTTAACATGACTTACTGTCAGCAAGGACGGGAACTAAGCCGTCTTAAGGGCAAACTGGATCGCACCCTTGGTTTAAGTCAGCACTCGCCGATACCGATGGTGACGGTTATGAGTACGGTGATGATGACTGATACATCATTGGCGCATCGATGCAACACGATGCATAACCGCTCATCGAGATTGGCCAACAAGGCTGGTTTAACCTGCTCGCCTTGAACACGACTGACTCTCCATTCACCTTAAGTAGCGACCGCTTGACAGACCCACACGTTAACATACCGGGCAACGGCTGAGGATGAGGACAGAAGCCAACCTCCAGGGAGATATTGCGGTACTACCAAGATGATAGGCAGAAACTTCCTACACCACACCCTAACCTAACGCGGAAGCAGCAAGTGATGCATCGACAGATCCAGTCAGGATCCTTCTATTACCTACGCTTACTGAATGGCATCTTTTCTAGGCAGTACAACAAGACCTGCCGATTATGTAAGAGGCTCCGTACTTTTCGCCACATGATATGAGAGTGCGACCTCAACCCAAACACCCATTCCCCATCCGCATTTCCTCCCCTGAGAACCCCACCCTTACCCCTAGCGAGCGATGGGAGATCTTGCTGTCCAGGTCCGCTTTGGTGGATCAGCTACGGCTGGTTACCAGGGGCCAGGGGGCAAAGGCAGCGTATAGAATTCCTTAAAAAGAGGGAGCCTCTCTCATCCAGCGCGTTTCGCGCTGACATGTTCTGGATTAATTCGTCCTCCGCCACGGAACTGACGATGGGACATGGAAACAGCACAAGTACGACCTACTTAGAAAAGAATTTTCTATTTTCTATGCTATCTTCTCGATGCATACGGGGTGAGAGCCAGCCCCTCCACCAAAAATGTAGCGTAAAACCAGAGAGCACTTCTAATTACTAAGATAACGAAGAGTAAAAAATGGCGACACAGCTGGAGCGAGAGCACAACCGGCAGAAGGCTTTCGTCTTTCTCGTCTTCCACTTTACTCTCGCGCTATCGCTAGCGGGATGGACCGCGTCGCCACTGTAATTAGAGATACCGTTGCAATATATACACATGAAAAACACACTTCACATACAGCGCATTCCTTTCCGCATACTGGCAAGCAAATGCATGATTAAAAAAAAACAAGCGGCACGTGTGCGGACATAACCATTCAGAGCTGGCAAGAAAGTAAACCCCACTATATCAGCAAGCCTGATCAAGGGTTTGCCCATGCATCTGCTGCTGTTCTTTTGGCGCTGCGCCTCCGCGTCTGCGCCCTTCTCTTTTTCCCGGCCAGTTTCTCTATCCGAGTTGACGAGCTTGTTATCTCCACCGTTTTCTCAGGACGCTCCACCTTACGGCCCTGACTTGTCAGACCACTGCCTGAAATTTCTGTGGTCGTCCTACGGCCCCTGCGCACCTAGACGTGCGACGAACTCGTCGGCAAGCTGCCCTGACCGCAGTGCTTACATCCGGCCGGTCCAGCACTGAGTGCTTCATGCTCCCTAAAACATCTATACCAAAGCACTCAACCACCTTGTCATGCTCTCCGAAAGGCTTCACTTCTTCGAGCCACTTAACTAGGAGTAGGACTCGCCGTAAGCTCTCTCAGCTTGAGGAATGGCTGGCGAAATGCCTCCGCAGAGAGCCTGTACTTACGCAGACGGCTCGACTTAACCTTCGTATAATCCTCTGCCTCCTTTTTTGACAAGTGGACCGTCACGTCGGATGCCTCAAGCGGCGAAAACTTACGCTATTTTTGCGACCGTGTCACACGGCTAAACTTGGCCTTCTGGCACGTACACTCGAAATTGATTCCGAAAACACCAACGCCCACTCCTACCTCATAGGGTAGCATTCGGTCACTCCGATTCGAAACGTAGGTTGCTCAGTCGCCGCCGACTACATGCTGGTATCACAGTGACGCCTAGGTGGAGACATTTCTACCTCAAGATGCTTCATTTTCATTTAATGTTGTGGGTTGCCTTGCTCAAGTTGTATTTCCTGTTGACGCTCTCTTTCTTCCAGCTGGAGGTTTTCTTGCTCCAATTAGATTTCCCTGTCTCGCTTTTCTCGCACGTGTTCACGTTCCTGTATCTGCCTATGGGACCCTTGGCAACGCATCACGTGACTTGCCGGGCCGAACTCCGGTGACGGTAGCGTTCGCTAGCTGCCGCCTCTGCCGGCTTGGCGCGCGCGCTCACCGCAGCTGGGTGGCCGCCTGACCACGTGACTCGACGCTGACGTGCGAGCCGGGCCATGGATGAGAGCAAGCCCGGCGGTCTTGCAGCATCCCTTAGGAGGGGGAGGCTTTGAACCATCGTCGTCGAGCGGCGTCTGACCACCACGCGGATATCGATCACCGGTGAGCTGCTTCACTGGAGTGGGTGGGAAAAGCCAAGCCCGCGAAGCTAGCGTCGCAGACGGAGGAAGAACGAGCCTTCGGCTCGGAGAACGCCGGAAGCGGAACCCTAACAGTAGACAACGCGGCTTTGGAGGAATTACAGTTTACAGGTTAACCAAGTAAAACCAATACTTACGCAGTCTCAGATAAGGTTTCGCTTTGCATAGCCAGGGTCAGCTGAGCAAAGCCGCACCCATTTTTTGTTGCAATCCGGAGTAGAATATTGTCACCGCTATTTGAACGCAGTCAAATTCTCGGAGTAGCAGCCTTTCGTGCCCGTAGTATCCTAAAAAGTTATTTGTCTATAGGGTTTTCTTCTCCTCCTTTTTCTCTCTCCCTATGCATCCTAAGCTCTCTTCCCCATCTTTTTGAGCACGTTTCCACACGAATAATTTCCAAATACCTGAGCGTCCAATCGTCTGTTCACTGTTCGCGAAGTCGCCTGGGGTTATATTGTCGCACTTCAAATGAAAAAGTTAGGTTACAGCTAAATATCTTCTTTACTTCAGAGTAGCCCTCCTCTCCCTCCCCCATCAAAAAAAGAGTAAAAGGTAATTATTCGGCCCAAATTCTTCACGCTGTCCCTTTCCTCTTGTGTTGTATATTAAACTTTATCACTTAGAATTCCTGCAGTAAAACCCCCGCCGAAAAGATTTATTAGTACAGAGCAAGGAGCACAGTTGGATATCAATAGTGTCGGGGGGGAGGGGGGGGGGGGCAAGGCATGCATTCCGCCTATATTAGATGCGACGCTGAGAGCATCTCTTGTCGGCGGCCCTGTCCTTCCTGCGTGCGGCCGTCGTCGTCGGCGGCGTCCGCACTCTCCTCCGCGCACCCCCTCTCCTCTCCGATAGCAAACACTCTCTCGCGAGGGGCATTGGATTGGATTCGATTGGATTGGCTTGGCTTGTCTTGGCTTGGGGTGGCTTGGATTTGGATTGGATTAAAGTGGATTGTGTTAGATTGTGTTGCGTCATAGCCGCGGCAGAAGCACTGGCGCCGGCGCGTGCCCAGGTGAGAGCGAACACTCTCTCTCAACATCTGCGGGTGTGCGGCCCAGCGCGCTCTCACTCCGCCGGTGGGCGGCGCTCCACGCGGTGCTGCGCATGTGCAGTACTGTCTCTCTCTCCGCGGTCTACTCTCCTTCTGGCACGCTGCGCATATAACCGGTGTGCCGCTCTCCAGCGCCTTTTCGGTCGATGGTTGCTCTCCGCTTGCGCTTGAACCCCCCGCAGCGTCGCATCAGACCAGGGTTCCCGCGAGGGGAGGTGGGCGTAATTTTTTCTGCCCCCTTCGCGGGAACCCGTGGAAACAATTCTGAATAAAAAAAGGAAACAAAAAATGAAAAAATTCCCCGCATTTCCCGAGGGGAAGAATGTGAAAGTGCGAATGCAGGAGTTGAATTTGCGCGGTTCGGTAATGTTCGCGAAAGAGAGATCACACACACACGCAACTACAAAGAAAGAAAGATGCATTTATTCACAGACACCTATTTGTGTTGTCGTTGTACTTGATTGCTAGAGCGGAACTGAGCTTTGAAATTTCGTGTCAGTACTCCTTTAAGCGGGTGCATTAGCCCTTCTCACGCCCGATTCCTGGCCAATCCCCCACGTGGGTATGTGCCATGTCAGCGGCCAGGCAGCGCGCGCCCATCTCCCCCCGTTGCCAAGGAAGACGAGGAGCGCGCGCACCCGCAGCTGTTGCTATGTGGACGGACGGCGGTCACCGGAATTCAGGGTCGCTTATAAAGTGCATTCGCACTTAAAATAGTGTACAGACTTGCAAAAAGTTTGTGCAATTTGTTCTCCATAATTGCTGCCGATATATTTAAAGGGGATTGTTTTCATGACTTTAAATTCCCGCGACAAAACGTGATAGCCGTGAAACTAGGCGTAAAGCAAGATTTCACCATGAATAGTAGCTTTGCGAAAAAAAAACTGCTACATTGAATGGCTCCCGGATAAGCTGTTCTGAATGAATTGCTCCGAGCCTGTAGGTTATACATGTGTGTTGCTCCCCTCTCTTAGTTGCTGCGAGTACACATGTGAGAAAAAAGAGCCGAGATTTGAGTGGCCCTCTTATTGTACGCTCTGTATCCTTATCCTTTTTATCGGTTTCGTTTGTCTGCAAGTACCTCTTTGGTTTGTCATTTGTCTGCAAGTCGTTTGTGCCTCTGTCGTTTGTCTGCAAGTGGCTCTTCTCACTTCCCCTCTATGCAGCGTTGTTTACAACTTCAAACGAACATTTTAAACAGAAGGAATGTAGACAAGAACATGATGGAGATGCTGACAGCGCGGGTTCCGATGGGAATAGTCAGGAAAGGTTATTTAAAATAGCTTTAAATTCCTTACCCATCAGCGTGTTCACTGTGTTAAGAAGTTTTTTTTACTATGGTATTATGTAACAGCGTACGCACTAGCGTTTCTACAAATAGGGAACAGACTAGATTCTGAGAATGTTTGTCATAAATTGGCGGCATAAATGTGGTTAACTATGCAATACAGAAATTCGGGACTATAACAAACTTTAGGAACGGAATTATGCATTACAAAAAAGCATTTGGTTCTACAGATAGTGCCGCTGTAATGGACGCATTTTCAGAACAGAGAGGAGATAAGACGTAGTATGGCTCTTTGAGGAGGTATAGGAGGAACGTTATAATCTTTTATCGAAAGAGCGGGAAGTTCAGTATAAGTAAGGGGGTCACACAAGGAAGAAAAGTGTCACAGAAAATATTTACCGGTGTGTAGGCACCGTAATTGGGAAATGTATTTGTACTAGTCGGGGGTACGTGTAAATAAAGATATTTCAGCTACTTGAGATTCGTGGGTTGCATCATCTTGTTGAGTCCACCATTAGGATACCTGCAAGCGATTCATCACGAGGGCTCTTCGGAGAGCTCACCGGTAAGATTAAAGACGACGTACTTCCTGTCGTCGTAGCTTCGTGCAGTGTTTTCTTCGTAAAATACAACGTCAACTAGCTCACAAGCGAGCTGTACTATGCGCTATGCAAGTTTTGAGAACTTTGACATAGGGCTTCAAGAGAACACGTTTAGCTTTACCTTACAAATTAGTAACACCTCATATAGGTGGAGCATAAAATCATAAAAGCGAAAGAACATAGGGCATTGGGCATCTAAGAGGTTGAACACTTGCTGATATTGCCAAGCAGAAAATCAAAGCACAGCGGCCTGAGGACGAAGATATGCGGTACTCCATGCCAAACGTAGAAGTCGCATCACGTTTTGGAGTGAACGGGGTAAGCGTAAAATAAAGGGCAGCTCCAGCGAAAAACGCTCCAAACATTAACAAAAGCCCGAAGAAGGCTGTCTCTGGCTCCGGCGATGCCCTGTAGCTACGCCTCGCCGTTATCAATAAATAAATAAATAAATAAATAAATAAATAAATAAATAAATAAATAAATAAATAAATAAATCAATCAATCAATCAATCAATCAATCAATCAATCAATCAATCAATCAATCAAGCCGGCATTTATTTCACGTTTTTTATTACACAAGGAGGCGGGAGAAAACGTCACCCAACGGTAGCTTGACGAGGCCCCTGCCTCCTATAACATGGACAACATTGTGCACAGTACATAAAAGAGCATTTCGTTGTCAACCCTTGACAAAAGAATATGTTGTCAATTTTTCAACATTGTATAAATACATAGTTACGCACAGATACACCAAGTACATACATACGCAAAGGTAAAATCAACATTTGTGTCTTCTCGATATTCACGCCGCAGAGTGCAGGACAGGCTTTACGGCATTCACGACAAAATACTACCGAATAGTGTAAGAGCTTTATTTCATGGGCACCACAATACATTAGGTGAAATAAAACTTCTTTGATAAAAGCACGATGGCTTCGCCGCAAAGTTATTAGCTACATGGTACCGCCCATCGCTTTCGCATCTCCGATGACTTACGCCTACGACAGCGTCGATGCGGGGCCATTTCGGGCGCTGCATTTTGAATGACGTGAAGAGAATACTTGTCTGCCGTTCATTTTCTCCGAGCTATTCATTATTCATTCGCCATTACTGTAGTTTCGCCATCGGTCTGACTGCTTTTCTCCGGCAAAACATCGTCCCCAGCCTCCGCGCATCTTTCAATAATTCACGGGACTCTGGTATTGTCCTCATCTAAGCTGCCGGTCGTTCGGAGCGTGTTCCATTATACTCCCGCATAATATGCCGGAGCATTCTGCTCTTGTCTATACAGTAACCCTGCTGTCAGGGAGTAGAGTCATTGTTATCGGGCGCTGGGCATCTTTACTAGTTCTTTTATGGTATTGGTCTAAGCAGCTTTGCCTTGCGATACAGCAGCAAAAATTAATTACTTGTACTGTCACTGCAGCGTCTCCGCAGTCTATGTTATCTGAATGGTTGATTGCATGGCTCTACAGAAAAGTACCGAGAAGATTTTGTCTGCGCTAGACTCCGGAATTCTTCCACCGCGAAAAAGCGGGTATTTTTTTTGTATATAGCAGCTGCAGCACTAAGTTATATAATTCACAAGCACTAAAAGAAAATGAAATTTCAGCGGCTCCGAGTAGAACAAATGGAAATTCCGAGAGAAGAAGGTGAGAGCTCTTTTTATTTATAGATATTGAACCCGGTGGCGATAGGCACGTCGGCAAGGCCTTTCCATACCGAAATATCTTTTCAATCGAAAGCTTTCTTAGTGAGACCGGTGGCCTTCTGTAAAAAAATTCAATGCATTCCCCCCGAGACCATCCTGTCTACCAAAAAGCTCTGATAGGACTGTGGACACGCCGCGCGTGCGTGAAACGGGGATTCCATTGTGTCAAAACGGTTGTACTTGGAAAGCACGAATAAGGAACGGTTTTAAATAAGGCAATACCCGCATCGATCATACAGAAGGAGTGCAAAACTGTAACTTTATGTCATGAACCACGTACCGGTATTCATTTAGATCGTAATGACACCAGGCACCAGCAGTCGACTAACAAACTATGTGGTTATGGCGGGATTTGCCAGTTTCCACAAACAGGGATTCTGCGACGAGTTCCCGAAGAAGAAGCGAACGAGGGCTGATGGCAGCTGTGTTGTGTTTTGAATACCGCCTGTTGTGTTGTGAATACCGCAAATACATTTTTCTACGGCATCGTCGCCTGGTAGCATCTTGTGGTGGAGGGGCTGGGCCTTTTGAGAATATTGAGCTTCGCAGCGGTCGCCAGATTTAGTTCATTGAGCTTTGCAACGAGGACGCAGAGACGACTGCCGCCCTCCGCCCCCGCCCCTTCTTCATTCTGTCGCATTCCCGGGTCCTGAATTCTTCTATGGCACGGATGACGAGGATGTAGAGGACTGGATCTTGATGTACGAGCGCGTCAGTGCCCACAACCGTTTTGATTCGATCATGCTCGCAAACCTGTTTTTCTACCTTAAGGGAACAGGCCTAACTTGGTTTCTGACGAACGAGGCACGCCTCACGAGCTGGGTCGTTTGCAAGGAAGAGCTGAAACCCTTATTCGGGATGTCCGCTAGTCGGAAGCTAACAGCAAAGAACAATCTCGCTTTCCGCGTGCAGAGTCCAACTGAGTCCTACGTTGCGTACATCCAAGTCGTACGGGCCCTTTGTCATAAAGTTGACCGAAAACTGTACGAGGAAGACAAAGTGCGACAGGTTTTGAAGGGGATAGTGGACGACAAGTACAACCTCCTAGTTTTCCAGAACTGTGACAAGGTAGACGACAATATCGTCGAATGTCGCCGCTGTGAGTAGGCCAAAGGCCGCCGCATCGCTCAAGAATTCACGGGACTTTCGGACGCGGCTGCGACCTCGGCGTGCGCCGACAACGTTTAGCCAATACCAGCCCAGTTCGCTTTGACAAAGGCGTCGCCGACTTCCGAAAATGTTACCAAAATAGTGCGTCATGGATTTGAGGCCACCGCTCCGCCTACTTTCAGCTTACCCCACAACCCTTCGGTGTGCCTGGTGTATCTTTGATACAAGCCGTTGTACGCGACGAACTAGTCCATCCCGGATTCCAGCCAATTCGCGGCGTCACTCGTCCAAATGATCGCCATGTTACTTCCTTTACAGCGCCTCGACGTGACAATATACCGCCGCAATTCCGGTACCGCAACCCAAATGAACGGAGGACGCCGACGACTGGCCAATTTGCTTCAACTGCTGCCCTTCCGGCCATGTCGCCCGCTGCTGGCAGAACCACTCGTTCCACCGCGCCAGACCAACTTCTCCTGGTACACCAACAAGGGCAATCGACGCTTCTACGCCAGCCGTGAGACGCCACCGCCTAACTTTTATAGTTCTGCCGATCGCCGCTGTCGGGTCGCCCGCCGTCGCGCGCAGACTCGCCATTCCCGTTCGTCCCGCCGCTCTTCCTTGTCATGCCCACGCTCCAACCAGAAAAAACTAGACGATGCAGCGCCCGGAGCTGACGGTGCATATTCCCGACAACGCGAAAATCCTCTAACAACGCTTCCTGATGAAAAGAACTTGTTTGACGTTAAGTTGACGGTGTCCCTTTGAGTGCACTGATCGACACAGGGGCTCAGGTGTCAGTGACGAGTGCGCAGCTTCGCTCATGCCTGCGCAAAACTTTTGACGCCCGCCACTTCTTGTTTCCGAGTCGATGTCGGAGGAGCTTCTGCCATTGCGGGCATGTGCACCGCACGCACCACGATTGCTGGTTCACCGTTTTAGCGCTTTGCAGCCATGACCTCGGTCTTGGCCAATATTTTCTATCGGACCGTTATGCGTTCATCGATTGTTCTCTCGGACTCGTCCACCTCGACCTACCCTTGTCGCCAATCACCGTCGATGAACCCAAGCCTCCCCTTTGCTACCTCGAAGACACCCATTTGCCGCCTCAAGCCCTTTCTTACGTCCCACTGTGTGTGTATCCCTCTTTTCCTGACGGGGATTACGTCATTTACCCAATAACATCCGTGTTACTGGAGCACAACGTGCCACTCCCCCACACAGTCGTCACGACGACGCAAAACCGCACTTCTCTTCCCTTCATAAATTTCAGTTTTTCTACCCAACTTCTGTCGTAAGCCATTACTCTGGGCCTCCTCTCCGCTTTAGCGGAATACCATGTTTCTGTATTGGCCGTCGATTGCCAACAAAATACTGGCCCTGATACTCCTGACGTTACTGCTTTGACCGAACCTTTTGCGAAAATCTTGGCCCCAGATTTGCTGCCTGCCCCAGCCTGAACTCCGCCGCCTTCTGTCTTCTGTTTGGGGACATTTTCGACTCTAACAATCACCCTAAGGAAAGCCTCGTCGGTCACACACAGAATTAACACTGGCAGCCAAGCCCCGTTCACAAACGCCGTTACAGAGTCTCCCGCGCAGAGCGGCAAATTATCCAACGAGACGTAGATAAGGTACTAGCGAAGGACATCATTGAATGTTCTTGCAGTTCATGGGCCTCTCCAATAGTGCTGGTGAAGAAAAAAATGGCATATGGCGGTTTTGTGTCGACTATCAATATCTCAACGCAGTTACAAAGAAGGGCGTGTATCCCCTCCCAAGGATAGACGACGCCCTTGGCTGCCTTGACTGGGCGAAGTATTTTTCATCCATTGACCTTCGGTCGGGATATTGGCTAATCACAGTACCTGAAATGGACCGGGACAAAACCGCCTTCATAACACCTGATGGTGTGTACCAGTCTAAAGTGATGCCATTCGGCCTTTGTAACGCTCCAGCTACATTCGAGCGCATGATGGACTAGCTTCTCCAGGGCTTCAAGTGGTCCACCTGCCTCTGTTACATGGATGGCGTTATCGTATTTTATCCATCGTTTACTACTGATGTCGAACACCTTTCGGAAATTCGTGCATTTTTCCAACGCTCGGGTCTCCAGCTGAATTACCCCAAATGCCATTTTGGACGTCAGCAAATCATTGCCCTCGGACATCTCGTCGACGGGATGGTGGTTCGTCCCGAACCTGATGAATTTCGCGCACTTCAGAACTTCAGAAGGTTAACTTGCCCATCGTCCGCGAAACCATTGGAAGAAAGTTGTAAAACTTTGCTTTAAAATGTCGTAACGGCAAATGATGGGTTCATCGATGTGCGTCTTATCTGTGGCCCACGATGCCTGCCGCATAGGCTGGCATTGAGGGGGCAGCGCTGCGATGCATAGGCAAAATTCAGTCCCCGTGGTTCTGATGATGGTGGTGGGGTTCGCTCATGACGATGATGGTGGCGCTAAATGGCGATGGGGATGCGCCAATACAAGAGAAAAAAATAGGAGTCTCTTAGATCGGCTATGCCAGGATATATGTAGCGTGAGCTAAGGTTCAGCTGGTTCTTCTACGCTTTCCTGGTTGTCTAGGATTAGCTTGATTATCATGCTTATTCCCGGCCGCCGCGGCTGCTTTTCTGATGGAGGCGAAAAGCAAAAACGCCCGTGTGTACGAGATTTCGGCGCAGGTTAAAGATCCCCAAAATTAATTAATCCGGACCCCTCCAAAATTAATCCGGACCCCTCCACTACGGCGCGCCTCATCGCCTGCGTTGCGTCGGTGCGTTAAACCCTACAATCAATCAATTGATTATCATGCTTACTGCTGCTTCAATGACACGCACACGGTATACGCATTATCTGACACATGTATATTTATCAAGCGCCTCCGGCGCAGCGTCACCAATCGCCCCAGAGCTAAGCTGGTTCCACAGGTGCACGCCGGTGTTGCTGCGACGCACGAGCCATCGGTTCCACTCTCCGCCACACCTCGAATGATCATCAAGTGGACCGGGCCGCCACGTGCGAAACGGAGGTCGGTGAAGACGCTGGGCGCGTGGGGTGTGTGAGAGACGCCGGGCAGCGAGCAACGTTCTGTGCGTCGTGTGACGTCACTGCTCCTCGCGCATGCGCAGCACGGCTCTCAAGAAGCCACGCGAAACTGCTCAACCTCGGCCAGTATAGCTCACGCTACAAAAAAAAAAAAAAAAATTGGACACACATCTGCTCCCTTCGCTGCAACTGTCATCTAAAGACAATAGTGTTCTCAAGTCCCAGCCACTTAAATGCCTCTTCTCTTCCAAGCCGCTTCCTCACGCTTTTCCTCTCCCGTCTCACTCTTCCCACAGAAACAGAGTGACGGTTTGCTGAAGTCAATTCATATTTCCCGCGTTCGACTGCTCGCGCGTTATCTGCTGGAAGCGTTTGTTACAGAAATTAGGTTGAGGCGAAGTAAAATAACATAAAATAACTGCCTCTGCCCGCACCACTAAGTATTGCAGGCTTAACCCCATAATAATATAAAAGAATTGGCCCAGGGGCAAAAGATGTTTTTAACCACCGAAGTGGAAATAAATAAAAGGGGGAAAGAGCTACTAAGCGACACCCCAGCCAGGAGAGTGGGCCCGGGGAGACTCCGCTGATATCCCCTGGGAAAGTAGCCCGAGGGGTTGGGATGAAGGGGAAGGGGAATTGGTAAATAGGATGGGTTATGGGAGTTGGGTGGGAATGGTTACAGCGAGATTTTTGATCTAATCCCTCGAAGTCTGACTCCTATAAAAGGCCTGATTGCTTAGGGTGGGCATCAGACAGCCAATTAGAATTTTGCGGAGCCCAGTGTAGGCTCCGTACTTGCTCGGCCCCGACCAGCGAAGACAGGGAGAACCTAAACAGGAGTGGCGACACTTCCTCTCCAGACCCGTTTCGCTACCAGCCGCTGTACGAACACCCACCAGGCCACCCGATTCATCGAGGAGGCGCCTCACTGACCTCAGGTACTAATCCTCCTCGCCTGTTCTTGGTTTCGGGAACCGGTGATCTTGTCCGAGAGAAATGGTAAGCTGTACCTTGGAATAGCTGTCGATTACTATGTACACCTGAGTCACTTATCTGCAAAGGAAAGGCCTTCGGGACTTACGCGAGGTAGCCCAGGTTTCGGCGGTCGTCTTATGTTCTCTCGGTGCCAACTACTGACCCACCAGGTAGCCCTCGGTATCCCCATACGGGCAGCAGTCATCAGGCATCTCTAAGAGGAAAGGAACCGGCCCTACTTACAATACTGCGATCGAGAAGCTTCCCCAAGGAGCATCACCTCTTTCCTCGGTCCTAGCAAGTGCGCGCCTACTAGACTGGTCGCTACTAAAGGCCAGAGAAGGTGGCCACCATAAGCTTCCAGTGAAGGCCCTGAATCCTGTTGTCCAGGAACCTTCGTGTCGGCAGCGAGCAGTCGTGCCCGCGTGGGGTGACTGCGGCGTTCCCTTAATATAGGACCTTTTTCACCGATTTTGTGCCAAGTTCCCAGAGCCAACCTCGGTAGCCACCCAGGCTGTCCGGGCCTGCCTCCGCGTCCAGCACCGGCTCTGGGGCAGGAACTGGTCCATACAGTTCCAGGGAGTCGCTGCCACTCCCTTGGGGTTTTGAAACCCCGGGTGAGACCTGGCACCCACCCACCGATGCAGTTAGATACCGACCAAAGCTAGGCAGCCGGAACCACCTTCGCCCAGCCAGCTTCCAGGGGGCACCACGAAGAGGTGCAGTCGGATTTTCCTTCCCACACTGGGACTTCTTAAAATGTCGCCACCCGATGTAGGCACGTACACGATTGACACGATTACTTTATATATTTTGTTTTCCGAACATCGTTTTCAGCGCGTATTTTTTTATCCGCTATCGCAAAATTCAAGCAGCCACGTACCGTGAATTAAAATGTAAGAAATTCCATTTTTGTATGGATGATTTGCCTCAAATAGGCCTAATGTTTTCCTTTTGCTGAACAATGTTCACAAGTACGAAGTGCGTTTCGATGTTTAGCAGCTTGGAGAAGTTTTGCCTGCCCAAAGTCGTCCATCCGGAATTCCTTTATCTTTCAGACGGGTGGCTGAATCCAGGAACAGACAGGCAGACATGCATACTCAGAAACCAAAATTTCCGTGTTTAAGTAGTCCAAGAAAGACTGTCATCTTTAAAACCAAGACTAGTTGCAGGCGCGGAAATGAGCCCGCAAATGTATTATTTTATCGAAACGAGGTACCTAAGTAGAGAGGTTATTGCAGGAAGGTGAGAAAGCAACTGATATCACCAAGAATGCAACGATGAGCTGCTAAAACAAAAAGCAAGTAAGAAAGAAGGCAGGGCGTATGTGCCCTGGAGGCAGGGAATATTGAGTAGACTTCAAAGAGCAGGGTGAGCAAGGAAATGAAGGGAGTTGCTAGGGCGTCACAAACGCGAGCCTGGCGTGCGTGCATACTAAAATAGAAGAGAGCTCGACGGACTGGTCGGTCGCCCGTTGGCCAAATAAACAACCTCATTAAGTAGGTTAGGTATGCCTCTTCCGCAACTGTATTTTCTTTATTTTATTTTCGTACATTTTGTTGTAGTTTTCTTACCCAGCCCCCCACGCTTGAATATGCCCTACTGCCCTACTTCATGGCACGTGGAAAACTTGGCATACCTTGCTACTGAGTTTTATTTCAGTTGATCGGTGCGTGCTTGCCAGAAAAGACTTACCACCGTCGTAATGAACTTTAAATACCAGAAGACGTTACCCACAGAAAAATTTGCGTAAATGCCCTATAAAATTGGAAAGTCTACTCGTAATGCTGGAACCACTAACCAGTTATAAAAGCCATGCTCAGTACTCCGGCGAATGATAATGAATCTCGCAGACAAGACGGAGAGTCGAAAGAAGCACTTGACGCAACAGTTAATTTGTGCTTCCACATAGAACTGAGTGGCCTGCCTAGGACAAAGATGGATAACTTTCGAAAAAGAAATCAACAACTCTACTTCGTTCTCCCCGATGGGAAGAACGCCTTTGTCAAATGCTCAACGGGAAGACTTCACGAAAGCATTGTAGACAAGAATGCAGGCCAAAACCTCTGTCCAAGAGATCAAAGAAATGTAGCTAAGGATGTCGACAAAGATCTCTAATAGCCTTCAGCGAACCGCAATCTCACGAGTGGCCGTCGGTGGACACCTGGGCTCAGCGCGTTCAATCCGAATACTGGGTTCATTACGCAAGAATCCGTAAGTATTTTACATGAGCAACATTTCATGGAGGCCGGCATCGCTGACCTTCAGCTGTCAATTTAGTCGAGAGTTGAAGGCATTTGCCGGTAGCATGACACAATGATCCCCCTCAGAACGCCCAGGTCATCTATGCCCTAATGGTCAACTACCTAGCACAGCCGGGCGTCCTTCGCCGTACCATGATAGGCTTTCCGGTCGGAATACCTCTACAAGACATCCACCTGCAGTTTCTCCGTGGTATCATTACACCACTCTCATAGGTGGACGCAGCAGAAATTATCGACTAGACCTTTCGCACTACTGTCTCATACTGCCATACATTCGCACCTTTCGCACTAGTATCGCATACTGCATTCTGTCGCATACTGCCATACAGCCACTACCGCACTAGTGTCGCATACAGCCATACTAAAATGCTTGAAATTTATACCTACCGGCGAAGGCTCGTATAAATACGTGAGAAGCTTCTTAACGTATAGAATGGCCATAATAAAAATGGGTGCCATCATGTGGGGTGTTATTGAACCACGTTCAATAGGCACAACCCAGTGAGCAGTGGGGTTCACCTTTACTATTTAACCTAGCTGTGCTTAATAAAATCCCAACTTGCATCAGGTCTCGCCCCTGGGATGGAGCCTCTACGGTGACAATATAACCCTTTGGACGTCCAAAAGCAGTGACCCTCAAACAGAAAGCACCCTACTGAGAAGAGCCCAAATTGTCATTGATTGCACCAGACTGACAGGTTTAGAATACTCCTCAGCTAAGTTCGACCTTCACGTGCTTCCAGCCTAGCGACTCTCCCAGCTATGTTCAAACATAACAATCCTTATACACGAAAAAAATGTACCCGCTGTACCCAGAATAAAAATATTGAGATAAATTATCCAAATCAATCGAGCCAACCGTGGTTGCATGGCACAAATAACGTCTCATGTGAACCAAACAAATTGACTGATAAGCAATTAGTAGCCCGGAATAAGCCCAAAAGGATCAGACTAATCCAAAAATTTGCGGTTACCCGTATCACCTACTCCCTAGCGTAACGTAATCAATCCCAGGCCGACCTGACCCGGGTCAGTTGCCTAATTTGTAATGTTTACAAGAAAGCCCTACAAATACCGCAAAACACTTTTACTTCCAGATTGGGACAATTGGGCGTCTACTTTACAGCCGAGGAACCAAGAGTTTCCCACAGGTTCAGTCGGCTATCGCTACCACCGGTTGCCCATACGTGCCCACGAATCATGCACAGAATAATTCTGCGAGTACCGCCAATGGCCCATAACAGAATCCCCATTCCCCAAGAAATTCGTGCTGAACTTCTCATCCGCCCCATTTTGCGCAACATGCTCCTGTACACAATCAAACGCGCAGGGAACAACGGGCCCGAACCTTAACCGACAACTATCCAATCAAAACAAACATGGTATATTGTACCGGTGTACATGTTCCTGAAGATGCGTTCTTTTGCACCGGGTTGGATGTCCGGGGACTTTTTCCTTGTCCATATCTGGAAATAAGCGGATTTCCGTCGCGGCTGAGTACGCGACGTGCTACGCCTTCACTTGTGTACTTCCAACCAGCAGCTCCACGGACGTCGGAGGCTTCTAGTTGAAGGACGTTATACTACATCACGGCGCTCCCCGCCAGCTTCTACAGAACCTGACCACCTCCTACCGCCCACAAACCAATAGCCTTACCAACTGTTTCAACAAAACGCTCGCTGATATGTGTTCTGTATATGTTTCCGCCGACCATTGCGATTGAGACGTTACTCGCCCGTACGTCACATTCGCTTATAAAATGTATTTTATCTTTTACTCGCACGAGAGCACACTTTCTCTTTGGCCACTATTCTACCTGCCACAAGTACGCCGATGTCAGAGTATGCTCGTGAAGGCCTAGCTCAAGTTAATCTGGCCCGCCGACATGCTCGTGCCAGCCTTCCTGCTTCACTGGTGGTGCAGAAGAATCGGTATGACCAGAGCCATCGCACGGAAATCTTTTCACCGGGTTCATTAGTCCGCGTCTGGTTGTCTTTCCGTCGTGTTGGACTGTCCGAAAAATTCTCCCATCTCCTCGAAGTGAATCATGACGAGTGGGGGAAGCACTGGGAATCTTTACAACGTTAAATCACCCGTGAGAGTGCTTACTGCTGCTAAAACGAGTTCCAATTCAATCCAATCCAATACAATTCAATTTTATCCAATCCAATCTAATACAATTCGTTTCAATTTAATCCAATTGAATTAAAGTTCAATCGAATACAATCCAATCCAATGTGCCTCGCACATGCGCAGCATGGCTCTTCAGGAGCACTCTCTCTCTCTCTCTCTCTCTCTCTCTCTCTCTCTCTCTCTCTCTCTCTCTCTCTCTCTCTCTCTCTCTCTCTAGCCTTTTGTGAACCTTTTATTTTGTTCTCGTGGATTTTTGTGAACCTTCTGTTCACAGATGCTTCGATTTACACGGTGCTGTGCGTCTCTCTCTCTCTCTCTCTCTCTCTCTCTCTCTCTCTCTCTCTCTCTCTCTCTCTCTCTCTCTCTCTCTCTCTCTCTCTAACCTTTTGTGAACCTTTTATTTTGTTCTTGAGAACCTTTTGTGAACCTTTCGTTCACAGATGTTTCGATCTAGACGGTGCTGTGCCGCGAGCACGGACGCTGGACGCCAGACGGACAAGCCTCTGCCTGAAGGTGCTTCGCCCCTAAAAGATTCTCTCGCCCTACGCCCCCCCCCCCCCCCATTCCGCATAGTGCGCCAAGTAACCCCTATCGCGTTTGAGGTTGCTCCACTTAGCTCCTCTAGCTCGGCTTCCACCCCTCATGACGAAATTGTTCATGTCAGCCGCATGACGCTCTGCAACTCATGTACCACCTAGCTTCCAGCAGTGACCAAGCGGCTGGCCAGTAAGCACCGGGACGGTGCCTTTCCAACTCGGGGGGTCATGTCACTGGACAATGTGGACGTTGCGGAGTCCCGCACCCAAAGCTACGTCAGAGGAGAAAGCACCTAGTGAAGCTGGCGCGACTGACAGCCGGTAAACGAGGAAGAGGACCACGATCCCCGCTCCAGCGTGCGAGCAACGAACTCGGACTCATCCTCTCTCTTGACGCTGCCCCCTATGTAAATATTCTGTAAATATACTGTATATCTACAACTGAACGCAATCATGTTCCGTAACAATATTTTGACGCGGCCGAATATAGACGCCACGAAGTGTATGCTGTGACGGCTCTAAATGACCGCAACACCAGTCCCTTACGAAATGCACCCTCAATTCAGCAACGGCCGACGGAGGAGGCGGCATTTGCGCTGTCACTAGCTCCCCGGCCTTGCCTACGGTAATCAGTTCCGATTGGAAAACAGCCGTCACAAAATTGTCTTCGAAAACCCTCCTACCACCATTGTCAAAATGATCTGGATTCCTGCTCATACAGGGCTTTGGGTAACGATGCGGTCGGTCAGAAAAACAGCTCCGGAGCTTTGCCTGGTGCAGAGAGCCCAAGAAGCCGGATGGACTCAAGGGGTCCTGGAATGAGGACTATACCCCACGGCTGACTGCTTTTGAGACACGTTTATTCCTCCTCGTCCTGGTGAGCAGGACCAAACATCGTCCCTTTACACGAAACCCGATGAACCCGCAGCTGTGTGTTAAGCTATCAAGAAGTCACCGCACACTCGCCTCTCCCGTCGAATGTATCCGCCCGCAATCCTGATGTTATTAGCGCTGAAGAACATCTGTAGCGGCTACTGCGGACGACCACCCCGTCATGTCGCTGAAGGCTGTATCATATTCACCCGACATTATATCCGTCACTAATTGCCCTGCACGTGGTGAAAAGGACACCGCCGCCCAACTCTTATGAGTATATTGGCTCCAATGAAGTCTCGAAAACCCCTATTCCTTAATTCCTTCGTTTGAGCTCTGAGAGGAGGCGCTGCGCTGCTCGGTCTTGCAGGCTCAGAAGTGTCGCGGAACGATCTGCCGTGGTTATCGGTACGCTGCAGCTGCAGGTCTCCCCAACGAGCCTAACCAGACTTTTGGAATAACGCTTTCTCTCTCTCCCTCTCTCTTCGGGAGACTGGATTCTACACAACACTGCCATATCAGCGTCATATGATTGTGTAACGTGATTGTGCGCCTCCCTTTCGCGTGTTCTATTTGCCCATTGATGTGTGTAACTGTGGCGGCTAGCCGGCCTGACGTATCCAGTCCATTAAAAAGTTTTAGATGCGACTGCATCTCATTCACTCGCCTTGTCCCTCCATACGGCGTTGTCCGTCCACACCCCTACCCCTACACTATAAAAAAAATAATAGTTAGCGGCGCCCGGTTTCGATCCCACGACCCTGTGGGCGGAACGCGAGGTACATGGTGCTCTTCCCACTGCGCCAGAAAACCGAGACAGAATCAAATGCTACGAACGCGCCTTATATCCTTGATTCATTCAAACTACGTCAAGATGCTACTGATACAACGCATGATGGGGCAATGATTAACACTTGCAATAAGAGAAAAGAAGCTCCCACTTGCAGCAACAATGATGAAGTAAAGGTCGTTGCGACAGCGAAGCCCCACGCAAACCACTTAGAGAGATTGACCAAGATTGGCCAATAAAATATATTAATTATCATAAAACACAATAATCATACGCGTTCCCGACACGTTTCACGCGATTTCACAATCAATCCAACGGAAACACCAAGTGAACCCCACGATGCGTTGCATCTACACAGGGTTCTTCTCGCGGGGAGGTGGGCGCAATTTTTTTCTTTCTTTCTCTCTCTCGCTATCTTTCTGTCCTCGCCAACTCAACACGCACTTCCCAAGTAGTTTTTTTACATCTTTTTCCAGCTTTACCTGTCTTTGTTTTTTCGGAAGAGGGGGGGGGGGTGTAGGCGAGATGCTAGGGATTAGCGCACTTCTATAGTCTCAATTTCTTGCTTGCAAAATAGTTTCTATACACTTCCAAGGTAAAACATGCGGCTCTGACTGTATAAGGGGCCTTCTCCGCCAGTGCGCGTAACCGAGCTCTGTTTAGTTGATTGATTGTGGGAAATTAACGCCTCCAAAGGTATACCCGAGATATGAGGTGCGCTGTAGTGAAGGGCTCGGGAATAATTTCGACCATCTCGAGATCCTTAAGGTCCGCCGAAATCTCGAGACGGGAGTTTTCGCTTTTAGCCTGCATCGAAAAAGCAGCCACACGCAGCCGCGTCCAAACCCGCGTTCTTGAGCTCAGAAGCACAACGCCCTTACCACGCAGCCGCCGCTGCGGGCCGCTGTGTATATTGCTACTTAACGCATCTACTCCGCCAACAGCTACTTAAAGGCCAACTTCAACAAGAATTTACCTGCCCCAAATTATGCTTCAACGTGTGGTATACACCACTAAGGTATCTTGGCACCCAATTTTAAACTGCACACACGCGCTGTATTTTCATTAAAACCGTTCGAAAACAGGCCACTTCCACCGACGCAGGAACTAGCGGAGTGTCGCCACAACTTGTCGCCACTGCGGCGAACTTCCGAATGTGGCGTTCCAATCAGGACGCCTGTGCAGCCGTCGTCTCTTTTCATTAGCACTTTTACGTGCGCCCTCACGCCAGTGAGCAGCGAAATTCGTGCCTATTGCATGAATAATTGCTTTCACACGTATCCGTAGTGCGAGAAGCTGAAGAAGCTCTGATTAGCCGACATAAGAAGAGAACATTCGAAGAGTGCCGGGGCGGCTCGACGCGAGGCAATGCACTGGCGCCGAGCGAGCATGGCAGCTGCACAAGGGCTGATTTCGTGGTCGCGACGGCGGCAGCAGGATCTCGGTCTCCCGCCGCGGTGGCTCAGTGGCTAAGGCGTTGCGAAACTGAGCACGAGGTCGTGGGTTTGATTCCCGGCCGTGGCGGCCGCTTTTCCGATGGAGGCGAAAACGAAAAAAAATTCCCGCGCCTTCCCGCGAGGGGAACACGAGTAAATGCAGAGCATTGGGGCCTCGGTACTGGTTAAAGGCAGTGTTGCTTCCATCGCTTCTTCCGTGATGCTGGAGTAGCAGACAGGAGTAAACGTGGGAGCGAGCGTCAACCAAGGAAGGAAGGAGCAACGCAGTGACTGCACGAGCGACCGCTAGCCGCATTATAGTTGCAGCGCGCGCAGTAGAGGGAGAGCAGTACGGGGGCGAGAGCGCGCATTCACAAGCAGCGCGCGCCCTTCCACGCCCCACCGCGCTGGTATCACGCACGCCGAGACCGCCACGGAGCGAACGGGCTGACTAAGACGCATGCGCGCGCCAGCTGCTGTTGAGAGAGAGGAAGGAAAGAGGAGAGGCGCACCTGCTGCGGACGCGGAGCTGTTGACGCCGTCCGACGCAGGAACAGGCGAGGCTAAGAAATGCTCTGCATTTCTTGCATTTCGGCAGCTAGCTGTGCGGTGCAGTGCAGATCGCGGCCAATCGACTCTTCGAGAGCATGAGTACGGCAGACGGGAGGCGATACTTAGTTGTCAGCTGTTATCGCGTCCGGTCGGGGCGCGAACAAATACAGCCCCGGCGCACTGCACGGAATCGATTTAGGTCAAATAACTTCGTCAAAAAATAAATAAGAACTTGCCACTGTTGTTAACATACCGCTCACCGGTTAGGAGCAATAAATGTAAAAAAAAACTGGGGGGGGGGGGCACATTTGGCAGCATTGAGTCCAAAGGTGCTTTCGTCGCTGCATGGCATCTCGATCTAAATACTTGGCGCAAGCAGTCTGCTATTAACTGCCCGTGTAAAGAATAATAATAAAATTCTGGGTTTAAACTTCGATAACATGCCCTGAAACCGAATTCTTACACGATAGCCGGCATGTTTAGGCGCTTTCCTCACATGGTAGCTTTTTTTTTTCTTTTCTGACAACCACAAAATGGTTCGATCGCGACCGCCGCACATGTAGCGCTCAACACCGCCTTTTGTGAACCCATTTTCCTATCTCCCAACTTCGCCACGACTTCTCTCGTTGCCTGTGTTTACCTTTTACCGAGCGACTATAGGAGCGTTACAGTCGCTCACAGCGAAGTAACAATGGTAGCACGAACTTCCCAGCCCCTTTTCGCGCATATTCTAAGAATTTGAAGAATTGGACAACCCGACAACTCATCGAATGCGCGCCGTCTTCTCGCAGGCAGCCATGGGAGAATCCGCCGCCTGAGCTAACTCGATACCTGACTCTACGTCACATCCAGCCCGCCGTAATGACCGTCCTTTTTTTCCAGTTTCGGTTTGAAAAACAAAAGCATTTTTTGATGTTCGTTTACGATGCTGCGACGCATATTTAGGCGTCAAAATTGTGCACGCAGAATATTTAAAGGAATACTACCGCAAAATAGTTTTGCTTAGGGGGCCTAAAATTTCATTGCATTTGGTGTTAAATGCACTTTGCTATTTCTTTCGAGATTTTGTCTTTTGCCTTGTCTGCTGCGCATCGCTGACCTCTTATAGAGGCGTGACTCCACCTGTATAAATAGAACCCTGGTAAATAAAAGTTGTGCCCTCGTTACGCGAAAATATAAAAAAATCGGGGAACTGGTAGTGGCTACCCTTAAACGTCCAAAGTATGCGCCATTCCAAACACCACGCGTGTCAAGGCAGGATTAGGCGTTGAACTCTGAAAATTCTTCGCCTGAAAGCCCGTCCGCTCCCCTTTTAACCGTGACGAAGTTCTAAGCCGACGCTTTTAGGAGAACCCATCTTGCGCTTGTCTGTGGGCGCTGTAGAAAAACGAACAATAATGGCTCTCAAAAGAAGCAGATCAGGGTAAAAATGAGCGGGGAAACTGGCGTAATCCCCGCCGTCAGGTTGAACAAATGGGAGGGGCGTTGATAGGCCGTTTCTCTTGCTTTCCTATGCATTTCCTTCGCCCCCCACGTGCAAAGTGCTCAAACGAGTGGAAGGCAGAGCTCCGTGCGGCAACGCCATTGCGGGAAGCAATGCGCGCGTGTTGGTGGGCGGAAATTTTGGACGGAAAGTTTAGAGGTTTCTTTTTTCCGCATCATCTTGCTGAAAACCTGATGTTGACATTTTTGGGGGGTTACTGCGTTGTTGACAATATTTGTTTGCGAAGGAGGCGGCAACTGTTCCATTACTCTGACGGAGAAATCGATCGACACGACAGGCATTTACGTAGACGGCCGGATGAAAGGGAGCTTCTGCTTTTGGCACTAGGCGCACACGACAGATGATCACAAATGTCTTTCTCGTCTACACGAAAGAGGCCTGACGTCAGGACGCACGACCAACGTAAGTTTATCTACAATTGAAAAGAACGTTTGGGCACCGAAGCCGTCTTAACGGTGTAGTAAGTTATGAATAATTAGCGGTGAGTTGTGGAACAGATATGCCGCACGTTGAGTGCGGCGCACTTCTATCATAGCGGTTGTTGACGCGAACGGTTCACAGTGCGGGGCCGATTACATGGCAGTGATGACATTTGTGCTACAAGTGTGGCGTGAAGAGGAGCGCGTTCATGGTGTGCTGGGTGATGATATGGCGCTACGGTTGCACGTGTTCAGTGGTAAACACGTGTCCTACCTATTACCATCATCATCATTTTCCCGTTGCGGCTCTTTCCTTCCTTTTTTGTTATAACTGAGAGGCTCCGCCGATCACCTCCGTATCTGTATGTGCACGCTATTAAAGAGAACCTGCTTTGCTACTCACTTGATTGCTAGTATTCCAATTACCACGTTGAAACTTTGCTTGTAGTATATGTCTCCGACACACGTTTTTATGTGGAGGGCCACACCTGTACGGCTGTATTAAATGCAGAGCATTTCAGTAACACACGATGTCACCCGCGTTGACGTCCGTAGTCGAAAAAAAATACTATCCGGTGCCTCGTTTCGATCCCTAGACCCTGCGGGTGGAACGCAATGTACATGGTGCTCTACCCACTGCGCCACAAAGCCGAGGCAGAATGGGAGGCTACGAACGCGCCTTATATCTTTGACTCATTCAAACTACGTCAAGAAGCTGCTGATACAACGCATTCACTACCACCAACTCCCCAAACACTAAAAGTTAACGCAATACACCCTCCCCCTATGCGACGCATTTACTCGAGTCCCTCTCGCGGGGAGATGGGCCCAATTTTTTAATTTCCGGATTCGCTTTGAGTTAAGTTCACCAATTCCCTGCTTGTACATTCCCGAGGAGCCGGGTTTGAACCCCATCCATCGCTAAAATTTCCCTATTTGCTTTTCGCGTCAGTTAGTTGCATCGATTGTTTAGTTTCGCTGGGAACTGTGGGTAAAGGAAGCCCTGCGGGTCGTGGAGCTACCCTCCGGGCTGATAAGCACGAGCGTTTTGGCGTGGTCAGTGAAAATTTTTTACTGATGACGCAACCGATATTTCTTGTACATTTACAATGTACGCCAACGTTATTACTTGTGTAAGTAAAGTTACGTTTAACGTAATTAGGCTGTTTACAATTAACAGAAGTATGTACCTTATGTCCATCAGCATTAAGTTCTTGAGAGCATAGCCCGTCACTCGAGGAGCTGCCAGTGAATGGAATGCAATGAATAGTGTACAAAATAAACTATCATCAGTGTTAACGAACACTTAAATGGCAGACCCAGCAACAACCCACCATTCAAAACTGATAATGTAATGCGGGAATTCTTCCCCAATCCGCTCTCTGTGCAAAACGTTGCTACAAGCGAATCTTCTCTTGTCAAAGGAATAAAAGCTTGAATAATGAACACCTGTCAGTTACAAAAATTGTGTGTTTGCCTTACAGGTTAAAGTCTAAAATTCGAAGGCCACAGTGTCGTTACTTCTAGATTGATTGATTTATTGTGGGGTTTAAAGCGCCGACGCAACGGAGGTGATGAGGCCCACCATAGTGGAGGGCTCCGGATAAATTTTGAACACCTCGGGATCTTTAAGGTGCGCCGAAATCTCGTACACACGGGCGTTCTTGCTTTTCGCGTGCATGCGAAAAGCGGCCGCCACGTCCGGGAATCGAACCCGCGTCCTCGTGCTCAGCAGCACAACGCCTTAGCCACTGAGCCACCGCGGCGGGCGCGTATGTTTTAGATAATTTACCGCCATTTTTAAGCAAAAACGCCTATTCAAAAAAGAATATCCTTGGCTTTCTCAAAAAGTTTCCGAGTCGGCCATGACTAAAAACTGGAAAGCCCGCGATACGAAACTTTACGGATTCAAAGCTGTTTAGGCTACACGACTTTACCAAAAAATTCAACGTTTACATTGAACTATATCTGCAGCAAAATTTAATATTCAGAAATTGCACACCGGTGGAACTTCGCTGCGGTGGTTCATACGGTGTGGCCAATAGGGGCCTCCTGAGTTTCTTTTCATTGTAGAGAGAGAGAGAGAGAGAGAGAGATGTTGTGAGGGCCGTTACCCCCTCGGAGCTGGCCAGTTGCTCAGCCCACGCGCTAAAAGTAGGGTTGGGATTGGGGGTAAGCGTAAGCGTTCATTGGCACGTACTCCCATAACAGGTGGTATAGTGTTCCAGCTGCAGGGACAGGGCAGAGATTACAGGTAGCGGCTAACTGTTGGGAGTACATAGCGCGTACCACGGTGTTATGGAGATATGCGTTCAGCTTAAATGAACATTAGAAACAGCCGCAAAAATGTATAGATATGGATGGCTTGAATTCAAGTGCACAGGCATACTAAAATAAACGTTCCACGAATTCAAGGCAGTGCACCTCTAAACTGCTGCAAATGGGGTGGCGCATTGAGCTTATAGTATCAAATGGCGGGAGGGCTATTCTGTTAGTCCGAGGCGCTCATGATGGGTCTGTTCCTATGCACCTTTAGGGTGCAGTTGCTACACGCAATCCGGTCTCCAGCGTCGGAATTGGGTGCAAGTTATCACTAGCACGCACGAGACTGAAGCGCGTCAAAAGGATTAGGCAAAGGCAACCAGGAGCATTTCGACATTCACATGGCCAAACGAGTGTTTACATGCCTTGGACTTTTTCCCCGGAAACGGTCTAGCTAATGGTGGCAGTGCCTTTAAAAAGCGTTGCACTCTATAAGAGGCAAACGTAAGGGCTGAGATGTTTTCAACCTTGCGACGAACGAAAGCAGCCTGTAAAACTGCACGAGTTCGTGTTCCACATTAAACCAAATTCGCTACAACATTTTATATAGTTGCGCTTTGATTAGCGGGTGTACACTGCTCATGAGCTGCATAAAAGCCCATGACGCAGAACAAACACAGGCGAAGGCCCAATGGTGGATCTGTAAGAATGCGTGAGCATCTCCCACTTTTCCTCGCGACACTTGATGCTCCTGATCCGCATGCCTTCCTCAGCCTTGAAAAAAACCCTGCGTACAAGACACGGCTGCCTGTCGCTCCTCTCGCTGCCCATCGATTTCAGAACTCCGTCTCCATTCTTCTCATTCACACTCTTTTTCCGCTACATGGCCCCGCATTCACTGCCAGCTACGGTTTTGTGTTTCCTCCTTCAAGGAATCACCCTGGTGGGACGTTTTGGCCGCTGTTTTTTTCGTCAAGTTTGAAGCGCCTCCGGAGCTACATTTTGGCCGGTGTCTTTCACATCTGAGCACCCGTACATCACCGCTTGCCTGTTTACGCGTGTACGGGGGCAGGGCGCAGCCACGTTTTATACGATCTTCGGCTCAGGCGTACTACCGTGTTCGACGTGTGAGCTCCGTTCTCGTGACTGCAAGTGATGGTTCCCGCTACGGTGGCCCTCCAGACTTTCTACCTTACTGGTTTCTCCCTCCTGTATTCCCCTTCCCTGCACTTTGTTGAACGCACACGTATCCTGTACAATAATATCCGCATTCCATGCACAAACAACACGAATGGCATGCCCGTGGTGCTGGTGGTAGAGTTCAACGTTAACGACTCACGGCCCACACCCTTGAGGGAGACGTCAAGGGCAGCCGTCACCCAGAAGACACGTCGCAGAGGCAGTGGAAACAGCGCGTTTATTCTGAGCGGCAACCAAGAACTCCAGCCCCAAGAATGATGATGAGGATAGGTATGAAGAATAGATGAGGTACGGCATGATGATGATAATTGTCCTGGGAAGCAGACGAAGTATACGATGAATTGGCCACGACAGTACAAGGGCTCTTATCCATGTCTCCTTGAAGTGGGCACTAACGCATCGGACAGATTGATTCTCACACTTTCCCGCTCTTCGCGGAAGTGACCGCCTGGGAGCAGTTTATGGAGGTTACACAAACTTTGGTGCGGGGATGGGGAGGAGGGGATGGACAGCCACCATATGTGTCCTCTGGAATAAAACTCAAATCTTCCAAAGCTTCATCAAGCTAATTAGCCAGGAGGTATGCTCAATCGCCAATTACAAACAAACCCGTCGTGCTTCCTGTACTTCGACTGCGCCCAGCTGCGCTGGTTATCTTCCTTCACAGAGTGGAAGGGCGTTAATACCATTGGTTGTTTTGTGTTGTCCTTGTTCTTTTCGTTCAATCTCACAGCATAGGTAACCGTATTGCAGAAGTTAAAAGACGGGATTTTATTGATCCACTAAGTTTTTCTTTAATCGTTCTGCGCCCACGCACCTTACGCGTCGTGCATCTCAGTTTAGCTCAGACTGAACGAGTCACTTTTGTCTGCTGTTATATTTTTCAAAGTAATATTTGCGTAACGCATCAAAGCAAATATATTGGTATTATTTAATACCCCCGTTTTCCTTTTTGTGTGTCGCCGAGGTGTGTCGGCTCCGAACAGACTGCGAAAAAAGTCGACAATCCACGGGCGCTTTTCGAGCTATTTTTTTTTTTCATTCCCATGTCTTTCTTTGCTTCCGAAGATTAGATCTTTGCTTTCTTTTTTTTTCCTGTTTCCTTCCCAGCCATGAGAGCAACCAGCTTTGCACTTCTCTCGGCGGAAATGGACCCGTGGGGCCTAATAAATGACCTTCTTGAAAGGAGATGAAAAAAATATTGTCGGCCGACTATAGGAAGCGAAAGAATAATGGGTTGTAGAGAGAGCCTGCTTCGGCTCGCCCTAAAGGAGTTCGTGATTTCGGAAAAATGGAAGTCAGCATACGGGAAGGCAGCCGGCTTTTATCGATGCCCCATTTTATCAAAGTCCCCTTCACGAGGTGCCGAAGAATATATTGAGAATAAAATTCCAGCAGGCGTAAACCAGGAGCACAAAAAAGTAGGAATATGCAACTTATTCAAAGGAAATTGGCTCGGAGCAGAAGAAGGCTATCATGGTAAAAAGTTATAGGCCCCCTGTGAATAGATGTTTTGGAAGATTCTTCTATGATTTGAGTTTGGACGCACTGTGAAAGCTCCGCTTTCCATGGAAAAGAACACTGTGATTGAATTGCCACCGCAGGTGCGCAGGGTGCAATCTTTTCTGATTTAATAGGGTAATCAGCCTCTTTCTGGCTGCGTACTGACTGAAACCGCACCCTACAAGCCATGTGTTATCTGTGGCCCGATTCGGCACACAATTGAGCGTCAGTAACGCTCGCAGCTATATGGCCTGATGATGCAGCTATGCGGAATATCCGCCGATACGGAAGATTCAAGTGCTCACGTGTTTAGCGAGGCAATATATCTTGATATCTAAAAACGTGAACTACAAATTCTTCCAATTATTTTTCCATGTCCCCGCCTTCCCAAAAATACAAAGAGTAACCTGGGGAACAACACCCGCTCCAGCAACGCTATGGCAGGTTTGCAGCGAGTCAAAAATAAATGAGCAGGGGTTATAAGCCAAACATACTTTTTGCAGAAAAAGCCAATTTGTAGAATACAAAATTGAGTAGAATACAAAATAACTTGAGTTCTAAAAATGCGAACTACCAACGAAAATAGCCAAAATAAGAGTAGGACACACTGCATTTCCACCGGTGGTTCGAAATTAAAAGAAACAAAATATTGTACCACCTCGCCATGCAACTACCATTGAAAAGTTTCTACTTAGACGGAAGGTCCAAGATTCCATCCAGACTGACTACGAAAATTTCACAGAGGCGGAAAATCCGGTCGAGCCTGAGTACCTAGTGAGGTAGAAGATTTCCGGGGCCATAAGATCCAAAACGCCCTGAATATCCAACGAGACGAATGGTCCACCGAAGGCAGAAGGCAGAAGGCCCGGTCGAGGCTGAACATCCATCGAGACAGAAGATCCACCAATACGAAAGCTCTAACTATAGGATAGGCCCACTCTTGTATTGCAGACACGTAGTTTTTTCTCAAATTTAATTCGATAAGGCTAGTTCGACTGATTTTTGTAAAACTGGAACCTGCGAAAATAAAATTACTTTTTTGACAATGAAGCAGCCGTATGCAAAACTTCGTATTGCGTAAATGTGACCTGTTGCACATGAACGTTCCATCTTAACAAAATAGTGTTTCTTGAAAACAAACAAGGACTCTGGTTTCTAGCGGTGAAATTTGTCATAGTCTAATCTGTTTTGTTCTCAACACAGTGCCGACACATACCTAATACACGCGTATAATTGGAGCGAAAAAGCCGCACATTTTTGCTAACTATCCAAAAAACACGTGCTCTGATGTCCTGCTGATGAGTTGAATCGTATCGACGGTAATCATGTACCTTTGCTTTTTGCCAGCAATGGACAAAAAAAAAATGCTACGCCTCTTCTTCGATCCGCGAGAACAAAACTGAAACTTCTCGGTGCACTTAAACCTGCTTTCGTGCTTTGACGGCGAAAGCCTGCCGTATTGCTTTTACGAGTACCTTTTATATAGGCACCCACCCGTCCACGCACCAGTCAGGCTATTATGCCGTCCTTAATCAACCTTAGTCCGGCCTATTCCACCTTTTCCCCAGTACTCAGAGACCTCGCCGTCCCACCAGTATCTTTGAGTTTGAGTTTTGCCACGAGACTGTTTACACCCTGTTACGTGTTCACAAGAACCCTGGTGGCAAACATTCCAAACGAATACCAGTTGTACAAGCACTAGGTAAACTTATTCAAAGCCTTAATCGTCATGTGTAATTACCTGGCCATGGTACACAATATACACTGGCCACCCATTTTACTTACTCGGTGTATTGGAGTTTGGGAAATGTTACGTCCGAAAAATCCAGCCGGATTGTAAGCTTTAAGCCTGCGAAAACGTACGCCTTGTTCTTTCCTCTAAACCATGTAATCGTACTCACGTTCTGCATCTTGTTTCCGGGTTCCGAAACTGTGCGATAACCATACCCTTGTCAAAATGTCTTCACACTTCACAAAAATGTTATTCACAGCAATAGGCATGAAACCAAGGTCACTCTTTGAGATACAAACGTTAATGACGAATAGACCAAATCAGTTCTAATGTACCAGTTGCAGTTGGAAAAGACAAGCAGACGTTTTCTATACTGTAGCTACAATGCAAGAACACACGAACAACCTTCTCTCCGCTAAACTTTCAGGTAGTTCTAAGCACCAGGTAAGGGTAAATGCAAATAGAGGTCAAATGATTATAGTCTTACTTGTCACTTGAAATGTATTTTATTTCGTACTTCAAAGCTGCAGCGCGCACCAGTAACCACGACTGCACGAGACTCGGTTTCAACAGAAGACCACCCGAACGCACACCGTGGAGAGCAAGTATTTTAGAATCTCGGTTCGTTGTTGTTATGCTAGCGCCTGTTTTATTGCCTCAAGGTTAAAGGTAAGAACCAAGTTCGAGCTATATCTATGAAGCCCGATCAGTATCCCGACTATAGTCTCGCAAGACGCGATAGGCAGGATCATGGAGCCACTGACGGTTGTGAGCGTCACACTGACGTCACGTTGTTTAGAAACACGCTTGCTAACCATTTTACGAAAGTTCGCCAATTAAATTACGTTGTCTTTTCTGCTTTTGTTACATTATTTTGTGTGCGTCCTTTATGGACGCAGACATGCTGAGTATTGATAGTTTTTGTGATTCGGCCGTTGTAACTGCCCTGTATTTTCCTATCTATGCAGTCTTTTTCTAGTTCATTCCTTTTCAGACTGCCATTCTATGTATGTATGTATGTATGTATGTATGTATGTATGTATGTATGTATGTATGTATGTATGTATGTATGTATGTATGTATGTATGTATGTATGTATGTATGTATGTATGTATGTATGTATGTATGTATGTATGTATGTATGTATGTATGTATGTATGTATGTATGTATGTGACCAATTTATCCCCGCAAACTTCTTGATCTCATCGGCCCATCTAACTTTCTGCCGCCCCCTGCAACGCTTGCCTTCTCTAGGGATCCACTCTATTACCCTTAATGACCAGCGGTTATCTTGCCTTCGCATTACATGCCCTGCCCACATCCATTTCTTCTTCTTAATTTCTACTAATATGTCTTTAACACCAGTTTGCTCCCTGACCCACTCCGCTCTCTTCTTGTCCCTTAATGTTACATCTGTCATTTTCCGCTCCATTGCCCGCTGAGACATTCTCAATTTAAGTTGAACCCTCTTAGTGAGCCTCCAAGTTTCTGCCCCGTAGGAGAGTACCGGTAAGATGCAGCTGTCATACACTTTTTTCTTCAGCGACAATGGTAGGCTGCTATTCATTATCTGAGAATGTCTGCCATATGCACCCCACCCCATTCTGATCCTTCTAATTATCTCTGCCTCATGGTTGGGATCTGGGGTCACAACTTGGCCTAAGTATATATATTCGCTTACCACTTCCACTGCCTCGCCATCTATCTCAAACTGCTGTGCTGTCCCGAGGTTATTGATCATTACTTTAGTTTTCTGCATATTAATTTTCAGACCCACGGTTCTACTCTGTTCGCCCAGTGCGGAAAGCATGCTTTGCAATTCGTCCCCCGAGTTACTTAGCAAGGCAACGTCATCAGCAAATGTGAGGTTACTGAGGTATTCTCCATTAACCCTTACTCCCACCTGTTCCCAATCCAACGTTCTGAATACTTCTTGTAAGCATGCTGTGAATAACATTGGAGAGATTGTGTCTCCTTGTCTGACACCCTTGCTTATAGGTATTTTACTGCTCTCCCTATGGAGGATGATGGTAGCTGTAGACCCATTATAGATATCCTCTAGTATTCTTACATAATCCTCATCTACCCCCTGGTTCCGTAATGCCTGAATGACTGCTAGGGTTTCGACCGAGTCAAATGCTTTCTCATAATCTATGAAGGCTATATATAGGGGTTCAGTATACTCAGCGCACTTCTCTATCACCTGATTGATCGTGTGAATATGATCCATTGTTGAATAACAGTTGGCACAGGACCGAGGTTATTGGAGAATAATGGGAGAGGCCTTTGCCCTGCAGTGGGCGTAGATAGGCTGGTGATGATGATGATGATGATGTATGTATGTATGTATGTATGTATGTATGTATGTGTGTATGTATGTATGTATGTATGTATGTATGTATGTATGTATGTATGTATGTATGTATGTATGTATTGTGAGGCACGGGGCAGGAGTCATCGGGTACCGGTTTATTAAACGAATCCCGTGGAGAGCGATAGGCAAGCGAGCTCAGGTAGAGCGCAGAGATTCCAGAACACACCGCTGGTGATAGCGTGGACGACGATGTGCGCGGTGAGCCAGGCAGCAAGCACATAGCATCCGGCGCATAGCCACTTAGGAAAATGCCACATACAGCTGCTAATGCCTGCCTTAGTCAGTGCTTACAGTATGTATGTATGTATGTATGTATGTATGTAACACAGAAATAAGGGTTGGCAGTCGAGAAAACCTCGGAAAGCAAAGGGGAGGATGTGGTAGATCATTGAAACAGATTAAGAATTTGGAAAGAAAGAAAGTGAAGAAAAAATGCCCGCCAGGTGGGATCCGAACCCACGA